>NC_140378.1:13567500-13890000 GCF_054491055.1 Hypomesus nipponensis
TTTTTTCTCTCTCCTGGTTTGTGATTTTTTTGGGGCATCTTCCTGTGCACAGGACTTAAATGTAATTCATCACCATTTTTTAAGTGGCTGCTGTGCTAATGGAAGTAGCTATGGGAATAGGAGGTACGCTCCCCTTCCCCACCCACCCCCACTTTCCCTCCCTCCCCCTTATCTCGGTCAGACAGTTGTCAGGAATCACTAGCGGAGGCCTGAGCGCGGCACAGGCAGGCGAGCAGGCAGGCAGGCAGGCCTGGGGATATGGATCAAAGGGAGAGAGCCGGGGAGCGCAGCAGCGACTCTGATCCCCCCCGGTTTGTTGAAACCCAGCCTACCCCCCCCCTCTTCCCCACTCTGTTTCTCCCTCTCTCTCTCCCTCTCTCCCTCTCTATCCCTCCTTCTCTCTCTCTCACTCTCTCTCTCCCTCTCTCCCTCTCTATCCCTCCTTCTCTCGCTCTCCCTCTCTCCCTCTCTATCCCTCCTTCTCTCTCTCTCACTCTCATCAAATAGCCAGCCAAAGCTTCGCCATTCCAAAACACAAATCTTCCTCTCCTACACTAGAAACAGTGAAAGTAAAATACAAGTGTATTTTTCTGTCTGTTAAATTTGTATATTATTTGTATGTGTATGTATAGTGTGTGGATTTGTTTGTGATTTATTTCCTGTGACGGGTCAATATGTTTTTCTGTCCAAACAGACAGGGAGGGATTAGTGCTCTAACATTGCCTGTCTAACTCACAATTCATATGAATTATTCTCACATTTCAATGACTGAAAATAGCAATACAGATTTGCTGTTTTTTGACAAAATTGTGCTAAGATCAGCCTTATTTCATCAAGAGCATGTGCGGGTTAGTGGAGCTGTGAGAAGAATGGACTTCCTATCAAGAATATTTTCTCATCACAAGACTCACAGTTTTATATAATTCCTTTCACTCAATAAGACGTGGAACTTGCTGCATAACACTGCAAGTTTCTTACATTAAAGTAGGGTTATAATTCTTTTGCATTCAATTTGAGAAAGAAGGCACAAAATGAATACGATTTCAAATGCAATATGCAGGATCCAATTTGAATTATTGCCTGTCACACAGCATATAGCATCGCTCTGCTATTTTGAAGCTACTTTATTGAAAACTTGCAGTACATGATTTCATCATGTACATGACTGGAGACCTACAGAAAGGGTTAAGACTGTTGATCCACCCAAGTCAAAAATATAATCTCAAACTTATATTTTGCACCAGATTTTATTTGATTACTAAATCAAGGCTTGCAGTCATTGTTTCTTTTTATGGACTTTCATAGACAAAAAAACGCTGGATGTTTTGAGGTTGGAGATGAGATGGGAGAGGTAAACCTGCTCGTGTGTGTGGGAGGAGGGGTGCACAGTCATGAGGGTGTTGTGAGTCGATGGAGGAGAGAAAGAGCACCTGTTGTGAAAGGGTTGGTTTTACTCGCATAAAATTAGATTAATTTAAACCTCTTTCCATTGCATGCTCTGTCAAACCAATCACAAGCAGCAAGGCACAAAATTCTCCAAAA
This sequence comes from Hypomesus nipponensis, assembly GCF_054491055.1. Classification (NCBI taxonomy): domain Eukaryota; kingdom Metazoa; phylum Chordata; class Actinopteri; order Osmeriformes; family Osmeridae; genus Hypomesus; species Hypomesus nipponensis. The sequence goes on from NC_140378.1 coordinate 13,569,043, forward strand.
AGCATATCCTTGTAAACACTAGAGAAAATGACACTTTTGTAGCCACAAGAACAAATGACAACAACACTTGAAAGGAAACATTCCTTTGGGGGGTTAAAGTTATACTGACTTGATTTGTTTTAGAATGCTTACTTTATCCACAGTGATGAAATGAAAAACAACAATAACCACACACACATATCCGTATACAGTGTATCCCAATGCCTTAAACTGAAAAGAGCGCTTGCAAAAACTCAATCTCCGCCCTTCAAATGCTTCTGCTGGTAATATTCGCTCTGGCTGTGCGCATATAAAACACATTATTATAGTACATGAAGTAAAAGTTCACTTTTTCAGAGAGAGATGAGCAAGTGTAAGTGAGTTTGACTGGACACTCACAAACACAAAATATGCATTCTACTAGGTTGTTATTGGTTTAAAATTCCTGCACTTTAATAATAAATTCCTTACATTCCTTCGAATATAGGAATTATTTTTATCACATTCAGTACACAGCTTCTATTCTATCATGGAGTTAATGAAATCAGGTACAAATACTATACCAATAGTCTAGTGCTTTCAAATCTTCCTATCAAAAATAAATTGAATTAAAAATCACTTTATATGCCACGGTTAATACATAAACTCATACGTATGCAAAATCTAAGTAAGGACGCCTCTTAATAGAAAATCTTTTCCACCCAATACAGTAGGCTGGAGCTCGGGTGTCGTAATCCCAGATGTAAAACAGCAGAGAGGCTTGTTATTTTATCTCTTCCTCCTCGTCGAAGAAGCGAGGGAGAGCAAGGCAGTCATGTTAATAATAATAAAAAAGCAGAGACCGTGTTCTTGATATCTATGCAGGTTTGTGCAGCACGAGCATTAGCTTCTCAAAGCCCCACCACTACGATTAACAATCAAACACACTAAGGAAATGTTTCTGCTCCCTCCAACCCCCCACCCCCACCCACAACTCTCCAGTACAAGAGCAAATCTCTTTTTTGTCACCAAATCCTTAATTCTTTCTTCTCTGCAGTACAAGAGGGAAGTAAAACCAGTTTCCAATCTGCTTTGAGAGAAATATTTGAGGGGGGTGGAGGGTTGGAGGGGTGGGTGGGATAGAAAAACTCCCAATAAAATGTGTGAACGAGGGGGTAATTGCGGACAAATGCGGCATTGAATTTCATTTTCGACTCTTTAAACACCATTTCAATCTTATTTTCTGCCTGTTAGTCAGATCTTGTTGCTTGGGGTGGGCTGGACTGCCCAGTTTTGGTGAGTAATTGCGTATAATTTCCTTTACGCCGAGTGATTTGCATCAATATCAGTCATTTTTCTATTCTGTACCGGTTAAGAATCCACTCCAACCAGAAAAGTCTCATTTGGAATGGTTATTGTTCAAGGCACAGCGATAGGATAACATTAAGAATATCTGTTTGCATGAACCCACACATATCATATTCACACACATGCAAATCTTCTGACACCAATGGATTTACAAAGGTATTACTGTATGTGTACTGCATTCCCTGCTTCTGTCCACTGTGCCTCTCCAGACCAGCAGAGAAACCTTACCAGCTACCACTACCATTACACCCATTTCAATCAACAGATACTGAAGGCAACACCAGACTACACGTTTAACTTTGAATGTTTGTTAAAAGCTAGATGTCCATTTAAGTCAAACTAATGGTAATATACCACAGCAGTTAACATTCAACTATGACACGATTAATTAGAACAGTACTGAACTGACATTAAACTAACATCTGTTAATTGCTAAATTGACTTTGCTCACAATTAATAAACTCATTAGTTAAGTGGGATTATTTCTATTATTTTCAAAGGTCTCCATTTAAGTTGTTTTCCCTGAAGTAAATTGGTGTACAAAAGATTTGGTCACTGTGGAGAATACTTGCAGTGCAAAGTTGAAACTTGGATTTATTTAGAATAAAAGTATTTAACAATTACGATAATTGGAGGACTCAGGAATGAGGGGTGAAATTAATTGTTCACTCTTATCATTTCAAACCCCCTGTAGGAAGAAGATATTGCTATTTAACTGTGGCTCTAAACATTTCTAGTCAAAGTCACTAGAGACTTGCTTAACTAAAGCTACCACTGGCCCCCTGCTTAATCAAAGCTACTAAACAAAAGTCTTGTGGAGGATAAAGCAACATTCAACGATCCTTCCACCATTATGTAGACGAACAGTTGTGATTCTAATGATGGATAAACTAACATACACTACATAAAATACTCTAACTCAGTCACATTCACAGTGTAGTGCACACATTTATACACACACAAACACCCAAGTCCCACCCTCCATGTACCTGTGGCGAGAGTCCGTTGCTAACAGGGTTCATGTGGTTGCTGGGTGCTGCAGAGCTCATGAATGTGTCGGAGTAGCTGGAGAAGCCATGGCGATTAGACGAGAGGCCATAGGCAGAGCTGCTATCGGCGGAGGAGAGCCCACCCTGGTGCATGGTGGAAGGTGGTAGGGGCTGAGGACGGTGGACTGTACCACTACCATCTGTCAAGCAGAGATTACTGTTAGAAAGATATATATGTCTATGTTATAGCATCATAAGACTCCTCTGCAGATACTGTATATTCACATGTTAAATGTTCACATAGGTGATGGTGGTGTCTGTACCCTGGGATAGTGTGGTTGTCGTGTATCCAGACTCTGGGAGCTGGTATGTTGGTAGCGTGGGCATCCCTGTGGGAGGGAATCCCCCAGGTAACAGGTGGTTAAATGCTGCCAGCTGATTGGCTCCCGCTTGCTTACGCCACCTGGCCCGTCGGTTGCTAAACCACACCTGGGGATTAAGAGGAGTGTTAGGAGAGAATGACTGAGAAAGATAACAAAGACAGAGAACCTGCAAATGTACATTTGAAATCCCAACCGGTTAACCCAGTGTGATTTTAGCCTGACATGTCACTCAAGTAGACTTAACTCACAATTAGTAGCATTAGTTGATTAGTTTGTGTCAGGACATTTCATCATAGTGCATGCCACTGACATCTTGAATTATTAGGTTTTGGCACAAAACTGTCAAAATGTAATTGTTGTGCGTGTGTTTTTGTGGTGTGTGTGTGTGTGTCTCTGTGTGTGTGTGTGTGTGTGTGTGTGTGTGTGTGTGTGTGTGTGTGTGTGTGTGTGTGTGTGTGTGTGCATGCATGCATGTGTTCTGTAAGCATTTGGGTTCACGTGGAGACAAGTCTCAGAATATCATTGATCTATGGCTCGCAAAGGCAATTCATCAGCAGTTAATACACTGTCTGTGCAGTTAATCTCCTGTTGTTTTCCAAGTGGGGCTGGCCCATTGAGAGGACTGGTGAAAGAGAGGCACAATGGACCCTGGCTGAATGGACCACAAAGAGGGGGTGTCCATATTTAAACAGCTCTCCACAGAGTATTGCTTTCAGATGGGGCACTGATCAATTCAAAGATCAGACGTGTGCACACAAGACTGCCCAAACACATACACACTCTTTCTTATCCTCACAAACACGCGTGTGCGCACACACACATACAAAACAATGACATTGCCATATGTTGAGGGTAAGAGTCCCCAAAAAGAATACTGGTTGCCACAATTATTAAATGGTGAATCCAAAAATAAGACCCCTCCTCCGCTCTTTCTCTCTTCATCTCTCACACACACCCACAAACCAAGACCCATCCGGCCCTCTGTCAACCAAACCCTCAAGCCCAGCAGAAGCTCAACCAACCAACATCCCAAAGCTCCCAGACAAGCCCCTGGACCTGCCCCTTTGGTATTGTCAGTCTCTCACTACCACTCTCAGAGACCCAGATTAGGGAGATTACTAAATGAAAGAGCAGTGTTTTGCTACAGGCAAAAATGACCTCTTTTTAACTCAGTGGGACACTAATTGCTAAGGTCTTAATTAAACATGGCTAAAAAAGAGGACAGAATTCAGAATGCAAGTTGGAGCCTGTACTTGATGAATACACATCACACAGCTCTCTGATACACACACACACACACATACCTGGATGCAGTAACGTACTGTGTTCTAAAAATGTGTATGCCTCTACACAGATTACTCACACAATCACATGCCTCGACCAATGCACTAGCATGTATGCACACATGCACACACACACACACATGTGCATACACACATGTGCACACACAGAGGAAACGTGAAAAGTCACACTGACTGTGGCAAAAAAATCACCTACATTTAACCTCAGGCTGGCTACCTACTTATTTTCTCTTTTGATTGGCAAGATTCCGAAATGTGCAAATGAAAACATGCCTTTCAAGTTGAGAATGTCATTCTAGGTCTACTTTTAACGGAGAGACTCAAATAATTATTGGAGTATTTGCCTGAGGTGCCAGTGTAAGAGAGGAATGAGTACAGAATTTTTTAACTCAACAATTTACCTGCAAATCTTGCTCCCCTAATCCTACAACACTCTTTTTGTTTGTGTGTGTGTGCGTGTGAATTCATTTTTACATTGACAGGCCACTCTCTGTGTGGCTGCAGGGCTCAGTCGATTTTCTAAGAGGCTTTTTCTGAGCACCAGCAGAATGTGAGAGACTTGATGCTCTGCTCTGGAATCAGACCGCAATGTCACCTTGGAACAGGGATTCTCTGTCTGCCCATCCTCTATTCTCTCTCTTTCTCTCTCTTACTCTCCCACTCTCACTGTGTCTCTTCTTGTCACTCTCTGTTCTGTCACTATCCCTCTTTCTGTGTCTTTTCTTTCAGTTCTCCAGAAAAGAAAGACTTGTGAAAATTGCCCAACAGACAAAAAACAGACTCTTACTTATTTCAAAAGGCAATGGTTAGCAAAAATAATGTTCTGCAATGTAATAGGGAAAGGGATATTGAATTCTCCAGTTGTAGCTGCAGGGCCTGTCCTTTTGGTAGATTTTTAAATCACACTTGAATTTGTTTCTCTATTTCTGGTACTGAACAGGGCAGAGGAACGTTGTTAGAGTCAGAAAATGGAAGAACGACCGTCTTTGCATATACCCTGTGATCCTATGTCACATATCTTCCACATTCCACATAAGAGTCTTCCGCACTTCCATCTTCCAGACTGCTCTTGTCGCATAGAAGAACCCTCTGATCTTGTTCCCTCTCAGCCACTGCCCGGCCACCGTGTGTGTGTATGTGTGTGTATTTGTGTGTGTATTTGTGTGTGATCTCCAGTTGAGGAGATAGCGTTTGGATGTCTTCCCTGGGATTACTGGTGGGTTGGCGGAGGGGGGAATGGCCAGGCGACGGCCACGATGAGGAGTAAAACCTGGATAACGTGATTGAATTTCACAGCAAAAAAGTCCGACATAACAGAGACTGAGAGGCATGAAAAAGCCCAACATCAATCTCTCTCTATTGCTGTAACCCTCCCACCCCCTCTTGATCTATCTCCTTGTGTCTACTCTCTCCCTTTCTATCACTTACTGACTACGACTCTCTCTCTCTTTCTCTGTATAAATACAGGCAGGGACAGAGGCAGTGATTCTCTTAGAGTGAAGCTACAGGTAGTAGGGCTAAGGTCCAGTGCTTGACCTCAGGTAGTCTACAGTAGTAGACTACAGTAGTAGACTACCGTCTGTGTGAGATGGTGGTGGTATTAAATTGGGAGGGGGAGGGGGGGGGGGCGTAGGCCTTCTAAGAGGCATCCAGAGGTCAAACCCAGACAGAAAAGGCTGAAAGGGGGGCCTCTCTCATTTTAGATGGGGAGACACTCAGAGAAATGGGGTTTTACTGCGCACAGATGGTCAGCATGAATCGCATGCATGCACTCAGCCACACACAAGCTCACACACACACACACATCCTGAACGGCACACATACACATGCATTCACAAACACACTCAGTACATACACGCACACACACACACACACACACACACATACACATAAACAGTACATCCTTCCTGACATGCATGTATCCCTGATACATCTTTCCACATTTATGTAACTCATCCCAGTTTTGTAGGATATCCCCATTCTAGATGTCTTGTTAGGAGAACTGTGTTTGATTGAGTCCAGATTGTTCTGGATTCCACCTTGTTTAACTGGACAGAACGCCGATAGTAGAGTAGAGTGTATAGTGAGTGACACTAGAAAACTGGTGGAACCGATCTACAATCAGTACAAAGAAGCCAAGTAGTACCCCACGATAAATGGCAGAAACTGACTTTAGATACCCCACTCTCCCTACTTCCCCACCTACCTCTCCCTTTCTCTCCCCCTCTCCCTCTCCATTCCTCCTTCTGCTATCCCGGGTTGGTGCTATGCTAATTAAAGTAGCTTGGAGTGTGAATTGGAAAGTGGAGGGGCGGATTAGCTCGATAAGTATCAAGAGTGAGAGAGAGACTGAAAGAAATTCATTTAAATTCTAATAATAAACCCCTCTGTTTGAACACTCTCACTGGTACAGGGCTGCTGCTTCCGACTCGCCGATCAACACAAATCCCATTTGTTCCTTTGTGGCACCACAAAACAAATGACTCAGAGGAGGTGCTTTAACTTGACTTTGCTTGCTAGCGACTTTGTATGGGCATAATTGCACTACAAGGCTTTGTGCATGTACCTCTGGTTTAAGCAAAGGTAATCAAGGTTAAGTTGTTTTCTGAGATGTAGAAGCTATAAGACTAAAATGATTCATTTATAAATATAGCCAGTGAAGCTAGCCCATGTTATAATCCACTAACTGGACTGTACCATACTTTTGACATAATACTACTAGACCAACACATTGTACAGGGACAAATGTGTTTTATCTCTCGCTTTAGCCCTAGTGCAGTTGGATAGCTCTTCACCCTCACAAAGCTGTCAATTTCACGAACAGCCAACATTCCTCTCACATATTGTGTGACGCGTACTCATGCTTTTACTGCTGTCTGTGGGGTCAAAGTGGTTATAGTGTTAGCAGGGGTGCATGTGCTTACGTGTGTGTATGTGTGTGTTTGTGTGTGTGTGTGTGTGTGTGTAACCACGCATGTGTGTAAGACAGGTAGTCAGCAGCCACAGCTCAGTCTGAGGGTTCTGGAAGCACTCATCCCTGTGGTTAGCATGGTCATGGATGAACACTCCTCATTTGTCAGTCTGAGGCAGTAAAACTGTGTGGGGACGACTGTGGCGAGCTGGTTGGTTGATGTCATTAGGCAGTGGTGGAGTCTGATGAAGACAGATGGGTTGATAATCCAAGCTCTCCTGCTCTCTTTTCCCACTCTCACTTTCTCTATATCCTTTCTTTTCTCTGCTCTACCTTAAAGTTCACTTTTCCAACTCATATTTATCTCTTAGCCTGTACCTCTTCACATTGCCCATTTTTCTTCTTTCTCTCTTTAGATTTCTCCTCCTCTCAGAGAAATCATATCTTAATCTTAAAGAGCCTCCTCTGTTGTCTCCTTCCCCCACACACATGCATCACCACCAGCCCCTTACACCACCCAAGCCCTCTTTCTCACCCTCTCTCAGACATCTGGATCCTGTGTCAGGCAGCAGCTGCAACCCGAGCGTGGGTCAACAGGGCTAGTCTACGGGTCCACACAAGCCAACAAGTCAAGAGGGTCAGACAACCTTTTCCCTCACCAATGGCTCCCCTGGTACCTGACACTGGTCCTGCCCTGTCTCTGGCATCAAGGGTTAGCGTAAAAACAGATACCCCAGCAGCAACCGTTGTGGTGCACCTCCATCAGTGGCCTCTCACAGTTGGAGTCCAGGGGGAACAGGTTTGAAGGTAACACCAGTCATGACTGGGAGCCCATGAAGAGCTGACTCTGAGGCTCCCTCTGAGGTTGGGAAGCTTTACTGGGAATATGTGAATAGAGCAGAGTCTGTTCAGTTCATTCTGCCCTGACCTCAGGTGGGACTTTTTGGAGGAAGGAATGGAGTTCTTAAAACAGGCCTTTCATTTCTATGGAGTTCCCCCTGTGGAACTAATCCAGAATGTTAATAAGACCTGTTAATCATCCTCAGTATTTACTTAGACACAGCTATATTTGGCAGGGAAATTAGAGAGAACTCATGACTTTTGACAATAAACAATTTGTCAATATATGCACTGCTTTCTCTAATTGTCAAAAAATCTATACTATCCATGAGCACTCTCTCAGTGTATTTTTTTCTGTGATAAATTACATTTGCACTGACCTTTGTGAACATTTTCAAAGCCACTTCTCAAATTAGATTATATTCCAAATGCCCTAATAAAATTACTGCCACGATTTATACCCCGGGCTTTCACATGACATAATTTAGCTGGAATTTATTTGCAAATATGGAAAAAGCATCTACTTTTGTCCCATATCTGGTTTCAGGGTGTCTGTGTCATATTTCTATTCGTCATTTGAATCACTATAAAAACATTGTCCCACATTGGCCTCAAGGGTTTGTGCTGATAGAATCCTAATCTAGCCTACTAACTTGGCTGAGAGATGATCAGGCCAACTGAGTCTGGCCACAAACGTGGCCTTGTGGTCTGACTGATCCTACTCTGTGGAATACCCCGCATAGTGATTAATAAAAGACAATGTAGTCTAGTGTGAATTCAGCATTCTTCCCCTAGCCCTCCCCAGAATGTAGCAAAAAAAAGGAATTTGGAAATCATGGCACAGGATTGAGCCACCACACACACAACCTCTACCACTACCAACCAAAATAAAGATTTAACATTTTAAAGTCATCTCAGTATTATGTGTTGGACAACCTAAGAGCAACAATAAGATGGTCAGCAACCAAGCTCAGGTCAGGAGTGGCCAAATATCTCACTGACTGTCTCCCCACCTTCGAGAAAAGGCTCAAGACGCACTTGTTCAGGGAGAACGGCACTTAGGAATGTTTGTCTGGACCTGTTGTTTCCTCCAGGATTACGCTGACTCTTATTGAGAGACGTGTTACTCTTGTTGGTTAGTTGTAACTGACTTAAAACGATTGTACTTGCTGTGTAATATATTTTTTGCTTGCTTTTTTCCGCAGGTACACCCTTGCATTTTTCGAGGTTGATGTTGTTTAATTGTATCTTGTTTGCTCTTACATGCTCTTACGGTTCTTGGCCTTTGGGACTTATTTAGTTTTCACAATGTACGCTTAATGTTTTGGTTACCCCCATGTTTGGGGCTATCTCATTGTTATGATCAGTTACCTATGCACTTTTGTAAAGCTCTCTTTTGGAAGTTGCTTTGGATAAAAGCGTCTGCTAAATGCATTAATGTAAATATCTGCTCAAGAGTGAGGTGAGTCCAGTAATGTTGGACTGACTGAGGGAAACTCCTGCCCTGGTTTTTTTTTTTTTACAAGCCTTTGATTGATTCATGTTTCTGTTGGACCAAGGGCTCCCAAGAGAGGGTGAGAGATCCTCTCTAATATGCAGTGAATTTTACAAGGAGCGGCAGGCTTGAAAGTGGTGGGAAGAAATGATCCCAGCCAAGAGTTTTGGAGTGAGAAATCCATAAGGAATGCAACCCCAGCTCATTTTATTCCTCCACCCTCCTCCTTCTCTGGAGCAAACAGCTGTTGCAATAACTCTACTGTATTTTCCCTCTGAGTTACTTAGAGAACGAAAGAACTTTGAGAGAACAGAGAGGCTGTCAAAATGTACTTAAATGAGAAGAAGAAAGAACTGTTCTTTTGCTGGTTTGGAACAGCTGGGGTCTTACGAGAGCGGTTTACGTATGTGTGAATAAAACCCAGACTTACGGGGAAATATGTAACTGGTGTTTGATAACTGCAGCTCTACGGTGAGGACATTTAAAAAGGAAATACAGCTTTCTGAAACCTCAAAGATGTTGCCATAAGGAGCCGGCGGCCAGTCAGTGTTGACAACCACAGGAAAGGGAAACACCAGCTGAACCTTCCAAAGCACAATTAACATCAACACTGAGCCGGAAGATGGAGCGTGCGGACAGAGCAAACTCATCTAAGGAAAAATTCATGAACCCGTGCTTGACCTCCTACCGCATTACAGCAGATCTGATGACACATTTGATACATCCAGACATTTAATAGCTGACCTCTGGCCGTGTACTCACAGTGAAAACCATCTGCGTCTCCTACAGCGAGGACTAATCCTATGGTGTATCTGATCATCCCCTCAAGGCTCTTTCATGTTTGAGCAGAGGGACAGAGCTGAGTCTGTTTTCATGAACTTGGTATAAATACGTTTTCACCCTCATAAAATGAAGTGTCATGTTGGAATGATGGATTTGTAATTAGTGCTGTATGCGTTGTATACAGTCTGTGTGTGCGTGCCATCTTGCACCCGTGTGTATTCATGCCTTCCTGTATGTGTGTGAGTATTTGGGTGTTTGGTGACTACAACATGTATAATGTCCTACCTGTACTCTGGCTTCAGTGAGTTTGGTCCTCTGGGCCAGCTCCTCCCGTGTGTAGATGTCGGGGTAGTGCGTCCTCTCAAAGGCCTTCTCCAGCTCCTCCAGCTGCTCGGCCGTGAAGGTGGTGCGACTGCGCCGCTGCTTCCTCTTCAAGGGCAGATCTGGCTCTGACTCCACATCTGACCCTTCATCCATACGACTACCTGTACCAGAGACACAGACAGCCAGAGGATCTCAGCATTATGCAGGTACACGTGTGTATCGTAAATGTATATGTAAAAAAATTACTAAATGTATTGATATTGTTGTACAGTTATATACTCTAACTTTTAAATTCTAAGGACTGCATCAAAATCCAGATGGTTTTGATTTCTACAAAACCAAGGAAGACTATACATATATGAATTATAAATTAAGACTATACAGATTGGAAAATCGGTTGTGATTGGATCAAGCATAAAGTGCATGGACTCACAATTTGAATACACTGTCAATACATGGACATATTCTTTCAGAGGGAAGCAGAGGAAGACGTGAAGACAGCAGCTTCAGTCGACATGGACTCCTAGGGTTCTTCTAAAGGGGATATCATTTCACTGTGCTGTATATAATTTCACTGTGTGGTTATTTATACTAGGGAGCCTTTTTTCTGGTAAATACAATCCTGCATCAGTACACACACATCCCAGAAGCCCCTGGGGCATGGAGCTGAGTTGGAAGGGGGTGCTAATCTCTCCAGACCACCTTGGCGATCCATGTACCACTATTCTTCTACCACGGCCTGGGGCAACTCAGACAAAAAACTGGCAATGTGTAAATATTCCCAATATATATATGATTGTACTTCTGATTTCATTCAATCCCCCACACACAATATATCCACACTGGTGTTTAAAATAGCGACAGCAGATTATCGGGGACACACAGCCATTCGTTGCAATTATGGCTCATCGCCTCTCGTTTGTCACATTTGGTGGCGAGTTTAAGAAGACAGATAAGCCTCAATTGTTTTGCAAAAAAATGGTAAATTATGATGTAAATAGAGCAAGTGGTGATGCGACATTAGCACATAGTACTCATTTATTGAGTGACAAGACGGGATTTACATCCCTTTTCTATCATATGGAAAAGAGTGTTTATCAGCAACTTCAAGCCAGTTGGACTTTACATCACAAAGCTGACATTATTAGATGCCTCTGCTTCTTCTGACCACTGTTGTTTGAGGAAGGGACACAAGTAGTATGTTCTACATACAGTGATGTCAATTTAAAACCAGGTCTGTGTCTTTGGTCTGTCTGTCCGTCAATCCGTCCGTTGGTCAGTCCAGCCTATTTGTCTGCATCTGTCTACCGACCCTCAACCGTGAGAGGTCTACAAGGCCACTCTTTCTCATTCCGCCTGAGTTTAATGGTCTCTTATTTATTTCCAGTGGTTTGGGGGCAGTGCGGAGGCTGATCCCTCTCCAAAATCATACCCCTTGGCAGCCTGCAGAGGCTCAGCTCTCTAGACACAGGCCCCCTAATCCAGCCCATGGCTTCGCTCTGCGTTTAAGCCATTCCACATTAGGGATGGCTGCAGTGCCGGCTCCCCCTGCTCCTCATAGATATGCATGGAGCTGAGGATGGGGTTGGGAGGGTGTGGGGTTGGCAGGGGGTAAGAGGAAACACCGAGGAGCAGGGGCAGCCTTGGGGATGGAGGGGAGGAGGGGGGTGCGGTTCTCAGACTGCCCCCTCTGTGCAATTGCGATTATGGGAGTTGAGGGGGCGATGCTGGCATTGCAGTAGAAGGGGAGAAGGGGATGAATAGAGATGGAGAGGTTCGAGGAAGGAGATGGATGTACTGGAGGAGGGAGGTATGTATGAAGGGGTAGAGGGGAAGAGAGAAACAGTAAGTAGGTATAAAAAGGAAGGAAAGCCTGAAAGTGATAGAGGGAGGGAAATGTAGATGGGGAGAGGGGATGGAATGTCACTGTCCCGTCTTCTTCCATGTTCTCTCAAAAAATGTATGACAATTGCTCTGACACTGCTTGGATCCACAACAAGCCTTCCCATCTTTACCCAGACCTGGCCATCTTTTAAACGGGCTCTTTGTAGTGTGGCCATGGGTTGAGGTGCCCGCTCAACATGATGAGGTTGGACCAGAGTTTAGAAGAAATATCTACCCTTAGCACAGAGCTGTGGGACACAAGATTGCTAAAGATTTATTTGGTGGCAAGTAGGAAATAGATGGTTTTGACCTCGCATAAAAACGACTGCCACTGGAAATACTCCGACTGCCAAAGTCTTCATTGGAGGCACAATAAAACTGGGATGATGGTGTTCAAAGCAGATTATACAGTGTGCATGCTGGTGTCTGTGGTGCAGCATCCTGTCTGTTCCTGCCATGATTGTCTCAGGGCCCTCTGGGGACAGTAGAGACACACAGACTGTGGCGAGGTGTGGCTGAGACCTCTAATGACAGCTCTAACCAGCTCTAACTCCTGGGTAAACAAAATTCAAGTTGGTATGCAACAAGAAGCGCGTAAGGTTCACTTATGTCGGAAGTAATCCTTTAACATGTCAGGTTTTAAACTACCTTTTCTCACAGCAATTACTGTCACATGTGAGACAGCTTCAGATAATAATGTATTCAGTACACCACAAATATGCATAACATAGATGACAAAGGTGTTTAGGAGATTAGATGTAGCTATTTCACCAGGAATTTCTATCAACTAGAGTTCCGTTTTTTGTAAGGTTTATTTGTTTGTTTAAAAGACAGTATTCACATGTAGGCAGGACATGTAAAGTTAGCAACATGGAAAAAACAAAACATAAAGAAATACCCCATCAAACTGGCTTAGACTCTGGGCTGGCTTCGTAGTTTAATTAAACAAGGAATTATGGGATTAGATGAGGACTCTCATTACAGGCCACTGGAGGAGTCTCGCCGTTGATGTCTTTTTGTCTCCCCCCCCTAAAGCTCACGCTTGAGAATTCTCAACGGATTACATGTGGCCGCAGGACATGAGGCCGCATTAATTAAATCAATTCCTACACCATTTTCTACTTCGCCAAAGATTTGTTTTTCCAAAACTGGCCAACACTGAGGTAAATATACCCTTATGTGATTTAAAGACAACTCTGTACGTTGCATTGCTCTTTGTTTTTTGATGGGGTGGGGAGGGGGGTGGCAGCAAAGCGATTTTCTATTAACACGCCATGACAACACTTGAGGCCTGTACGGATGGCTGTAGATCACTTTCCAAAGGCACCCCAGAGTCCTAAGGGTGGCTGCAGCCTTTCATTCCAGGGACAGCATGGAATTTATTTGTTTTCTTCTACATGCTGTTGGATTTAGGGAAGAAGGTGGAGTATGCAGGGCAGGGGGTGGACTGGAGCAGAGCTGTATCCATCATTGCTTTTCAACACTCTCTATGTATCTGTCTTTCTTCCTCTTGCTTGTTTTGCCTTTTCTTTCTCTCTTTCTCTCTTTCTCTCTTTCTCTCTCTCTCTCTCTCTCTCTCTCTCTCTCTCTCTCTCTCTCTCTCTCTCTCTCTCTCTCTCTCTCTCTCTCTCTCTCTCTCTGTCTCTCTCTCTCTCTTTCTCTCTTTCTCTCTTTCTCTCTCTCTCTCTCTCTCTCTCTATCTCTCTCTCTCTGTTAGTCCACATGGAGCTCAGAGAGCTTTTGGCCTTTTGTCAAAGTCAAATCTGTTTTGGAATCACCTTACCACTTTGGTTTGTTTTGAACTTCATTTATTTATGAAACCTTTTTCCTTTTTGGAATGTTCTAGCTTTCTATGCTTTTGTAAACCTGAAAACCTCTGAATCTGAATTAAAGATGCTGGCAAAGCAACTCAGGATTCTCTGTCTGCATAACTGATGAGTATGTGTTTGGCTATTGCTTCGCTTGCGTTGTCCCGCAGAAAACAACCTCAACGCTGCTCAAGTCCGATATCACATGTCAACAGTACCTCCATGAAGCCTTCGGTGGCAGGACAATGAGAAGGCAGGAGAAGATAAAATAAAGTTTGACAGCCCGCTGGAACTGGAAGGTCAGCGCCTCTCTCTTGCCGATAATGGAGCCGGAGATTATGGTAATGAAACAGACGTCGGAGCTGATAGAGAGGCTCAACCTGGACCTCATCTTTGTCTCGGCCAGATCCCATGATTGGCATGCTATGTCTTATCACGCAAATGGGACTATGGCGAGCTCCCTCGGTATAGGGGACACGGGCGAATGTGCCACAGCATAAATAAAAAACATATGCTTCCCCCGTGCTTTGATTTCACTAAAGACCCATCGGTTTCAGTGCCATGGGCTGTGTAGAGCTATCTTGCCTTTAGTGTGCAATACATGGCACCAGGATATGATGTATCATGATCATTGCACATACACAACAAATCGAATTAAAATGCTCAAGTCAAATGTAAAGCTGGTCATCAAATCCTTAAGTAATAAGGAGCCTTTGCTTATTAAATAGTGATAGTTGCAATTCCATTTGAAAGTTCTGGGGAAAATGATAAAATATTAAAGTCTCAACGTTTATCACTAAATTAGAGGCTAATTAAGTATCTCTGAGTGTGAACACTCCTCCAGGGTCCGTGGCATTCTCAAATGCCATATGTTTGCAACTAAATGATTAAAGTACATTCCCAACCTTCTTAATTAGGAATCAATCTAAAACATAATCAAAATGAACATTAGCTAAATTGTCTTGTTTTACTTTAATTAAATAAGACTATTAATTACATTAAGAACTGGTGTTTCCCAATGGGATCTTTTTGTTGTGATAGCAGGAATCAATTGCTTCTGGTGGGTACAGTGAGGACAGGCAATGTTTCTCCACAATGACGTACTACAGTCGTAGACATGCATTTGAATCTTGAATTCCCTACGGAATTGATGAAGTGAATTGAATTGAACATGCTAACGTATGTTACTTTGTTCTATACATTTCCTATTGGCCCCAGGGGGACCATTTTTATTTATTCATTCAAACACAAAATCATCGATAGTTTGTATAGCCATGTCAAAAATATTTAAGTCAATTCAGTACATGAAATAAGAGGTTGGGAAGCTCCTACCACTTTTCAGAAATTGAAAGCTTTGGGAGGGAGGGGGTGCAGCTTGTGGGTAAATATTTCATTTTCAACTAAACACTTTCAACTTAAATTTCTTCAAGACAATACATACAGTTAAATATCACAAGATAGTAACTGATAGAACCTTTGCACGAATCATAACAATGTTTTTTGTTTTGTTGACTGTTGGCACCAACAAGTTGGTTGCAGATTTTTTACCAAGATGGGGGGACAAAGGCTGACAGAACTCTGGAGAGCAGCATGAACTCATTATAGGTCATTTTGAAAAGCATATTAGTTCCAGTATAATTACAATCAAGCTCGGGTTTCAGTTTGTACACAAGCAATGACCAAGCCTCAGCTAACTGAATGATTCTACCATGCTTTACAAAAATGCTTTCTCCTCAATAATCACTATGGTGTTCTTGCATTAAAAAGAACAAATAGTACATAGTACACGTACAATTTGTTGTTGCCATTGTGCAACCATTCTCTTTGTTTGGGAGTTTACACAGAAGGCGTGGTGTTATTGTACAAAAAGCCCATTCTAATCTGCTATCTCTGACATACATCTGTTTCTCTAGAATCTATTTGGACCTGGGGATAGATTTACCCAAACCTGCCTCTCCTCGTGACTATTGGAGATCTGAAGTTCAGTTACTAGTCTGCAGAGCAGTAAAGAGAATGGGGGAGGAAATGGACAGAAGGAGGATCTGCTTGATATCAGGTTGTTGTTCTAAAGAAGCACAATGTTTCTTCAGGACAATATTTTCAATTCTTTCAAATCTAAGTGGTGGTTTTTCAATTAGCACATATTCATTTTCCACAACCTATAAATGATGTATGGCCATCATACTTTATAATCTGCGCACACATTTTCTTTCCTTCTTTTCATTTCGTAATCTTGAAGAGAAACTAGAAACTATGAGCAAAAAGCGACACAAGAGAATAGCTCAAATATTTGGGGTGGGAGGATGAAGTTGCTGGATGGTCCTACAAACATAAGCGTCCACAACAATTATGCTTTTTCTTATTTTTCTTTCACTTTCATCTAAGTTTGGTAGGAAGAGAATGAAAAGAAGGAGTGGTGATCGTCTTTTGGGCATCTTGTCATGTGTCTGAAGGCTCCTTGGACCCCTTTTTATTTCTGTCCACTGAATTTGTGTGAGTGTGCACTCACCTTAAACAACAGAGAGAGTCTGGGGCCTCCCAGCCCTTTCAGGCCCAATAGAGGCAGCACCTCAGGGGGCCGCTGGGCCCTGAAAAGAGGGCTGACAACCCTGCGGAGCTCCGCAGGGCATCAATAAACGCTGACATATTGACTCTCTGTACCCAGGCACCGCAGCAAAGTGCTGCCTGCATATTAAACCATTAAAAGGTCAGACAGAGCAAAAATAAAAGGGTTGGCAGTTGGAGGAACGTGCTTGTGTGTTTTTGATGAGTAAAGGAATGTTCTTTTAATTAATCAATATTCCTTTTTAATTCGTTTAAACAATTCTCCTAAAATGTTAACAGCACATGAGTTTTATACTCCAAAGTTATATTACTATTACATTATAGCGGTTTACAATTGAATGGCAATTCCTACTTTCAGAAGAACAACAGTTGCCACCATGAGAAGAGCTGAGGAAACTTTATCAACAGAAACTAGAGTGCTAATTGTATTTTGATTGCGTTGAATAGCAGGTGTCCATTTACAGCTGAGCTCTCTTTATTGCCCTGATGGCAAAGCTGTAATTTCCTGGTATCAAGAACTCGCTAATTGAGGTCAGCGCCAAAGTAATACAATTATGAAGAAGCACAAAAGGATGCTATGCAAAATCTGCCAAATTGGCACCAAAACCTGATACACCAACAAAGAGCACGAAATTCAACTGGGTCCAAAATGTAAGAAACTGAAGCTGGGACAAGAACTATACTGTATAGTTACAGTATGATGCTTTCTGAATAACTACATAACTTAAAAGCATTACAGCAAACATTGTGTGTATTGTGCTTTGAAAGTTTTAGAAGCAACAAAAACAGGGGGGTCCCAGAGCAAGCTACCCCTAGTATCTACTGACTCCTTACACCCTTCGCCATACTTATTTTGTAATAACCTATACCCCTGATAACACTTTAATTACATTGCAATTTAATGCATCTTCAATGTCAATGGGTAGTGCTATGTAGCTGCATGGTCGTTAATGTAACCTTAATGTCAAGTGTTTCCATTACATTTATTCACAGCATTGCAGGACACTTCGCGACCAAACTATGTCCTCTCAGAAAATGGCATATGGAACTGAAAATAAACTCAATCCAGCCCTCACAAAGATGTATGCCTTATCATGGCATTATGACTTGGAAAAAAAACACTTATTAAATACACAGCCTTTATCTGCTTTTCCCCCTGCAGTGGCATGCATGTGTCTTTTTTTCTGATAAAAACAGCCTTATAACAAAAACTGCTGAGTGTCAATACAAACACTGATGTAGATTAAGACTGGTGGAAAATATATTAATAAAGAGGCATATCACATATACAAATGAAAGCCCTTAGTGGACAGCTCGGGGCTTAAGAAAGCAAATGCGAAAAGTTTTAAAAAGCAAAGAATAATCTTATTTATAAAAAAGCAGATTAATAATCAGAGTAGAGGGTTTCTTACCCCTGCAAACAAAATAAGTGAATTGGGCTTGTTGAGTCTCTTTAAAGATTATGGTTAAAAGGTGCTTTGAAATGCACCCCGATACATTTATTTCAGGAGGAGGAGATAACTGAGCACTTGATCTGGTGGCGTGTCATTCCACTGGGAGTGCAGAGTCTTAAACCCAGAAGATAGAAAAGCAACTCTTCTTGTGTCTGTCCTTTTCAGGCAGATCTGACAACCACTGGGTGAACCAATGGTCAAATGATGACTAAAAACAGAGATGATCATAAGAATGTCTGACTGTACCAATTGTATTTTTAAAAGCAAGTACGTCAATAACACATTAATGATTAAATCTGTCAAAAAAAATTAAAGCCTAAATATTGAAATTATCTTGATTTAGATCCTGAAACTAACTGTGGAATTCAGAAGGGATAAATGGAGATGGTGTTTTGGAAGAGGAGGGAGAAAAGGCATGTGTGTGTGTGTAGCCTGGGGAGAGAGTGCCACTGGATGCATAAATAAGCCCATTAGTTAAAACTGTAAGACAAGCTCCCTGTTTGAAGCTGATGCCCCCCCACCCCCATCCTCTAGAGGCTGGCCAGCCCTACTGCTGTTCACACACTGGCCACCACATTCAACATTCAACTCAGTGGAAAAAATCTGTGCAAATTTCTGATTTGCAACACTCTGGGAACATGTTTATTGTCTTTGTGCAAAGTGCAAAACACACATATAAATAAAGCAGAGGAGAAAGATTCCAGGGCAAAGCAGCTAAAGAGCAGAAAATGGGAGATTTTATGGCCGTAAGTGGCGTGGGTTGATGGTGATTTTTAAACCATTGGACCATGTTGTTAACTGCTAATCAGCGTTGTGAAATTGGGCAAACGTTTGTGTTCTTAATTATGTATGTCATGCCCCTTTTGTAATAAAATTAGCTTGAGATTATGGTTGTTTATTTTAAGTACACTTACTGGGAAAAAGAAGACAGTGTTTGTTGACAGTCAGGAATAAAGCAATGTTTGAGGTTAGTTGTGATAAAGGTGACTTTCAATAAGAATGTTAAAAAATTTGAGAATGTTAAAGCTACAAGAACCTTATTAGAAGTAGACGCACTATTAAATATATTTCAGGAACTGAAAAATATT
Source organism: Hypomesus nipponensis (assembly GCF_054491055.1). Taxonomy (NCBI): domain Eukaryota; kingdom Metazoa; phylum Chordata; class Actinopteri; order Osmeriformes; family Osmeridae; genus Hypomesus; species Hypomesus nipponensis. The sequence goes on from NC_140378.1 coordinate 13,588,194, forward strand.
ACACAAAATATTTCAAGGTATTATAAAGAAATATTTTCTTTCTCTGCAAATATGACAGAAGTCTACTTGTTTCACCTTCAACTTCCAAGCTACATATCTCAACATCAGTCATTTTGTGAGGTGATCAGGATTCTCCACTCAAACCATCACCCACTAACCCTTTTCCAAGACAAAATAGCATTGTGATGTCTGTTTTAACCTTATAATGTTTATAATGTTATGGAATACAAGTGTTGTTTTACTTGTATCATTCTTTATGAATGTCTCGTAAAGTGAGTGATCTATACAATAAACAATAGGCGAACTTTAAGAGACAGGTTTATGGTCAAATAAAAGACTTTGGTTAGAAAGGCTATTTATGGTCTTCTCAGATTATCACTTAATTCCTAAGATTTAGTGTCCATATAACAAAGCATCAGTAGAATACATTTTAACTGAGTTATGTCTAAAATGTTTAATCAAGCAAGAATAATAATAATTGTCCTTCCCTTTGTTTCACCTCCTTACATCCATATCATACCAGGCCTCAAACTTTTGATATTTACTTGTAGTTCAGGTAAATCTCATAGATGGGGGATGGATGTCAATATCACTCTAACACAAATACACTAATAGGTTCAGATTTGGACATGTTCAAGTGGTCCAGAAATAACTAGCAACACATTTTAAACAAGGGTTACAGACTTTTGTAAAACAGAAAGGTTGTGTTTTGTTGATTCTCAGTCGTGTCTTAGTCGTAGTATTTGAAGAACCAGTGCTCATATCAATACACATCTGGATTTTAATGTCGATTTTGTCAGCTAATCATATTGGATATACATATTTTATAACCTCATTGTCTCTGAAAGTTGCTGAGTGTAATTCCCCTCTAACCTGGTCCTGTTTGCTCTGTGTCCCTTTCACAGTTTCAGCCTAATTTTCACCCAGGAACCATCCATACACAGATACTAAACAAAATTAAGGTTATAGAAAACTAGGACTAAAATGCAACAGAGGACACATGAGCTGTGTTCCCTTAGTTAGGGTTAACACTTTCAGACTGTTCATACTGGTGTCATTGCTTTGTGGGGGACTGGTTGGAGCTTGAATCAAGAGTTGCCTCTTTACAATTATGCTCAACATCTGATTCAACAACAACTAACACACTGACTCCTCTGGCAATCGTGGACTATAACTTGGCCTAAGAACAAAGTTTCTCAAGCAAAGAGAATACCACCATTCCAAAAAGCCAGTTATCACACATTCAAACAAAATGTGAAGCGCAACGCTCTAGTTCAACCGTGAAAAGGGTGTGAGAGCATAAGTAAACGTTTGTCTCTCTCCCCTCTATTGCGATTAGCATATTCCCTCTCAGTGTCGTGACACCTGCTGCCCAGAGTGGGCGTGCAGAACACAGGGCTTTACTTCAAACACACCAAAAGACCAGCAAACTGCTGCATTGACTAGACCAGAGCAGCCCCAGATTGGACCCCTCCTACTGCAGATGTACATTAATGCAAAGAAGTTGAAATACCAACCGGCACGGCTGCTCAGAGGAGAAACCTTGCTTTTTTGAACATTACCGTTGTCCAGCTCAATCGTGTCAGTTTGAGGGAGTCTTTTCAAAGGTATTCATGCATCTGCTTTTAAGACACAATGGCAGCTAGTTTATAAACTGTCAGCCTGGTTGCCTAAAGCCTTTGGTTCCTATTGTTTCCTTTGCCTTAATAAACATTTGGAGGAGTTCATCAATGTGAATAGCCATTGGAGTGGGGATGAGGGGCCAAAGACACAAAACAGCAAATGGTTCTCTTCCCCCCTTTAAATGATTTTTTTCTTTCTTTTTCAAAGTGAGTGGGCAGCCAGACAGGCTTATTCGGGCCAAACCTCCAAAAGACTGCACAGGGAAGAAACACTGTCACAGACACTGGCTTGAACACCAGTAAAGTTATTTCATTATACTTTTAACATACACACAATCCTGTTTAAATATATTATATATATACACAACATACACAACATACAGTAATTCGACTCTTTTAAACAATGTGATTGAGAATTATTATTTTTTGCTAAAACAATGCTTGTCCAGCTGAGTCACATAAGACATCATTTTGAAGTGAAGATCATGACTTGAGGTTTGGATGTTTGGATGACTTTAATACACCCCCTCCATATTTCATTATAGCATGCAAAATAAGTGGTGCAAATTACATTAAAGCAATGATTTAGAAATAGCCATTAATCCACTTTCATACCTTTCAACAGCATGAACATTTATTTGCAACCAAAATGTAAGGGCTTAATGGGTGTTTAAATCTCGGTATATTTAAGGTCATTTCAATCCCTATTAGAATGGATTGGTGCATTGTGAATACTGTTCACAGAACACGATTTGCTCAAAAGAGTTGATGCATAATTCCATAAAATGGACAAATAAATAATTACATTATAACACAGATCTTCTTTTCTCCACTAAGAATCTAGATTTTTTTCAAATACTTTATTGTTCTTACTAGCAAAGTAATGAACCGGCATGCCCAGTAAATGTACAAGTCTAGTTAAGCCTATCTAAGACAAATTATTGGGGTAATGTTTGTCGAACAAGTGTCACTGTGCTTCTACCCTCACGTGTCACTTCATGGTGTTCATACTTGGTTCCTCTGACTTGCAAACAGGTAACGATCACATCTCACTTTTGCTTCTGCTAATCATCATCTTTCAATCACTCACAGCACAAGTATGTGGTACACACAGTACATTTAGATTAACTTGCTTGTATACTGAGTTGAATTCACTCTACAGCGACTCCAGATGGTGAAGTTGGGTTAAACTAAAACCATGTCATCATGGTACAATTCTTACAAGTGCCACTGTCTCACTCACTACACTGCCTTCTTCCCCACTTGTCAATGCATTTGCTAAATCTTTCATCTTTGACATTACCAGAACAACCGCGAAATCACAAAAAAGCTTGGAAATAGATGATCCAAACGGGTAATATTTCTGTGGAATTTCTTCAATTCAACTCAGCTAAATGTGCCTTCAATACAACATTTTATATTTTACGTATTTTACAGTGGTAGATATGTAGATTCAATTCAACTCAGCTAATTGTGCCTTCAATTCAACATTTTATATTTTACGTATTTTACAATGGTAGATATGTTGTTAAAGCACATGGTGAGCTTGAATGTTCTTGTGGTATGAAGATTATATGGTTCCAACCTGTGCACTGTGAGCTCGTCATGGTCCTGTCATTATAGGCTAGGTGTAGGATGAAAGAGTTTTCAATGCCTTTTCTACCTTGAGCCTTCTCTCCGGGTTTCCCAGATGAATTACATGGGACAGTGAAATGAGTTGGATTTAACTGAAGCCATCCAGACCTCGGGAGCCCATGCCAAATCCCTATACACAGTGGTGTCTAATAAACCAAGTCATGCGCAAAATATCAAGTTAACCCGTCAGACAGGCAAATAAAATCGGAAACTACTCCTGTATTTGAAATATTGAGTTATCAACCCTTATAGGCCCTTTACCTTTATGTGAAGATAATGTAAAATAATGTATGGTAACTAATTTGAATCTCTGCAACATATTTTATCATGGCCCTTATTACTCAAAAAATACACAATCAAGTTGAAAAGGACAGTTAGACACTACACATTTGAAATATTGACACATCATCATCATCATGGGAGACTTCCAAAATTATTGTTACGTCTCCCCAAGCACTCAACAAATAGCAGTAATGGAGTGACATTTTCAATGAATTTGTGTAGTCGTATTTGTATTCCTTACAATTTATATGTTTTCTATTGTCCTCTTGGCTATCATTTGCAAACGGAGCTTAATAGTTACCCAAGGCTTCTGACTGCCCTGAACTTCTTTTTTACCATTTGGTCTTTGTGAAATGCTTCTCTATTGTTAGCTGATCAGCCTCCCATTGGGCCACCAGACAAGATTCTTGGCATTTTGTCGGCCAAATGAAAGCGGGATTAAGGAATGGCTACTGAACACTCCATGGCAAAGAAGTGGGCTGCTATTCTCCCCTTCACAATCCCTTCCCAGTTTAGCAGCTCTTCTTTAGATATATTTGTTTTCTCAATGACACCATTGATGCTGCTCGAAAAGACACGGAAAAAGCTAAATCAACAAGGGGTGGTAGCGCCTACATGTTCTAAAATTGACAATTTAATGCAACTAGTCTCTCTTGTTAATTTACACTTCAAAAGTTGAGTGGTTGTGTTTATCGAGGGTCCCTTGGACATCCAGATATATTCTGAAATTCAGGCAAAGAGTAAGATCTTAAAACCATGAATAAGGCTACACTTTTCTAAAAGTAGGCTACGTGCCATAGAACATTGTAAGGATGCACTTTGTTAGAGTAGGTAAAGGTTTTCCTTGCTATTTTTGATGTTTTCCCATTTAAATTTCCCCCCCATCAACGTATGGCCTTTAAAAGTAACTTACAACTGAAATGCATTTCAAGTTGATTAAGATATGTTTTCTTAGAGTCAAAGCTAAAAAGATAAAAAATACTACAGCCATACTATACCATGATTAGATTTGTGTTTAGGGTCGGGGTTGGAGTACATTCTTTTTAAAGTTAGGCTGTTAGAAAGGATTAGGGTATACATGACTTTATGTTGAGGAAATAGTTAATGCCTAACAGCTGACCTTTGAATTTTCCAAACAATCAAAAAAGGAGATTGTCCATTTAAAACCCACCAGAGATCCAAGAAGTATGAGGTTATAGCATGTGCGCCAAGATAGGCCATGTCCCACATGGCAAAAATGCTTTAATTAATAGACAGGCAAGCTTGAAAGCAGCACTGGCAGTCTGTAATATGATGAATTCCCATTGTGGCGATGTCACCACGAATGTTTCTGATAAGCAAAAGCACCCAAGGATCAAAGACTATAAGCCTCTCAATTTCCTCTAGCCGCTTCTACTTTTCCTCACCTACTTTTTCTCCCCTCTTCTCTTTAAAATTTTGTAACACACAACACAAAATCCCTTTCATGACAACCACAGGGTCCACCTCAGGTTAGCGGGTCACCAGAGCTTTTGGATCTAATTGCGTATTAATATTCGACGTGATGAAGAGGCTTAGTTATTTCTCAATGTCTTAATAAATTGACTGTAGCCTACGTAATTTCTCATCAATGACTATATTTCCCAAATCTGCCGATGACATCCAAGACTCTAAATCTTAAAATAAAAATATTTCTGAATGATGTCCTAGCGTAAATGGTGGGCGTTCTCTTCTGAAATAGTGCTGTTCAAGGCGAAGACCCCTGCTTTAGGTAGGCTATATCTGTCAATATAGCCTACCTTAAAATTTTAAGAAAAAAACAAAACCAATAGGACTGTCTGGAATATTTACAAACGCGTGTCCAAAGACGCAAGAATGGCAAGATCAATATAAATGTGAATACATTGTTCAATATGCCCACCTATTAAATTGCCTTAAAACTCGTTGAACTTTGTGAACTGAGTGACTTTGCCATGTTTTTGGGGGGCTGCTCTCAACGTTGTGCTACTCTGCTCATCGCTCACAAGATCAAAATGCAGGCTAGCCTATACTATTTATTACATCAAAGAGCTGTAACCTATTAAACCCTTTTGAATGCTGAATTATGGTCATTTGTTGCTGGTTTGGCTAATTTGATTTGTTCCACGAATTACGTCACTTGCTTTATCTGGATTTCATGTAGGCTAATACGTATTTTAGGGTTTAGCTTATCCGATACACTTTCAAATAATTTGAATCTTAAAATCAGTAGGCTATTTCCAAACCTGACTGTGGAATTAGTGATTTATAATTATCTTTTCCAGTCAGCTTGTGCGAAATCCACACAAACATAGGTCTATATTTCAACTTATATAAAATTGCCATTTTAAGGGCTGTTCAAGTATTCCCAATAGCAAATAGGTCTATGTTAATAACCCACCAATATTTAGGCCACGTTTTACTGTTAATGTGTAGGCTATTGCTATTCTTTTCATTTATAAAGCGGCCATATTAGCTTACTCATACGTCTAGGCTACTCAGGTTACAAGTTGCCTATTATGCAATATTAGTTCTGCTTGGCAAACCATCGGGAGTAAAATATTTATTGCCTCTTGTTTTGGTTTTGTAGATGTTCCTTAAAAATATTGTCTCGTAAATTCCAGCAAAATTCAAATAGAGGCAACGAAGGGGGAAAGGGGAGGTTAATCCGAGTTTAATACATTGAAGCACAGTGCAGGGCCAAGGCTGTGATGATTGCGTTATCTCTACCCAACATTTGGGTCTCCCTCAATTTCAACCCAGCCAAATAACTGGGAGAAAGTGCAGATGGAGTCACTCTCGATGCCTGAGGAAAAATGTTATTAATAGCTAAATAACTTCCTCATACTTTGACTAAATCTCTCTCACACCATTCCAGATGGATTTGTTTGAAGTGGTCTCTCGACTCATCCAGTCGATCCTTTTCTTTCAACGAAGCTTATTTTAGACTCTTAAATATATTTTTGCTTTCTCTGCGGAAATGGAACATGGTGCCACAATATGCACTGATTATGAATGTCGTTATTTGTATGGCGTTTCTAAACTTTTCCAGGTTTGTTTCAAAATATTTAGTAAGTCATGAAAGACCAGAATTACTGCCATAATTTGTGATCCCCATACGTAGACTACTTTGGATGGATTGTGTGAAGCGCTTGTCATGTGAAATGTCGTTTGAATTTTAAAGCAACAGAGCGTGGCCGTGTCTAAGTCAAGAGGTTGACTGACATATTCCTATCTCCATTTATCATTTCATTTGATCCCACTCACAACAGTTACAAATCCGGTTGACTTGTTAGAAAACCTACAGGTAATCTGCCCGTTTGTTTAGGTGTCGACTGCCCCCTTCTATATGGGTTTTATGGGTACCCATAAAATGGGTTTTATGTTGATTTATCAAAGCGCAATTGTTCTTTATTACAATGTAGCCACGCCCCCATATGATGGAGAGCAAACCGTAGCCTATATAAAATATAGGCCCTAGGTAGGCTACTAATCGACTCACGTTTGGAATGCAGATGATATAATTTTACATAGATTGTATAGGCTATAGCCTGCGGAGTTTTTTCACTTAAACTGCGCGTAGATTAGGATTGTGTATAGCTTTTTTACTGCCCGAATAGCATCAATAGGCTGTTCCCTGCTGTCATAACTGTCTCAGAATCTTAACACGTAGTCAGAAACATTCTGCTACTAAATCAGAGACAATATTGGCCTACATAAAAAAACCTCGGAAACCCAAAGATTTTGCATTAAACTAAAATTGGAATGAATGACAGTGGTTCTTTTGAAATGCAGCCGGCCTATCAGCCTACTAGCCTACTAAAACCACCCCCTCATATTCTCTTTGCTTGCAGTCAATGAACCATTATTTACTTAAAAGTTTTCCAGATTCTAGGATGTCAGACACATATAGTCGCAGTAATGCAATCCAAAACAAATATCAAATATATATATATATATATATATATATATATATATATATATATATATATATATATATATATATATATATATATATATATGTATATTGAGATTGTGTGTATATATACACACAATCTCGAAAACTAAAAAGAAACCTAAAATCTCATGAATTTGTGCCTGAGGCTAGCCGCGAAGTGAGCCGTTTAGAGATGAAAGTGAAAAGAAATAAAAGGCTCAATTTAATCTGCTTTAAACCCCTTCAACATAACGTTTGTGCTTCAAACTCCAAGAGTGAGGGCTGATAGGGGATAAATACATTTCTTACCATGCCTGCGAGCTATAACACCCCTCTCCAACACAGACGCCCATTCAACAGACACCGGTTTCATTACGAGCTGTAATAAGTCTTAACATTATTAAATGCCAGCCGGATGATAGAATGAAACATGCAAAGAGACGGATCTTTTAAAGAATTAAAAAGGGGGACAGTTGATATTCTAGTTTCAACATGTCACTGTAAAAGCCCAAACATAGAAATATGACTGAGGGTGAAACTGGAACGTGCCTTTTTTCTGCTATGGGGCCTACATTACTGTACTTCCGGTCTGTATTTAACTCACTTTGTCGGTGCATGGTCAGATTACACTGCAAGACAGTCTAACACAGCCAATAACTCAAATCGAGCGCAGAGTAGCCTTATGACAATCAAAGTGCCACATCCCACAGGCCCATGAAGTGGGTCAAGCTGGCCGTGGCCAAAACGGTTGTTGGAATATAAGTATCATGCAGAGTCGCCTATATGCTTGCAGTTCAACCCATTGACCTTTATAGGATGTATGTCTATGAGAGGCTAAATAGGAATTTGTTCCTGCTCAGGAAACATAAACAATTAGGCTAAGTTCATGAAACAATAGCTTGCTAACAAAAAAGAATAAACACGTGGTTGGGAAACATTTTGAAAGTAACCACCCACATAGAAGAAAAATGCAGTTAAAGGGTGCATAACTCGATTCTAAAATGGAAATTTTTGGCATGACACTGCTGGTACTTTCAGCACACATTCTATTGCATAATCTATTCCAACAGACTATTCTTTAATATTACAAAACTGTCAACCAGCAGGATGGATTGAATAATTCATTTTTCCTCAGTTCCCTTTTTGGGCTTTGTGCTTTTCTTTGCAGGTTTTTGAGGGCGAAAAAACGGCCAAATCGCCATTCTTTTTTTTCACTGCCATGTTTTTGAGGGGCTTGCCTTTGCATATCAGAACCCCTTCGTCAATAGAATGGACGTCTTGAGGACTGAAGTTCATCGTCAAGAGTTTATTTTCTTTTCTCACAAACGCTTTTGTGCAAAGGTTTACACAACATCCAGTCCACAAAACCTTTGATCATTTGGATTTAATTTCATTTATTTTGATAAAAGAATATATATTCTCAATAAGTGCAATAAATTATACAATTAACGTCTTAATGTGGTTATAAATATAAAACTATGCAGGCTAAATGTTCTTTATCCATTAAATTGATCTTGATTCGTAAGGCTTCTTGGGCCAAACCTATTATAGGTCTATACATTTATACCTCGCTTAGCACATGCAGGACGGGAAGCGGAGTAACATGCTGATCGTAATTGATTGTCACATCGGCGTCCCTTGTCAGTTGACGTTTCAAGGGACCGTTTAACCAGTCGCAGAGGACTCTGTTGTCCAAATGAATGCTCTTTTAAATAGCCTCCCCCTAGTTAATGCTCATGATAAATAATTAAGCAGGTCTAGGTAGTAGTAATCGTCTATATTGGCAAAGAGTTTTACAGCAAAATCACGACCATATATAGTAATAACATTTGGTCCCATTTAAATTAATTGCATTTAGAAGAAGATACTCTTTAGGAGAGGTATAGGTCGATCGAATCGTATAGGCAGACATGGAGCCGAAATATTGGGCATGCTTTCTCAACAGCAACAACACGTTATCTATATGAAATAGGCTACCTTTATCACCAAGAATGCCATCGATGCTGTGTTTGGTTTTCTTTTCTCCATCTTCATCCTTTTTATCGCAATCGTCTTCGTCGTCTTTCTTCCCAAATCGAGCTCTGAGAACACGACTTATTGAACTCACTACGAGAAAGAAAATGAATTAGAAAATGAATTAAGCCAACAAATGCTGTTAACACAAAACTGCACCGAACAACTAAATAACATATAGCCTACTGTAACACTAATAGGCATTCAAATGATAGGCAATTTACGACTAACAAAATGCTATAAAGACAGTAAAAGGGTTGCTTACCAGATGAGGCCTCACCTGAAGGAACTGTACTTCTGTCACACACACCGTCTTTCAACAGCTTGTCTCGGATCTCCCAGCTAAACATGCCGGGGTTTTCTCGCTTGTATTCCTCAATGCGTTTCTCCACATCAGGCGTTGCTACCTGCTGTTGGATTTAATTCGTGCAGTACAATAGCAAAACGAAAGAAGAAAGAGAAAGAAGAAGAGGTCAAATACATGAAAAAAGTAAAGTATATAGGCCCATAGCCCCAAATAAGCCTACAGCTGCAGTTTGATTTTGTGTGGCCCATAATGCACGGCCTAAAATGCAACTATTATAATTAGGCCCATAGAATAACAGTTGTTATTATTATTATTATTATTGTTGTTGATGTAGTTATTATTATTGTTGTCGTTATTATTGTTGTCATTATTATTATGATTATTATGAGTCTATTATTATTACTATTATTATTATGCCCTCTCGTTTATTATTTTGCAAAGCCTTTAGCCTACTTACTCTTGGTTTGCTTCCACCAATTGCTCCAGGTCGGATTGAACCCGTTTCTTGATACCGACAAAGAATTTTGGAAACGCAGCCGTGAGAGACTCGGAGTTGTCGAGAGATCACACATGGTCGAATACCGTGGTGGGCCATCTCCACTATTTTGTGACGGATATGATTTGGCAGTGGCCGTCCATTGATGAAAACTCCGCCGAGTTGATTCACTCGACCTTGACCCAGGGGAGTTGACACTGTGCAAAGAAAAAATAGATATACAGTGAAAACTTTGACGCCAATGCGTTGACACATCAAATATCCTAAATCCTAACACCTTTAAAGGAATGTGTACTGATTTACAGTGATTATGTACTGAGTTACAGTAATGATGTGAAAATAAATCAATGTCAATTTAATGCTGACTGTCCGGATGTATTCTAGCCTTTCCGAAGAACCTGTAGGCCTACTTTTATGCGTTGTTTTTTAATCAACATTATAGGCCTATTAGTAGATGATCTGTTAGTAGCCTAGTTCTAATTCATTTTGCCCGACATGTTAAATATTAGCCTATACACACATCAAATGTGTCCTAAACAATCATTAGAATAAAGTATATCTTACCCATGCAATTGTTGAACGCCATCACGGATAGGCCTAGATATCATAAATCTACTGTTAACAATTTGACAGATAGTAATATGTAATCTGGTTGAATGTCCTCTCTAGTCTGTACTGAATTACCAACAAAGGAATCGTACAAGACAACGTAAAAGGGTTCCGCTCTAGGCTATTTGTCATTAGTCAGATAAGACTTGAGTGTCCCATCCGGCACTGAAGAGGCTCTGAAGAGCGTGGCCTCGTCCGGCTTCATTATTCACCGTCATGCTGTACAAATATTGATGTAATCCATTGATTCTTCGTTTTGCTGTGTATTTTACTTTCGTTTCCAGCATCAGGACACTTCAATAAATCCCGGATCTTGGCTAACTTGCAACCTTCGTGTTTTGGGGGATTTATTGGCAGTACTTGAGCACGAACCTTGCTTGGGATACTCTCCCATGGACGACCAGCACAATGCGAATAGTTCTGCATTAGTGTAATTTATAGTGACACAATTGGCTACTACAATAGCCTAATCGAACTCCCAAATATTCGTCGATATAACAGCAGCCCCAGTTTCAATAATGTAAACAAATCTGTGTTTCTCTAAACAATAGACAGACAGGAGTAAATAATAAAAAGAAGAAAAACTCACATTTACTTGCCTATAATGACAACAAATAGGCATACCTTTCAACATGGTAAAATGTTCTGTTTAATTATGTTTGATGATATTCCGCTAAATATTGTAAGTTGCAAACTTACCTTCCAAGGGGAATCCTGTGCGGGGATAGTTCTGTCCAGGCGCCGGTCGCATCATTCGTGGTACTGTTCCTGGCAAAGATGACATTCTACAGTTAAAAATAACAGGCACAATAAGGCCAATATTTCATCTGCTAAATCAAATCCAGACGCGTTGATGATAAAGATGAAAATATACAGGAAGTCCAATGTGCAAACGAAGAAAAAAGAAAAAAGAACATCCAGAAGGGATGCACGTCTGACCACTAACCCCCCAAAACGCTAAACACATTTGTTTCAAGAGCACGGTGGGAGGGGGGGGGGGGACAAAATAAGACTGCTGCGAACAAGGTGCAGTGTGTGCGTATGGAGGAAGGGGATGTCCCTTACACTCTCAAATGGGCAAAGGTTACTTAATCTGCGCAGTGTTTTCCTAAAAGGTCTGGTCGTTTTTGATGGCAAACTCTGCTTGGACGTTGGGAGTAGTTTAAGTGGATAACTTTGCACGGGCGTATAGGAGGGGAGCTGTCGTGCGCACTGATAGGCTGTCGAACATTTCTTTTATTCATGAGGGAAGACCGGAGACTAGCCAAGTTTTTTCCAGCCAATCCAGAAAACGCACAAATATTTATGCATCTTTCCATTCATCGCACGCGGCTTCGAAACCAACAAAACATTTGATTGATTAAACAGCCTTTGGTGATTCTTCTACATACTGCATGAGATAAGCCTAAATATTACATATTTTGCATTTGATTTGGGTCACTTTAGCCTTGAAGGGTTTAGTTTGTTCTCACATTTAAGCATGTATGTATACACATAGGCCTATAATAATTTGTTTATGAGTAGGCTATCTTGGGCTGAATGATGGCCATGTTCAAGCCCTGTTGTCAAGGATCATATAGTATTGCATCAACAAGTCTGATTAACATCATAATCATCCAATAAATAGTCCATCTTCAAGCGACAACATAGATTCAGGCATGATATATTATCTTAATGACATTTGACTGTAAACATCATTAAAAAGTCATCCCAAACCAAACGCAGATTAGGCTACCCACGAGGGATTTATGAGTGATACTTGGTTACGAGCAACCAGAACACCTATAAGAAAATCATTAGGAAGATGAACCACACCTTTTGCTTATTTGCAGCAGGTGAAATGGAAATGTTTGATTGTTTTATCGTTTACTTGCCAAATTAAGACATAACAAGGTGTCCTAATTATCACAGCAAGGTTAGGAATAAGAACAAAAAAGGCTTAAAATCGTGGAAGTAGAAATTATGATTTCATATATCCAGGCCTATAGTCATATGCACCGTGCCGGCTATGCGTAAAGCTGAAATAGACTTTCCAGCATAGGGTGAGTCGGGGTTTAGTTTTGTTTGATTTCATGATTATGTCAAACACATAATCCCAATAGGCCTACAAATTGGCCATAAACTATCCAATTTGACTAAATGAGCAAGACTCATGCCTATTCGTGCATTTTTATAGATGATGGATTTGCTTGCCGGGTCTTTAACCTCGGTTAGGCTACTAAGTTGTAACGCAAAGGTAATGCGTTAACTGTTTCGATAATATCACACTGTAAACCCGTGTAAACTGTCAAAGTGACCAGCGTTGACTAGGCTAGCCAGTCACTAACCCAGTCACTAACCTGTGGCAACTATGTTTGCCTTTCAGAGCCAGACCAATACCTGGATAGATCTAACCTAAAACTCCACTTAAAGCTTTTGAAATGAAATCACGATACACATATTGTAAAGGTCTACGTCAGATCCACAAACAATGGTAACGCTGTTATCGTAGTTTAAACGTTCAGTCTCCGCTGGCGCTTTGTAGTCTATGGCGCGAAATGGCTTATTATAACCAACCCTAGACAAGAGGTTGTTTAGCACAACCTTTGTTGCGCTAACCCAAGTTCCATACATTTATTAGTAAGCCAAAAGGTAGTCAAGACTACTGTTAAAATCTAAACAAACGATAATGGTTTCTCTGCACTATCTGTTGTCGGTCAGAGAGTGCAGAGAACCGACAGACATAAAAAAAAAAAAAACCTAGTTGAGTCAGATTGAGTAGGCAATTCTTACATATAGTAGGACTATATTAAATATTGAGATTTAAAACAATGGTCACATCTCACTCCAACACCATTGATTTATCTCTCAATAAAAATGTAATCAATCGAAATCAGCGTGGGCAACTTTGCTTTGTGTGTCATTGCTTTCTATGCAAACAAATGTGTGAAAGTATCCTTTTAATAAAAAGGCGTTTAACTATAAGACCACATGGGACACACCTGTAGATATTGTATTGTGTGCTTACAGTGTACTTAGACTTAGAGAAAACATTTTGACAATAGAGTGAACAGGTGCATACAAACAAAATGTCCCAACCCTGAGAATTGGTAACCAACCACAAGACATATTATGGTCTGGCCAAGGGGCTCCCCAGCTGGAAGTGTTTAGAGGTGTTAAATCAATGTGGTTTGTAATGACATCCTGTCACCATTTATCACTTAGAGCAGGAGGAAGGAATGTCAGTGTACAATGTACACTATGATGTAGAACTCTCACTCACAGAAACACAATGTGTGTGTGTACGTCCCCTTTGCTGTCATACCTGTTGTGTGGGTTGATTGGATTCTCCTCCTGTCTTTCTCCTTTTGTGCACCTGTTCACTGAACTTTATGCATGGAAAATTGTATTTTTTGATATATAGGGAGTTACTGCTACACATACTACTACACTCTCTTGTGATTGAACAGGATAATGAGTAAGAGTTGCAATAAACGGGAAGAATCTGAGGTTCTCTCTTTTTATTCATCTTCATTCCACATTCCCTCTTTCCAGCATGCAGAGCGCTTTATAGTTTTCAAGAGATTTCATTTTTTTAGGTTGCTTCAGTGTACACTCATTGAATAAAAAAAAATATATACCTTCACAAAAGTATGCAATATACAGTAGGACTATAAGAATGTAATATTTGAATTCCTCTTGGCAGACTGTAAATAAGAATGTGTTCACAACTAACCTCCCTGGTTGAGTAAAGGTAAGGTAAATTAATTGTAATTAAAGTTCAACTACTCTGATGTATTGATTGCATTAATATTTAATTACCCATTGCAACACCTCAGAGCCCCTCTTCTTTTGGAAAGAGTGTGATATAAGCAGCTGAGGTCATGGAGACGGTAAATAACATCCAGTTAGTGACCCAGCTGGAGTGTCATTCTCTCATGCTAAAACTGCAGCTCCTTTCATGTCTTTTTTCTTCTGTTCTTCCTTTCTCAGACAGGGAGAGAACGTATGAGTGTGGAAGGGTCAGGGATCTGAGGACTCTGGGCACGTTAATTCAGTCTCCAAAAGCACGTAAATTGTTTTGCAATGAACAACAATAAGCAGTCAATACATGGTTTGCTATAAATCCACAAACTTAGCAATGTCTTACTTATATAGTAGTTTATGAAAAACATATTAAGTGGACATTATAAAGAGAACCTAAGGAGCTGATTTTGTAATTTTTTGGCATACCTGTCATCTCCACAACAAGAAATTATTGAAAATACAAACCCATCTGAAGGTCATTGCTGCTATTAGCAGGCTTTGTTATTTGTGATTTTTGCGACTCATACAAGTCATGGAAATAGATCTGTAGATCTTACTTGATGTATTGAAATTCACAATACAAGACAGCAAATCACTAATACAGAGACAAAAATTGACAGACTATAGTCATTTCAGCAGCCATTTGTTATTTTCAGTGTTCTAGTTAAACTAACTTTAGTTGCACCTGGATGGAATCTATGACCTACAATTTAATGCAAATATATCTAATGTATTGTATTGAATTGAAAGAAACAGAGAACACATTTAAGTTGTGTCCCAAGAGTAAAGTTGTGACCCCTACTTTTGACATAAGTTCATCTGATTTTCCTAGCATGTGATAGACTGTTTGGTAGTTTTGGTATAATCAGTTAGAAAAGCTTGCCTTTGAAAATGTCAAAGAGAAAGGACTCTGTTTAACATAGATAAAAGTAGCAGTCTCAATTTTGCATGCTGTCTCAATTGGTTTCAGTAAATCAATCTGGGTGACCAACCCATGAAAAGTGAATCATTTGATGCCCCATATGCCTTCCTCACCCCACCCACTCCTATCCTACCATCTACTTTATGTGTGAGTGTGTTAGAGACTCTTCACAACTATTACCCATGTCATTATAGAGAAAACACCTTCACCATAAAGAGTTTGGTGAGTGCTGAACCATATTTAGTCATTTACATTTAGCAAACGTTCTTATCCAGAGCAACTTACAGTAAGTACAGGGACATTCTCCCCGAGGCAAGTAGGGTGAAGTGCCTTGCCCAAGGACACAACGTCATTTTGCACAGCCAGGAATCGAACCAGCAACCTTCTGATTACAAGCCCAATTCCCTAACCGCTCAGCCACCTGACTCCTGATTACCATTCGGCGATGTGTGAAAACCAGTGTGATTTTCATTATTGTAAAAATGACCATATGAGTGAGAAGAAAACAACACACAGTGTATAAAAAGGTGGGAACAACTTGTTAGTGTGAACACACAGCTTAACATTGAACATAACACTTGGTGATCTGCAATAATAGTTTATCAATAGTCATTAAAATATGCCATCTAGTCTGTCAAACTAGCACAATCACTATCTCTTGTCTCTTTTTTTTCCCATCACTTTCTTAGACAGCATAAAGGTCTCAATAAATATGTGAAACACAAATGGTTGCACAAACGCTAATCCAATTGCAAACAGAAAGATTCCCATACAATTTAAGAAGCGTTTGCAAGTTGTGGAGGCCGCTTTTCAGCAACCATGGTCAAACCTCAGTAATCTCAATTAGGAGTGGGGTATTTGATACAGCGATGGTTCATAAGCCATACCCCATTCTCAAGCTATATGAGATGTTTGACTTTGGATTTTACACCACTGACTGCCAAACCATTATGTGTCATTGGCATCCTAATTGTGTCTTAACCATACTTAATGGTGACACTATCACCAGTACAGCTGTGACCATCTTCTTAAACACAACCGCACTATGCTACACTATGTTGTAGAATATTTCTAGTTTTGGCTATAGACATGGAATGAATGATTAAAAGTACGTTGTTCAGTATGTGATTGGAACTTGTTCATGTAAAAAGACATCTATTTCTCAGTCCATACAGTATCTGTTCAGCAGATATGAATTTAGCAGAGTCGTTAGGCTTATCAGAATCACTGATACTTTTGATACAAATCTTTCTCAATAATGTAAATACATTGGGATAACTTCAGTGACCCTCAGTGCACCCACAGTACTGCAACATTGACAGCACATAAAACATAGCTAATTTCTTATGGTGGGGTATTTTTTACTCGTAGCCGGAGTGTTATCTGGGCATCCAAGCATCGCTAACTTGTTTTTTCACATGCGATTACTACTGGAACAGGCTGTCTCAGAATCAGAATGAGCATGGGACCTTCATGAGGGGCGTGAGCCACCTCTGGAATCAATGTCGCCATTTTGTGGATCATGCAACACAGATCCACCATGCAAGATGCATTTCGTTTGCTAACTAATTATCTGAAGTGCCTATTCATTGGCCAATTTTTCACAGGAGTAAAGTGGACAGCGTGATGGTGATGCTGTTAAGTTGAATAACATCTTCAGGCTTATTTTGGTACAATGTTTGTATTATGACTCAATGACTCTGCAGTGGTACATGTTTGGCTATTTGATCAACCCATTGACTTCGCTGCCTGAGTAGGCCTAAGCCAGAATGGAGGCCATTACCACTTATATGAAGAAAAGACCTTCCTCAATCTATTTTTAACATAGAAATGTGTTTAAAAAAAACTGAACTGGAAAAAAAATATACAAAGAATATTCTACAGTATGGAGGAAGATGATCTACATGGGTACATTAGTGGTGAAGCTCTCAGCCAATTAAGGAGTTATGAATGGCAAATAAAGCAAGTAACCATATCAGGTAATGAAATATATGTTACAGAGTGATGGACATTAAAATAAACATGCAACATTAATTTAAAAAACTGTTTCCAATCCAGACTTCACGCTATTATATCCATTTGATCAGCTTCACTTGAATTCAAATAATCTTTTTCTTCTAGATTCTGAAACAACTGTAGTTAATTAGGGTCATTCGATTGTTCGAATTTAGAGCCTACTGGCCTACTGATCACCAGGTTTTGGTAGATTACTCTTGTATCAGGAAAATCATCTAATCATCTTCCACACAATTGATATTTTCAAGAATGTTTTTATATAATGTTGTAATTTGAATATTTCATTAATAAACTAAATTATAATTAACCCATTGGTGGGACAACTAATTTATTGCTGGAACATTTATAGGAGACAACTAAAAATAAATCAGGATATACTGAAAAGTATACTTTGCTGGCTAATGCCCTGGATTTTTTATGCGTTATTGCCATCTACAGGTTGCAGTGGTACATAACTTGATTTAAGAAACTTGACAGGAAATATTTATCTTTCACATAACAATTTAACATGACTACTTATGATTTAAATAATATTTTGATGACATAGTTTGCATAAGGCATCACCATTATTTTATTAAATATGTAAATTCAATAAATGTATCTTATCTAAATTGCAAATCAGAGTGTACATTTCCGAAATGAGATTTTGTGAAGTACAGTTGTTTTGATTAATCTAAATTTAGTGGAAGAGGATTTGTCCTTTCGCAGTGCGATTGAATAGTAGTTGGACACCAGAAAACAATATCAATTGGGTTGCAAGGTTAAAGGGATGTCTCCAAATGTGTCCACAAGTATTGTACAGTTGCCAAAAGGAAGTGCTGTTGTTACCCAATCCAAAAAGATTATACAAAAATAACATGCCACGTTCTCCTGAGTTGCTATCCATTTAGCACAGTGTCTTAAGTCATTGTAGTGTTCCCCTTTGAAATGTGAAAATGATCAAGATATTAACAAGGTAATGTGTAGACTCATTGGGAAGGAACTGCCCTGCGACCATGAAAATATTTGGGGTGGTAACAATGCAGCTTTAAATAAATATATATGCATGTATGAAAACATTGTAGATACACTGTATATTTCAATGATCATGTAAATGGTAGTTCACTCAAGCTCGTCAGTTGTCAAGCCAGAGATTCTTTATTTTATTCTGTGCTGTGCCTAAATACAAAAAGATTGAGCACAACAAAAGCAGTTCAAATAAGTTATTTAATTTCTATAAATAGATTAATACAAAATCACAAATTTCACTCCAACACAAAAAACACTTTAAATACTGTGACAAACTACCCTTGAAATAACAGCACTTTTACATAAAAAACGTGTAATGTCCAACAGTGACACAGCTTCATAAATATAACAAGGGCATCACATAAATCTGTACATTAACATAAAAAGGCCACTCTGGCTTCTACAGGGACTCAATTACTACATAACACAACTTCAGTAACCATTACACATAGTTATTGTTTACTTAGTTACCTGGAAAAAGCATGTCTAACTGATAGCTCAAAACAACTATTTCTCCTTCCGTCTTACACAAACTGACATTCAAAATACTGTAAGGGTGAGGTTAAATTAGACCAAAGTAAAGCAAAAAATCACCTTCAATTAAAGAAAATCGTACATCAAGATTTTAAACATTTACAGCAATGTACAGACTGCACTAGACATTGGAAACATTTTCATAATTAGTTCATATTCAATAACAGACCAGCTGTTCAAAGCATAGAGCTGTGTGATGTGATAGTATACTTATTGGTTTGGGTAGTGATGAATCAAAATGAAAATTCTGGGCTTAAACCAAAACTTCTGAACCAAAACTTCTTGGCCAAAAAAACGTTTTTTTTTCTTCCTTAAATAACTATCTTAAAATAGTTTTGGGGTTTAGTTATATTAATATAACACTTTTAAATTGGCACCATATCCCTTATTAAATGTCTGCTGAACCAACACACCAGCACATTTGGACAATCTAATGGGGTTGCATTATTTATTCACAGATAGTCTGAAAATAGTTTGAGGTTTGAAGGTCACATGACCAATGAGCTATTGAAATTAAAATGTTAAGACTTTGTATAACAATGTGTGAGATGAAAATGTACTCATCAAAGGGTGTGCCAGTGTCATCAAGTTTTAGGAGTAATGGATAAAGAGCTATTGCAATGTTAATAAAAACAACTTTGGTCCCTAACTTCTAGTGAATGTAAGGAAATCTAATGGGGAATATCTGTAGAATATCCAACCTGAGACTAACTTCACTTCAGCCCCGTGATAATGGCTACGTCAACGAGTGAAATTGGAATTATTGTATTATTGAAAAACTCAAATGAGACTATAAAATTATCACTTTACCCTTTAACACACTTCTTATTAGATTGTGTCAATATGGAGACTGACTATATTAACTGTCCAAAACTCACCATGAATCAATACAATATAAATATAAAATCTCAACTTCAAATCTCATTTTATGATATAAATGATTGTTAAATCACAGATGGAGGTTTATTTCGTTTTAGTTTTTTTCACCCTAAGACTGAGGGAGAATAGGGTAATTCTTTGAGTTCCCTTAAGGCTTTAGATCAACGGTAGAGGGTGCTTATGCTCATTCTGGCAGAGCAACATGCACCACCGGCAGACTCACTGTCTGCCTCCTTGAGGAACCTTTCGAGCCTGTCCATGTAGGCCGGACGGCGAGGAAGGAGAAAGTAGTGTGTGGCGCTGGCTTTTGTTCCACCCTCCATGATGGGCACAATACAGGGGGGTTGCATATCTGCAGAAGATGCCCCCTCGCTCTGCAGAGGCAATCTCTGAGGGGCCTTACTGACGTATTTGGGATTGGGAGCAAAGCTTTGAGTGGGGGGCATTACCCCGTTGACATAGATAGGGAGGCTCTTGGGGCTGGGAGTACGGGGTGGGACACTGGGCTGCAAAGGCACCCTAGGTGGTACTTTGGGAGGCTTGTCCTTGTCATGGTAGTCAGTAGAGGAGTCAGTGGTGGTGCTCTTTAGGGGCAGTTGGGGGATAGGAACACGTGGAGGTACCTCAGGTTTGTCTTGGGTGTTGTCTCTGCAGTTGCTGTGAGCATGGTGATGGTGGTTGTGGTGGTTTACGAGGCGTCTTTCTGAGTGAGAACGACGCAGTTTGGCACGTTGGGTGCGGTCTGGCTGCTTCCCAAGAGGGACGACCCTGGCTGCTGCCATCCCCTGCTCTCCCTTCTGTATCTGGGACCACTGTCCTTGGATTTCAAAGCTACCCCCATTGCTAGTTACAACCTTAGGACTACTGCTTGTCCCTCCACTTGTCTCTATGGTAACCACAGATTTAGCTTTATTGTTAGCCCAACTGCTGGTGGCATAGTTAGCTCCACTGCTGCCATCTACAACCTGGTCTTCATGGTAGGCATAGTTGGTCTGGCCACAGCCTCTGAAGCTACGGCGTCCTGGGGCACCATGGCGCAGGGCAAAAGATTTAAGGCAGCTTTTAGGCAGTAGGTGGCGTCTTTCATCTGTAAAAAACTCCACTTCTCCATCCGCTGCCTCATCCGATGAGAGATCCTCTGGGTCTGGAAGAGGAGGGAGGGGTTTGGGGTCTCTACAGGGGATGTATGGTTGACCATGCTCATACACAGTTAATCTCTGGAAGGACGGGACCACCTGGTCCCTCTCAGTGAGACATGGTATGTTGGAGGCTAACTGATGACGGTTCTGATACATTGGTAAGTGGGGAGGGAGCCTGCCTGTAAGAAACAATAAACAACATTTAAACACTGATTTACTCATACATTTTTTTATTCTTATACCATACGCAAAAATGTTCAGCTCAGGATCAGATTCATTATATATTTATATATTTTTTAAGAATTATATCAAAATGAAAACCTTTATATATATAGTGTCTGAGTATATTCAGGGAAAGCATGCATGAGCTGATAACTGTGTGCCTCCCAAAGCCAGTCCACACCTGATAAACTTCATCCACATTCTAAATTAAAACTATATTATTTGTTGTTTGTACCAGCACAAAGAAGAAGCTCCCTCTCCTCATATCAGCCACAACAACCAGTTACGCAAGTGACAATCTAGCAAAGCTAGATAACCTTCTGTTGAGCTTCCTGAGAAACATCCTGTGTGGAAACATCCGATTTGCCCCAGACCTCAGGAACAGCCAGTGACCAGATAGACAGCCAGGAGGAAGGAAGCAATCTCTAATTTTCCCTTTTCACACTCACACCATTCATATTACTGAAAACCAGCAATGACTGTATTCCATAATGTATATGATAGTGTTAATACAAATGTACTACTACTCCAGACTGTATTTAATGGTGTTAACTTTTTTCCGTTTTTGGGGGGAAAACACAGAAAGAAACAACATCAGTATGGCTGTGAATAATGGTAAGAAAAATATAAACTTGTATATTTATTTAAAAGTACTAATATAGAGAGATAGAGACAGTTCTGTACTAGTACTGTATACATTTGATCAAAATGTCCTGTCCTTCACTTACTCTCAAATCCCTCTGAAACCTGTTGTTGCTGAAGTTCTCTCCGGTTGTGTTCCATGCTGTCAATACCCAAGTCAAAGCACATGCTGCAGAACAACCAGATACCAGAACATGCATGAATATGTTAATTATTTCTACTCATAACTAGTAATGAGTCAGTCATTTTATTTGTCATGACAAGCATTACATGGTCCTGCATGGGATCTGTATGTTGCTTAGGATCAAGGTGACACAGCAACAATGTTAAGGATTTAAACTTAACATTAAAGCAACATATAGATTAACAGCATGACAATTATTATTTAGATGTAAACATTCTAAAGATAGGAAATCAAACAACAAAAGGATGTCGTTTCTTCCATCAATATCAAACCTTGAGTGCAAATATCAAGGAAACCCTGCTGTCCAGCCCACTCACAGGTTCTCATACTTTGCTTCTCCCATTTCTATTGAAATATTTAATGTCAACAGAACAAGGCAATACCACACCACACTGATTTTGGATTATTCACTAAACATGGTGTTTGCTTACCTGTTAACATCATGTTGCGGTCCCCAGTGGTAAGGCTGGGCCCCAGACATGCTGAGGGCCAGACTTGAGCGTTTGCTCTCAGAGAAAAGGTAGGTCTGTGAGGTACACAGCCCCACAGATATGAGCACAATCCATCAACCTGCTCAGCGAACCGAAACACAAGTCATGCTCCTCCACTGCTGGCATACCTGAAAGAGAATGACAGAAAGAAACATAAGTCAACCTGAATGTGTGTGTTGGTTGTTGTTGGTGGTGAATTAATATTGTTAATGTACCCAGTTGTATTATTGTGATCTAACAATAACAGAAGTTACTGCTATTGCTGAAACTGCAGTATAATCACCTAGTAAGGATACATTGTCACAAAATAATTGATTTGCCTTATTTCATAAAAAGGGTAAAGGTAACTACAAAACAAAGCGTCATTAACAAAAACCCAACCAACCACTCAACCTACACTGGTCATGTGTGTCTCCCCTTTGTGACTCCAGCTCAAAGAGAGTTGTTTGAGGCGTGGAGCATTGCGCAACCTCTGGGTCACCAGTGGGAAGGTCTGAGAACTCCCTTCTCCCTCCCACCCCTTTGCAGTGGTGCCAGCCGTCCTCTATAGTAATTACTGCCGGATAGGGCACACACTATGAAGCCTGACTCCTGCCTTTCAACACAGGGCAATTGTGCAACGCTCCTGTGACGCTGGAATGACAAACTCCCAGTGTGACAGTGAATCAAAACACATACAGATTCAAACAGGAGTTAGTGCATGCATACACACACACAACAGTGGACAGCAACTATGTGAATTATAGCCTCACATATACAATTTAAACTTGATAACACAATGTGTAGGCACCTATGCAACAAAAGGAGGGCAGTGGCTTCACCAAAATGTGCAATAAAGTATGCACAACACAGTTTTGAAAACCAACCCTTTCACGTATGCAAACATTGTGGAATGCCGCATAACATCCTTGTATTTTCAACATGTGTAATGCCGGAAGGTTGACCACTATTTTGCCAGATATAAATGTATCCACGTTTACAATCCCAAAACAACTTGAAAAGGAACAAATATTTTAGCGTTTGCCGAAGACAACACCATCTGTTTTTCCTGATGCAAAAAAACAATGATAAATAAACATCAAGAAGGGTTAAATGAATGGATCAATTTAGTTTAGTGAAGAGCCAAAAGGGGTTTACCAGTAGATTCTCCCACAGTGACAACAGGGGACAACTTTTTGAAAATGAAAAATTATAATTAAAATGGTAATTAAGTCTACAATAATATGACAATAATAAGAAAAATAACATTTTGAGATTGCCAATATCCACATTCATTCACATCTTTATAGGAGGAGTTGACGTGGGCTGGTTATGCATACTGAGGACTTATACAACAAGACCTAGGCCTATATGGTATGTCTGAATATTGATGTGCCTTCAGCAAGCATAACGTTCAGCGTCGTTTCCGTCAGTGAGCCTCGGAGATGGAAGAAACAAAACAATAATGAATTCTACCGGCAATTACTCAATGTGCATGAATGGGGCCACTCTCGGGCATGAATGGGCCTTTGTTTTCAACTGTTGCAGGGAGAAGCAAGCCTGAAAATCCAAGCGAACTCTCCCATGAGGTCAGGAGAAAAGACATGCCATGGAGACATCGAGGGATGGTCGAAGTATGAGCTTGAGAAACAAAACCCCTGGGAGATTAAGAATTGGTATTGGCATTACAGTCAAAGGCAGAAGAAGCCAATTGAGGACCAGAAAACTAGCCCTCACAGTTATTTTCCCAACAACTTGTTTATCTGGAGCTGGAGCCTAGGGTGGCCCAGGGCAAATTCACTACCACTGGTGGATTTGAATTACATTCAGCTTTCATTAGCCTCCTATAGGGTGTGCTTAGCCTACTCTTGGCACAGGTGCAGTCTATGCAATTGCACAGGCAGCAGAGTGAGTAACTCAGTTTTAAAGGCTTATTACTGGCTTATCCTGCTTTATTTGCATAAAGCAGGGTGTTCAATCTTGGTCCTCAGGGTCCACTATCCCGTATGTTATAGATGTCTCCCTGCTCCAACACACCTGATTCAAATGACTGGCTTGTTATCAAGCTCTGTGGAAGCATGACAACGACCGTTCATTTTAATAATGTGTGCAGAAGCAGAGAAACATCTAAAACATACAGGACCGTGTACCCTGAGGACCAGGATTGAACACCCCTAGCACAGAGCATATATTTGTCCGAAGAAGAAAATTATCTTCTGGAAGTTCTGTAGAAATATACAGAACTTCCAGGCAACCAGCCTTATACTCCTACCTGCTAAAGTTTTCCATGCGAACACACCCTATATTCCGCAAACTCGACCATCTGACCCGTGACTAAGGTACGAATCATTTCCCAAATAGCATCGACATTATCCCATTACTGTATTTCCGACATCGCTAAGGTACAATACCAAATCGAGAATATGATTTGTAAACTGATTTATAACTAACTAATTAAATGTTTGTCATTAGCTAGTGTTTACTTACAGCGCTGGGCAGTCAGTCATTGATGTACCATAACAATGCCTAATCTTTTACGTGAAACGTATTACTTTGGTTAATAAGTGGATAACAGCTTCCTAAATACAATTGAGCACAAATATACTTACTATAAAAACATGTAAATTTAAGGTGTGTTGCTGTTCCTCCTACTTGTGACAGAGTGTAAATCCTTCGGTACATAGGTCCTCAGTTATTAGTTAACACTAATCCACTTGCACGTGCGACTTTCCTTTAGCGACAACATTCGCTCGTGAAATTAATTTGCTCCCTGTGACGATCTTTCCTTATTCTTTTATAAGCATGCCGTAGCTCCACCCAAGCTGTTCTTAAAGGTGCCTGTTTTCATTTCTACCAGAAAAGGTTCTAACTCATTACATATGTTTATCAGAAATATGGGTGACGTAGGTCTACTCATCATCATCATAACATAATGTTAACACAAGTAACTTGGTGTTTCATATCTTAATTATACGGAAAAGGCTTCACTCAGTAAAGACAGGTTTGTCGGATCATAGATACATAGCTCTGAAGCTGTGTGTTCACAACATCTACTAGTATACACATTCAATGCAAAGGTTTAACCAAAAGCAATGCATCAGTTTGGATGCTTTTTGTCCAATTTCCCCACACCCATAGAATATAAATACTTGGTAGTGTGTGGATGTTTTAGGGTATAGTTGCAAGCTAGTCAAAGTCAAAATCCTGCATCAAGACAAGACCAAGCCAACCAGAACACACTGTTTACATTGCCACACAGCATTGCAAAAGGACACAACACAATTGTGTTGTGTTCACAATTGTGAACCATCTGGGTAAATACAGTCAAAATCAATATACATCCACAGGACAAAGAAACAAACTCCCCCTACCCATTGGGGAACTGTTTTATCTTCTGCACAGGAAATACCATATAAGGCAAATTCTTGAAGCACCTGCAGATACTCATGTCAGTTTTCCGTTGTCAACTGAAAATGCATTATGGGAAAATGCGCTTATAGAACTCTTATTTCTATGAGCTATATAATATCTCTCACTTGAATTAGATGTTACTGTGTCATCATGAATAAATATAACATGAACCACGGGAATAATATAAAGAAAAATCTGTGCTACGGAAAGTTTTCTGTGTGGGTTATAGTCTACAAATACCTAATGAACCTTTCCTTTGGTACTGACGTTTACATGAGGCCCACTTTCAGAAAGTGCTGCTTCAAACATGAAGGAAACAGCCCTCTGTATTTTCTTACATGCTGTGCTTTTCTCCCTCAGGCCCCTCTCTAGACTATCAATGGACTACAGCTATGAGGGTTGGAACAAGGGAGGGCCAAACTCCCACAGGGGAGGTCGAGTCACTTCCTGCTAAGAGACCTCCGTCCCTCACAGCTGTTAGTGCCATGCATCCCCCACCTCCACCCTACGTGCAACCCACCACTCCTCCTTCAAAGACATGATTGCTTTGTAGGAAGAGGAAATCTTCAAATACTTTGACATCAAAGATCAAACGTGTCAAGAGCCATTGTTTTGAGAGGATGGTTAGAAGTTTCTAATTTGTCATGTTTCATATGTAAAGAAACACACTTTCATAAATACTTGTTTTAATACTATTCATAATGTAACTGGCAATACATGTATTGTTAAATATCAGAGGTTTGTAAAGTTGAAGACTAAAACAAGAATTGTGAATGTCTGCCCACAATGGCATTGGAGCTGAACAGTCATATGTTCATATACATTCTCTGGTACATTGTGTAGGTTTGAACTGATTACATCAAATCATGGGAAGTTCTCTGATATATAAACCAGCTGTAAACAAGTGTGTGATGACAATTTTATCACCTACAGAATTAAGCGAAAGGGGTTTGGGAGAAAAGAACATAGAGTATATATTTGTAACAACACAAACATTTGGTGAATGCATTGTATGCATGTCATTGCCGTTAAACAAGACCTTGGTGCACATCCAATCTCACTTATTTTCACAGCATTATTAACTACCCAGAATAGTTATGTAAGGTATGCAAACATACCTAAACCTGGTGATGTGTATGCCTTTGTGTGAATGTGTGGCTTTCCATTTATACTTACATTTAGTTATTTAGCAGACGCGCTTATCCAGAGCGACTTACATTAAGTACAGGGACATTCCCCCCCGAGGCAAGTAGTGTGAAGTGGCTTGCCCAAGGACACAATGTCCTTTGACACGGTCGGGAATCGAACCAGCGAACTTCTGATTACTAGCCCAATTCCCTAACCGCTTAGCCATCTGACTCGCTTTCCATCACAGAGTTGTAGGTTGGAGTAATGACCAGGCTGTCTGTGTATTTTCAGCCCAGTTTCAAAGACCCACTGGTTTTTTTCTTTCTTTTTCTCTCTGCCAGTAACTTGTTTTGGAATCTTGAGACATGACACAGTTGCACCCCCTTTTTTCTTCCTCAACTCATCCCTCCCACCCTCTTCTCCCTTTCCATTCTACACTCACCTCACACTCCACTTCCTGTTGAGTCACAGAACAGGAGTATGCCATGTTTTACAGTTGTATAGCTCCCTCACTGCTTTCTACCCTCTGCTTTCTGTTTCATCCCCCTATCTCCTTTTCATGAATCATGGTAGTTGAGCTTGTTTTGTTACAATAAGATAAGGATCCTTAGCTCCAGGCAAAACTAAAGCAGATGACACATGTATTTAGCTGTTTCTAAGTTCGTAAATTCCTTGTGTTGTTAGTGATGTGGTTTATTTAATAATTGTATCTGGTTAGTTAAAATAATGAGCTCCATTTCTGAAACCTCAAGTGACATAAACAATTGCCAAGAAAAACGCTGTAATGGAAACATTAAAGTGACCAATCTCTCTCCCACACACACATTCTGTACACACAGTAAGCACACACACATACTTAGTGTTTTAGAGAGTGAGTGCAGCTGCAGAGGCAGAGTTAGAGCAGGTTGGCCAACTGAGTCAGCAGATGTATTCCAAATGAGTCAACCAGTCCGTCACTGAGGCTTGGTTTCATAGCCTTTTCAACATACAGGCACGTATTCCTCTTTTACACAGTGCCCTACCTCTGACTCTTTATCATCCTTTTACTCATAATAAAACTTGGAGTTCTGTTGACGACAAGGGTATTTACTTCAGCAATCTATCTGACCAAGAAAGATTACCTGATCTATTTGGTTAAGGTCTAGATTGTCTCTTTGTCATGTCACATGCTGAGGAAAAACAATGATGAATATATATATATATATATATGTAATACATAAACAGCATTTATAAATATATAATACATATATGTATGTACAGAGAGAAAGAAAGAGAGAACAATATTCTAGATTAGTTCATTTCAGATTTTTCTTTCTCTTTATGAACTCCCATATAATGATTTTATTTGTTTACACTGCCCTCCCTTATTGCCAGAGGCGTTCTGTAATTGAGGAAAGGAAGACAGTAAGGTGATCCCTTTTGTATTGTTATGTAGGACGGTTCACACTGGGAAGTGTTGCAAGGATGGGATCATGATGTTCCTGTCCCTCACAGTTGGTAAAAAGATTGATATTTAAATGATTATGCTGGACAATTATTCTACAATTGGCAGCAAGTGAATTATTACACAGGTCAGAAAAGACGAGTATTCATCATGAATGTCATTTGTCTGCATGTGAGTATTTGTGTGTATTTGTGTGACTAAATGATAATGGACAGACAGGGGACATGGCCTTGAAGTCTGCCCACGCCATTCCCAGTCCCTGTGTAACAGCGTTGCCTGTGACCACCGAGTTTGTCCAGGGCATAGGCTATCACTTCAGTACAAATAACAAAAAATGGAATAACAACTCACTTTTGAAATTGAATGAATTTGAACATGTTCCTGGAATATGAAACACATATTCACTGTTCAGCATATTTCAGTTGAACGAAAGTATAACTTGAGTAAACGTGTTTATCAACAAGCAAGCGTCACTGTGCATAGGCAGCCTACCTCAACCTAGACTATTAGACAAAAGGGCCCTGATGATAGAGGCAGTGCTGGGGGATGGACACACATCCAGGGGGAACCAGACCTATCACATGCAAACACATAGCCCACCACAGAGGGAAGCAACCTTTTCAGCCCAACAGGGGACAGGATGAAAGCACGATGACCTGACGATGTGGGCAAAGGGCATAGAGAAGTTACAAACCTTCCAGGTCACCATCCTTCACTGTGCTGGAGCTAGCCACTGCACCGGAGTACACGCACTGTGAAAGGTCTGATGCGAAGAATCACCAGATTCTTCTGTGACCCCCGTGTGTCGCGCTGTGCTGCCCGCAGACAACGCTGGGTGGACACAGAACAGTTGATGGATGCAGACTCGAGATTGACTGGGTAGAAAGAGGAAGCAGGCCCACCTGGAATGAGGTTGTCATGGAGTCTGTCATGGTGAGGGGTCTGTGGTCACAGTGGCTTGAGGTTGGGATGAGAGAGTGCTCAAACGGGCCTTGGATGAGCCAGAAACAGACAACGCACGTTAGCAGCTGGTAGTCTCGGAAGCTTTGTGAGGGTGGGTCAGGGAGCTTCATCATCAGCATTTTTCAGTCCTTCATTTGCGCCAAGGTGACCAACAGCCACAGAGCATGGGAACTGACAAGGAGAAGCTATGTATTGTTTTATTGTGGAGAAACCATATTCTGAGTACCTCTGTTAAATATTGTTTAAAGACAGTAGTCTGAATGAATCCTTTTTATTTGATTTAATGTTGACAATAGAGACATTTGTGGAGGCAAAGAATAGTTATATTTTTTGTACAATCTAAATTTTTACTTGACAATTGTCCCTTGTTGTTTCTTTTGTCAGTTGTTTGTATCTAAGATGTTTTATGAAATATTTACATATGAACTCAGACTCACCAAACAACAAGAATAAATTGCCGTATTTTTCATTGAGGCATCGAACAACAATATTTTTCTATGAATTAGATGACAGAATGTTACTTTTTTATGTATTCACATTTGAAATATAACATAGGTCTACATTAAACCAATAAAGTGCATTTATCCTGAGAATATTCAGATTGGTCATGGGAATCATTGTTGTTGATTATAATCATGATGATTTACTGTCTGCATTTCACCTTGTCTATGCCTCTACTCATTGGTCAGTCTCACAGAACACCACCTTGCTTTCCAAACGGGCGCGTTCTGCTTCAAAAACCAGTTTGTGGCTTCGCAAAGTCTCCCTTGGACCTGAACGGATCAAGGAAGCATCTCCACTCTGTAGACAAACACACACAAAGTCAATGAAAGACACATAATGCCCAAACCTTGCTTAATGACATTCAAGATAGTATATCTTTGTTTACCTACTACCTTTTTTAAACTACTCAAACTATCCAATTATTTAAGTTGAACATAAGGGTATAGGTAGAAGAGAAAGGTGTTGATGTGCTAATAATATGTTGACTATGAACATCCTTACCGCCACGGCAGAGATGAAGGCATCTACCAAGTGATAGTCAGCCCCGCTATGACCACCCATACCGAAGTGCCCTGGGACATTGGATTTGTGCTTTGTGGCTCTTTGAGTCAGAAAGTCAAACACTCTAATCTCATTACCATTGTAAGAGAGCTCCCCCTGCAGGATTAAAATACTGCAGTTTATTTTGAGGATCCTGCTTTGCCAGTAATACAGGACTCCTTGAAGATTAGCATTCGGTAGAGAAAAATAACATATTGTTGGAAATTGCTTCACATCATATATCCATTCACTGCGATTACATAGTTAATATATTACTGTTGTTAGAATATAAAGTATAAGTCTAACCTTGCTACCATAAATGGTTGTTCTTCGCTGACATATCTCCTCTGTAAATGCCACCATGGAGAAGGATGCTGTAAGACCACCTTCAAACTCCATGTTTACAACCTGTACAGATGAAATAACAGTAGGAATGTGAAAGGAGGAGAGGACATAACTGCAAATTAACTTTTAACTTACATTTTAAGATGTGTGCATACTGGTTTGGTTTGCTTTTGCATTTTAATCTTTTGGAAAGTACGAAACTAAACATTTTCAGACCAGAATGAAGACATTCTTACTTGGTTGGTGCAAACGTCATTATCACAATTATATACACAGCGTCCATAGGGCCCTGTCTTTAAGGCATCTGTCACAGATTCAATGTCTGGGAGAGAGCTGGGGCATATTACAGACACCGGCCAACCCGTATGACCCTAAGACACAAATGTATTCATGATCAAGTAATTATTTCAATTACAATACAAGTTTGTATTTAAATGTAAATGAATGGATTGAAAATAGTCTATCAATGACGGCACTGTAGTAATGCATGAATGCAGAATGCCATTTAGTTTGAGGCATTTATGTATAAATGGCAAGGACCTGCTTAACTCTGTCCAAGTAGATCTTACGAGCAGAATATGAACAGTCTCCCTCCACAGGACAGTGTAGGCAGCGATCTCCCGCACCTGGTGGCTAGAATTGAATGTGGTTATCAGCTACCTTAAGGATAACAACGCTGGACAATAACAGTCAAGTAATATATAGCATGAGAATAACAAAAGTTGATGCACTTCATTCAAAGGTCACTGTTAGTGATTGGTAGTAACTCTAACTCTAAATAGTGATGATGTGAATAACTAGCCTCAAAACACACACCTTGCATTCTTTGCGGAAGTGGCTGAGAGATCCAAATGACGATACTTTCAAACACCTGAGCGATTGAAGACAGACATTACAGTTAAGTAGTGTGAAACAGTGTGTTGTCTAAGCTACATTACTGTTTATTGTTTTAGTCTACAAATGTTTTACCTGCGTCCTCCAGCCCAGTGATGTATTAGGTCAATGTCATGGCAGCATTTAGCCAAAAGGGCAAAGGAGCTTTCAGCTTCATTCCTCCAGTTCCCTCGAACAAAAGAGTGGGCAAAGTGGTAGAATCCCACCTGCAGAGATAAAATACATAAGAATATCTGATAAACCACATGTGGTATTGTTACTACAATGTTAAAGAGATGCATAAAGATAAGATGGTCCAAAATCATGCATCTAAATAGTTTCCAATTGTATAACTGTTCTGTAATTTCGTATACTGTTACACACTTACCGGTTCTAGGTGTTGGATATGGATCACCTCACCAATAATTCCACTGTCAATCAGCTCCTGCAGAATCATTCATAGATTTTGATCAAAATAAGTCGAACCCTTGAAATAATCACAAATCATGGAAGGCTTCATTTTTGATAGACTCCCAGTTCTACTTCATATTCACACTTTTGGTTTACAATGTTAATTACTGATCTGATTAAAAGAGGCCATGTTTAAAATACAATTAACTGTGATGTTTTACAATATCCGTCTTTCAACTTTGTTAGTTCTTACTGTATAATTTTAGGAAAGTGGTGAAGATACGTACTTTTATTTTGCGGATCACTGGGTCATATCGAAGAACATGGCATACAGTAAGCATAACTCCACTCTGTATGCATGTTTCCACAATCTCTGTGCAATCCTCAGTAGACACCTAAAATGACAACAACAAAAATGCAAATCAAATCCCTAGCTGACTCATACTTGTTTTGCTTGTTCTTACAAAAAGAGATGTGCATAAAGTAGCTTCCCCTCCATTCAGTGGTGTTACTCACAGCCATGGGTTTCTCCAATAAAACATGATAGCCTTTTGCTGCCAGTGCCACTGCTGGGTCCTGTACATATTAGGTTCAAACAGAATGATAAAAACAGAATTTTCCATCTATTACACTATCAATTATAACATTATAACAGTGTTTAATTGACCATTTGAGCACATTACCTTAACTAGCCTGTGCTCAAGATTTTGTGATTAATCATATTTGTTCTATAATGATGACTACTACATTACCTTATGAAGACGGTCTGGAGTGCAAATAAACACAGCATCTGCAAACTTTTCTCTCTCTACTATATTGTGCCAATCTAAGAAACATCACAAACCAAACATTAAATCAGGCTAGAGGAGCAAATGCTTCTAAAATCATACTACATGGTATGACTCCCTTACCTTCAAATATGTTTTCATTTGCAATGTTGTGCTGCTTTTGAAGTATCTCTCTTGCAAATTGCCTGGGATCAGCCACTCCAACAACCTAAAATAATGTATTATACCGTTTCTATTATAATGTAATTTTATGATAATTAGACATGACTGACAATAAGTTGTATAAATCCAACACAGCATATAGCCTATGCAACGGTTTGTGTCAATAGTTTATCAAGATGTGGTGGTGGATTTAAAGGGGATAACTGTTTATAGACCTGCATGCGTTCGGGATGGAAGGTGGCAAAATCTGAGTAAGTCTTCCCACGGCTCCCAGCACCAACCACAATGACATGGACAACTGAAGGCATGATGGCAGACTGAAAATAATAGTAGCTTAAGTTTTACAGTAATATTCGTTTTGTTATATTACTGTACCTGTGTACCACAATAGCTCCTGTTGTTGTTGGTGCCATATGCAACCTGACGACAGAGTTTTGACGTGTCCTGCCTTGGCTGTACAAGTCAGGTCAGGGCACCCACTCCAACTGCTTAAGCAGCAACTTGCTATTTGTTATTTTCTTAATTGTCTTTTCAGTATACATATTTTAAGTATATTTCAAATGTTATTTGATCTCTAATGTGACACATTTTAAATCATGTTTCATATCAAGTAGTAAGTAGCGTTCTGTCCTATGACGCAGGAAAAAAATTAACGCGTACAAATGTGACACATTTTAAATAATGTTTCACATCAAGTAGTAGGTAGCGTTCTGTGCTATGACGCAGGAAAAACATTAACGTGTGGAACCGTCTGAATGTGAGGTTGAGGGAGCCATTATAGGCATGCAGAACCAAACAAAACACGAATCTATCTACCAATCATAATATAGTAATTACCCATGCCTTTTTATATTGTGACAATGTGAAATCATATTTGTTAATAATAACCCTACCTTCTGAAAACCACCTGCCAAAAAAGTTTGTGTACGTTCAGCGTTTACGTTGAAGCTAAATGACCGGAACCACATTTCAGGAAATAGGCTGCGGCGGGCAGTTTAATCGATGCACAAGGAAGTGTTGATGTTAGATTATCCAAGGTTTGGAAGATATTGCGATCTTGTCGTTACTTTACCGTAGTTTGCAACATTGTAAGATTTACAATTTAACTACAATTATCGTGTTTTTGTTTTAACAGTTTTGCATATTTTACCGAGCTGAGACGACGACAACAAAATGAACATTGATAATCAGCCTGTCACAACCGGGGGTTCGTCTTCAAATTCATCAGCATCTAGTAATCCTATCTCAAACAGTAATACAGCAACGAATGTTAGTAGCATCCCCCCAGTTGTAACTAACGGTAAGGAAGCAAACCTTATAGCTTTTAACACCATACTGTATGTCTATGTTATTATCTGCGTGACTTAGAAGATTACATTTCCGACAATACTAGAACAAACGTGAACACGCGTTGGCTGATTCTAATACCTTATGTGAAATGCCGTTGGTTTCATATCATATTATTGTTAACCGGAATTCTCCCAGTTCAGTCCAGTGCTTTTTCCCCCATTTTGAGGACATAAGTAGGCTACCACTCTTTTCTTTTACAGCATCAACCTCAGCTGCAATGGCCACCTCATCATCTGACTCGTCTGTGTCCAACGGCGTCTATGTTCCTAGTGGCATTGCCAATGGAGACGTGAAGTCTGTCATTTCCACAACGCCCCTGGCTGACTTTCTAATGCAGTTGGAGGACTACACTCCTACAGTGAGCTTGGTCATGCTGTGTGGATCTTAAAATGAAATCTTGAAACCTCTCAAAATCTTTTTGGTAGTTGTCATTGACAGTTCATTATGTATTCACTAGATCCCAGATGCAGTGACGGGCTACTATCTTAATCGAGCTGGTTTTGAGGCATCTGATCCACGAATGTGAGTTTTGTTTTGTATACATGTATAGCCAAACTGTTAAGTGTTAGCATTGCAATAAAATGTAATACACTGATATGTTTGTTGTTTTCCCCCCATTTCTTTTAGAATCCGTCTGATCTCTCTTGCTGCTCAAAAGTTCATCTCGGACATCGCCAATGATGCCTTGCAGCACTGTAAGATGAAGGGCACAGCCTCTGGAAGCTCCAGAAATAAGACAAAGGTTTGTGTTCTTGATGGTGTGAAAATGTGCAGCTTTTGGCAGCTGTATTCCCACAGTTGGGCATTTACAGGAATTGTCACATTTATATTATAAGCAAAATGAATTGCATGGAAATAACTTTTCCAAATGTCAAAACATCGAATCTTTCTCCAGGGACCTTCCACATGCCTAAAACTATGTGTGACGTTTATAGGTTAGTGGTCAATATTTATCTTCTTTCTCTACTTTAGGATAAGAAGTACACGTTGACAATGGAGGACCTGTCTCCTGCCCTGTCCGAATATGGTATAAATGTCAAGAAACCTCATTATTTTACATAGTGTATTGGCCTATGCAAGAGACATACCACGCTACTTTTCCTTCACAACCAATTTGAGTTTGTGCTTTGTAGACACCACCATTCACAACATTTTTAACATGGTGCTCAAGATCAACCATTAAAAATGACTTGCATCACTTTTTCATTTTCAGTTTAAATGTAGGCTAGTCGTTTCTTGGTGTAGACTGGAGCATGTTTTGCATTGTGTGGAATTTTAGTTTGTCATATTTTATTTAGACCAATAAACCTTATAACAAAATGTAAACTTTTCTGTTTTGTAATTTGTGTTTGTTTTAGGGAACCTAATATTTGG
Source organism: Hypomesus nipponensis (assembly GCF_054491055.1). Lineage (NCBI taxonomy): Eukaryota > Metazoa > Chordata > Actinopteri > Osmeriformes > Osmeridae > Hypomesus > Hypomesus nipponensis. The sequence continues at coordinate 13,624,187 of NC_140378.1, forward strand.
TAATTAAAATGTATTGTATAAGTATTTTAATATGCATCATATGTATTAGAGAACAAATTATGGTTTCTATGGCGACTATTGGTCATGTTTTTCCACCTCGTCAGCCATAGGCTAGTTGATGTCCGCTGTCGGCTGCCGTAGCCCTCTGTACCGCATTTCATTTGAAACTCGCTAGATAGCATGTTTTCAGTTTAGAGTGAATAGTCACGTAATTACCTATCACCCTCCAGAATGAATGTTCAGCCATCAAATCCTAACAACCCAATTGTGTTCTTTGATGTTACCATAGGCGGTCAGGTGAGTGTGTTTTTCCTAACACTAGTCTACTAGTTGCTAGTCTATTGCTAGCTAGCTAGCTATAGCTAGCCGTAGCTAATTACACCACATTGCCAACGTTTGCAAGGTTCTACGTGCTATAGTAATCACGGAACTTTCGGCTGCACTGGATTGTCTATAAATCGAACTTTAGCTTAGAGGTCTTATAGACTGAGCAACTAGAGCCATCATTGGGGCATGTACAAACTAACCTTATTCTGGTATCATAAAAACATCTACAAGTGTGAAAGCAGACGTCCATTGCTAACAGTGAGTGAGTGTGTACATACACGAGTGCATGATGCGCAGCACGGAGCGGCAGAGGTACGCGTCTCAAAATCTTTCTCGTACTCTGTAGTGACTAAAAAAACTTTTTTTATTTTTTTTTATTTTTTTACTGTTCGTCATTTTCTAGGCGTGTGATAGATGATTTTGGCAAGATCTGTTACTAGGATTTCTCCACTCAATTGTTTTTTGATTCTAGCAGACAATATTGTCATTATCAAATTGTCTTACAGTAGCTAGATATAAACGATAATGACTGTATGGGTCATCATGGAGTTTGCGTGGTATAATTGGAAACGTTTATATAACCAATACTCAATACAGTATTGCTTAATTGTATTTATATGTTTTTACTTACTTCCAATTGACTTGACCAGTAAATGGAGTCGACAGTGTTTCATCCACACACCGCCTGTTTGGACTCGACCAGACCTACTGTTTAGGGTCAGCACACGTAACAGACGTGGTCTTGCTCCGTAAGAGGTATCAGGCCAATGTTCACTCCCCCCAGGAGTTGAACCTGCCACCTCCGACAACCCAAGTGCAACTGTCAGGCCAATCGTGTCCTAGGGCCAAATAGTGTCCTACCTGACGTAACAATGCCGTTCCGTAGCAAGGACGCGTCCGTCGCTATGCCGACCTTAAATTCCTGAGATATATAATCGTGGGTTAGGGTTACTAAACGAGTGAAAACTTTAAATAGTAGAGTAGAATGAACTGGTTTAAATAGGCCTAAATACAAAACTTCCTACCTAGTAACCAGTATAGCAACCATGACAGTTTCCTGCTTGCACGATTAGATATCTCAGGAATTTAAGGTCGGCATAGCGACGGACGCGTCCTTGCTTCTGAACGGCATTGTGACGTCAGGTAGGACACTATTTGGCCCTAGGACACTATTTGGCCTGACACAACCACTACCAGATACGCCAAAGAAAAGCTAGCTTTTCGTTGACGCTGGTGGCCTTCTACATACCTGAGGAGTGAGTTTCACCGATTCACACCGGTTACATTCACCCTCTAAACTCACTCCGGTGGTCAGCTGACGCTAAGCAAGTGATCCGGGTCACGGCACCAATGTGACGGTGGTCCAACGGGACTGACGAACACTGCAATTGCTTAGTTCTTTAATTCCTGTTCATTCAAAAACATAACAGTTGGCATACGCAGCATCGTTGACAGGCAAACTTCTTCTGTCTAGTTACGGCAACAGTACACACATAAAAGCTGCAGACCTGCAGTACATCACAGCTCCAAAGGTGGCTCTAAAACACCAACATTATTTACAACTGCAGCATAAAGGAGAAACTCATTATACAGTTAAACGGATTTTTCAACTCTGTTACACACTAATAATAAGTGTACTGGTTTGCACTAAAAACTTGAGTCAATCAAGTCACAGATATAGATTTGGTAATTAGTTAAGGCTCATGAAATATTCTTTCTAATCGTTAAAGTTCAACTGACATTCAGTAGATTCGGGGTTTTTGTTGTTGCAGTATGTTTATTTTTGCAGATTTTCTAAATTGTGAAACACACGCTTGGTATTTACATCAGATTTATTTCAAAATAAGACAAACGTATTTTTAGAGAAGCGTAGGCTACTACGCTCCATTCATGTGTAGAAAAATATTTTTGTTGAACTATGAAGTCGCAACAATTTGATGAATGTATTCATCTCAAGCTTTAAAGCCTTATCTTCGGGACCATTCTTGTTTATTTTCACAAAATCCCCCCCTTTTTGTATATTTTCTTTCACACGTGTAGTAGTGGGTCACCTGAGAGACTGAAAACAGCATTGGAGAGTTCATGTTGGTGTGCAGCAGGTTTTGGCCCTCTACTCAAGTTCCAGTATATTTTCCACAGATTAAAATCATCAGAAAGATCCATGTAAGGGCCTAAATAGTCACTCTTCAACCAAAATACAATCCCCATCAGCAGACTGTTGGCACACTCCACCCAAAGCATATTTAAAGTGATGTAGGAAGGTACTACAAACCCCATGACTGTACAGAGAAATGATATGACTATGAAAGGCATCCATGTAACAGTAAAACACAACATAAGGCTAACATAAAGGGGAGGAACTTCCTGGCCAGTCTCCACCACCAGTATCTGTTTCTCATCACATTTCTGCCCACTAAACAAGGTTTTGCTGAAGTATAAGTCACTCTTCAGAGTTGCAGAGCTATTAGCTCTATTAGCTTCCCTGAGCCACATGGGCAGCTTTGAGCAGAAGGGCAGCAACACAAAACAGATGGCCATGGAAATGCCTACACAGAAAAAGGACATTAAAGTTGAGTCCTGCATTTTACATACTCGTGCATGCTTTCCTGCCTCATACTCAATCTCTATCATATCTATGTTTGTTGAGTGGAAAGACCAAAGGCAAGCCATGGCCCACACTACTAGGGTCAAAAAACCATTCTGCAGGCCACTGTGTATTGAACCATGGCAGGTACGGTTACCTAGCTCAAAAAAGTAGTTTAGAAGTCCCAGTATCAGCACAGGCAGAGGCACCGCTGCATACATATCCGAGCCATGTGTCAGCACAAAACACAACGACACAGGGGACTGACCAGGCCCGAGGAACCATACCATTGTTATAGCCAAAAATAATGCAATGTCAACCAGGACAAGTGAGTAGCTGAAGACATTCATGAAGAAAGTATACAATTTACGCCTGAAGAGCATCAGGACCAGTGTATCCAGGCCAACCTTTAAGAGCATGATGAACAGATACTGCTGAGTGTTGTCCACACAACAGCTGTCTTTGCCCTCCCAGTGCTCTATGATGGCCCACATTGTTGAGCTGTTGTGGTGAGTAGCTGGCAACTTAAGGGGCATCTGTATGGTCTGCATCACTCTGTCCAATAAGAGGTGCTCTAACGCAGGCTGTTGAAGAGATAATGGTTGTTGTTGCCATTAGTAGTGTATAAAATTAACCAAATAGACAAGCCTGTACTCAGTTTCAGTTAAAATATGGGACTGTCAGAGTCTAAAAATGTATCCCAATATCTGTAAAAGTTTACTATTACAAAAATAATCAATCTCTTTAACTTTCCCCTTAAAAACACAAGGAACCAATCTCATTTGTGCTTCACATTGTGCCGCACATTGTGCTGCAATATACACTTAAGTATCTGTAAATCTTTGAATTCATGTCACAAATCTTACTTTTGATCCATAGATGGTATCACCGGTTCATTCAATGCAGAAGCAGCTAGCAAAGTTAACTTCACAAGCTGGAAGATGTTGTTCTCTTGCCTGTCGCAGGTGAAGTTGTTGTGTGTGTTGGTTGATGCCTTATAAAGGTCTGTTTGTTTAACTCCAGTACTTCCTGTATAAACCAGAAACCAATTGGACACGCCCTGCATTCTCTTTCTGCAAGAGTTTTGCTCTCAGGTGTCCCCATCTTTCTATATCCACTCAAGCCTGTTTTAAGGACCTGCTTGTCTTGTCAGACAAGATAATCCTGTCACCGTCTCCTCATAGTTCTCTTGCTTGGATACATAATTAAACTGTCAGTACAAACACAGATGGACAAATCTAATGTGCCCGCATTCAGTTTTTTAATTATTATATTTGTTACTTCTGTGACTGTATTGACTGCATTTAGATTTTGAGGCATGGTTCTGAAGCCACAGGATAGTCCAAGTCGTTAAACGAATAGACTTTCAACCTACAACCATAATATCTCCACCCAGGATCTGGCACAGTGAGACATTCTCATTGTTTGCTCTACTATATGTAAATGTTTGATCACTGAGCACTCAGTTGGTGCATTTAGGGCTAAGCAGTAAACACAGGTTGGGGTGTAGCAGATTTAGCTTCACCTTGATCTCTTGAAACATTTGGTGAATAAACGGGACATATTTTTTATTTTGATTATTATGAACCTTTTTGAATAATTCTTCACTGTTCAAGTTGATCTTTATTTAGCCATGAAAAGATGTGGTACCATCTTTTTGTTCCAAAAGAGTCCTGACCAAATAAAAGCTACATACTTGCACTGTTATTTCCTGTAGCGGTATTACTAGTTCAACTACATATCTCATTACTGTGGTGCTGGTGTTGTTTCTTTTTACTAAATAGCTTTTCAGTATCAAATCTCTTCTAGTAATCAAGTAATGTGGTAGCATCCACACCAGTAACAGTAACACATTTTGAGATGAAAATATGTCAAAAGGCATGTAAAAAAAAAAACACACCACTAGCTCTCACGTGAACGTGCAAAAGTAATGGCTAGGGGTAAGGGGGATTCAGCCTTAGACTGTAGGAACAGGATGTCATTGTCTAAAAATCCTGATCATATTTAGTGTACCTGGGGATGTAATGGTAATTATCCCTGCCGTAATGTTTGTCAATAGGGTTGTCCAGTGTTGTTGTTACAGTTTGATAACTGACTTTTAGGAAGTTGGACGAATGAAGATTGAACTCTTTGCTGATGTGGTTCCCAAGACAGCAGAGAATTTTCGGTAAGAAACATTCTTCTTAATTGATTTGAGTGTAGAAATAGAATTATGAGTTTTAATTTGTGTAACCGTTTTTTCAAACTTAGCAATTTTAACTTGAGTTTGAAAGGATTTCAACCAAAATATGCCGAAACCCCTCCAAAACACATGAAGACAGACAAGTCTGCACTGTTTTGCATTACCAACCACCTATGAAAGAATGGATCACTGAATAAATTGCTTCTTCCAAAGTTTCTTTCATTGTTTCTTGCTCTGAGAGATTTGGGAAGTTTTTTCTTGTCTACTCTGAGGGTTTAGGTTGATTATAGGTGCTATCTAAGCCCTGTGTGACATTCCTTGTAAAATGTTTATTATATTAATATACTATTAATATTTTTGTTTTCATTCACAGGCAGTTCTGTACTGGAGAATTCAAGTAAGTGATGGCATATATACACAGACTACAGTGATATAAAAGCAGGTGCCAATATTGCTTTAATTTCAACTATACATGATACAGATTCATTCATAAAAGAAATTAAATGATGTACGTAGACAATGTGCTTGATATTTGAAACATTCCATTCTGGAAACATTCTTTTACACAAACTTAAATTAGTAGGCATGTTGCCATTGTGTCTTTTGTAAAAAAAATAATGGAAAAGGCAGTCCATTAAGACACTTTGGTGTTATTTACATGAATAATTATCCTTGCTTCCTATTTTTAAAGATAAGTTCAATGTTAAGATGGAATTGTTGAAAAATGTGGTTAACTAAATGGTCATTGTTACGAACCCTATGGCTCTAGCAGTCTCGGGTGGAGGATACAGACAACCGGTAACATAAAACCTATGCAAGTTAGTGTAGTGTAAGGCAAAGTGAGAACAAATCGAGACAGACAACCAAAGCTATTGTCAAACATAAACGTTTAATATAAACACACAGTAAAGGGGTTAGGGAAAAGGGGCTGAGCTGGACCCTAGAAATGAAACGATAGAATACAAAACACCCCTAAACTGAATTTGCCTGCCTCAAGTACCACTAGGCCACTAAGTTCCGCTCAGTTCTAACTAGTGTTTTTAGACAAAGTTATACCTTTCGGATGAATAAACACAACACAGGTTTTAACAGGGACTAAGCAGCTAACAGAACACAAGCGATTAGACAACACCAAACAAAACCCCACAGCAATACCTACTCACATGAAACAGGTATGACAAAATGAGAGGCATGCTGAACGAAGTGAGGTATGCATGAATTAAATGTCTATATGCAAAAACAAAAAGGTATGTACTGTATGTTAAGTGTGTCTGTCAATGTGGGGAAAAACAAGAAACATAACATACTAGGAAAAAGTCCTTAAGAAAACATGGTCTCTACTTTTTTGTGTCCAACAACCCGCCAACCATCTAACAAATAGTATCTTTCCATGCTTGAATTTTTCATTTTATTTTCACAGAAAAGATGGTGTCCCCATTGGTTTTAAAGGATGCACATTCCACAGGTATAGTTGGAAGTCTGAGGGAATATTGTATAAGTGTCGGCTTAACTGTCTGTCAATGTAACAATAATGTTAAAGGCAAGGTAGGTACGTTTTATGGACCAAGCCATTTTAGATTGAGTTCTAAAGGATTCAAACCAGAATATCCCACCCTACCCTTCAAAGCCACTCCTCCAAAATATTTACATTTATTCATTTAGCAGACACTTTTTATCCAAAGCGACTTCCCAGAGAAAGCTTTACAAAAGTGCATAGGTCACTGATCATAACAACGACATAGCCCCAAACATTGCGGGTAGTCAAAACATGAAGCATACATTGTGAAAAAACAAATAAGTGGCAAAGAGAAGAACCATAAGAGAGTAGTAAAACAAGTTACAATTAAACATGAACCTCAAAAAGTGCAAGAAACACATAAACTGTGCTTCTCAGCAACATTACCTACCCTGCCTTTAACTGACATTCAACAAGACAGACTTATGTGACTAGCTCATCATCATTTTACTGTGTCTAGCTTGACATTTGTCAACGGTTTTGGACATTAAAATGGTAAAAAGTATTTCACATCATTAATTACAGTAAAATATAGTAAAAAATATATTTATAGTAAAACATAAAATATTACATTTGACTAGATATTTGAAATACATTCTTATTTCCTTCTTAATGGTAGGGTGATCAAAGACTTTATGATCCAAGGAGGAGACTTTGTAAATGTGAGTACTGTTCTTTAACAGGGTTTATAATTGCCCTTTGTTTTAGGCCCAAGAAGAAAATATGTTGTTGCTTTGACAGTATTACCTATTGTCCATTTTAGAGCCCAATTGGTTGTATTATTGTTCAGATGAGATTTTTGTAAACAGAGGTGTAAACTTTGTCTGCATTTCGTGTTCATGCTCAGTTTGCCCACTAGTGGACAACTGTGCCATTTAGTGAACTGTATTTTATTGCATGCCCAAGATTGAAAGAATGAAGATTGAAGAAAAAGTTTAAGCACAAATTAGTTTCTGGACATAGTTACCTCAATACTGTACAGGTTTGATTTGCATGTCTTAAGTTGTTTACTTTGTTCTTTAGGGTGATGGAACAGGTATTTGCAGCATCTATAGAGGTCCCTTTGCAGATGAAAACTTTCGGATGAAACATTCTACACCAGGCCTCCTCTCCATGGTATGTGTAGGGTTTAGCACTTTGAGTTTACTGGATACAATGAAATGACAAAACAATCTAGAAAATGTAATCCCTCATTCTTAGTTCTATTGTATGGCTTCAATAGTCCTTGAATGGTGTGACATTAGCTACAATGTGGTCATATTTAATATTGGTTGTAGTCCTATTTCACATTAAATGGCTGCCTCAAGTCTGTAACCCGTCCGCATCACCCAACTTTTGGTGTCTTATTTGCTGGCACTCTTTCACTGAGAGTTGTTGAAGTTGTTCCTTGCATCCTTTGTTGTTGGCTGAGGTCTTTTTTCCCAGTTGGGGCAATGTTGAGCAGAAACTACCCAGATAAATAAGAATTCAGCTGAGATGGCAAACTAGGTTAACCATTGTACTCCTGCTACTAAGCTTTGTAGTGTTTGTGTAGGCTACTTGTTTCTCATGGCTCACAGAAAAATTAGTCAGAAGAAACAAGGGTTTAACATGATCACTACCTTTAGCAAACCTTGATAGCAGGCGCATGATTAATGCTAGTTTGCAACCTAAGATCCGTGATGACTGGTGTAAAGTGCCTGTACACTGGCATGTGCAATGGGCACTCTGACACCAATGTATGGCCACAGGGTCTTGTAATTCAGTTTTTGCACCAAAATAAAAAACTCAAAGAAGTCTAGGCTAGTGACCTATGTGGACCTGGAGCCTGTCCCATGAAGCAAGTTTACAGATTAAACCATGCTTAAGTCAAGGAAAGTAACCAAAAGTAACTTCCTTTATGGAACAAGCCCCTGGTCTAACTCACTCAGATTGCCTTGTTTGGGTGGGGTAGTGGCAATGGGCGTGTTACCCTGATTACTTGCATTTATTTAATCAACAAAGATATTCCAAACTGTTTTTACAGTAATTAATAGCAAGATATATGCAATCAATTTAGTTGCATATAATGTAAACTTCAAGGATGTTTGGTTCATAAAATGGGTGAATTTGTACATTTTATCTCATACAGAACATAAATGTGTCAATGTCCAAGGGCTTCGGGAACCAACTGTAGAAACTAGACAGAGAGACTGACTAACATGTGCAGCTATATTTCCACACATATTATTGGTCAATATGTGACAAAGTCCACTCCTATCTATCTGCTATCTTGTAATAGGCAAATAGCGGCCCCGGAACCAACGGTTGTCAGTTTTTCATCACTTGCACCAAATGTGACTGGTTAGATGGAAAGCATGTAGTTTTCGGTAAGAAGGATATCTCTTTTTATTATTTGCCATATTCTAACCTAACATTCACGCCCTTTGTGAAGTTCATAATTGTTTTTTTCTTTTAGGCAAAGTTGTTGATGGATTGTTAGTCATGAGAAAGATTGAGGTAAAAAATATATATTTTGCTGTATGCAGTGCACTGATTAGCAGTGAACTCTGCATATTTCATTAAAACCATTTGAGTAAATTGTCTTATTAAATCAATGTTATTATGGTTTAAATAGGATGCCAAATATTGCAGCACATTACCCATCTCTTTGCTGATTCTTTTGCAGAATGTTCCCACAGGGCCAAACAACAAGCCCAAGCTGCCTATCCTTGTCGCTCAGTGTGGAGAGATGTGACTCAACCCAACTCAATTTTTTTGTTACTGATGATAAATGGTCTTTCATATTTGCATCATTGTTCAAAATTTCACTTCCTAATTGCTTGTATCTGATAGAAAATATTAAAGACAATACTAAAACCAATCATTACACAATTGCGCCATACTAATAGTTTTCAGTGAAATGTAGGTAATGGTTTATTTTCACCCTGTCTATATAGTATTTTTACTGTTCTGGTTGTTAGTTTAGGCAGTTAGTAATTGGAAATGGTAATAACAGATTATCAAGATTTTTTTAAATGTGTATATATAGTTACACCATCCAGCAACAATACCCTACCTAAAAGTACATTGCTAAATTTGAGTTGCCAACACGAATATTATGAATACAATGTCTAATGTTTGGGTCACATTTACAATAAATACTTTTACTTTTTGTAAATGGTTTCAGATATGATTCTCATATAGAATTTCTGGATGGAGGTACAAAGATTCTCATGGCATTTGCTTACCTTATTTACTAGTCAAATGTTTTCAATGTGAAAGTAGGTCATAAGTGCAGGGCTGTCATCATTTGTATATATTTAATATTTCCAGTTGAAACAAACAAATCTGAAATTGTCAATATTAAACAATATAGTTAACATGTTTGGAGGACGGAATAGTTGCTAGTATCCAAGTGGATGTACAAACACAATGTGATGTCCTTTTTGCCTTGTGTGGAGGTTACTGTGTGCAGTGCATCAGGCTCAAACAACGAATGTTGTCAATTGACCCATTTGCCATACCAGCCACCTTGCCAAATTTACCATATGAATGTCATACAGGTGTAATTATTTGACCAGGAATTAGTGTATAATGCATTCTTCCAAGTACACAGTAGTACCAAGGACCTACTGCTGAACTTGTGGTTGCCTCTACCATCTTCTCAGTCAACGAATCCACCATAACCCCTCCCCCACTCTCACTTGCTCTCTCTCGCCTTGGACACCATCCCCCTGCACAAAGGAATCCTTTCAGATGCAACTCTGCTCTCTTATGGAAGCAGGAAGGGTTTTGGGAGGCTTGATGGGAGGCTTTCTAGGGTCAATGTCAAAGCTTGTCTTTGTTGTGGGACAACAGGGCTCGGCTATTAACAACGAACTCTTCACACATCAACCGGGACTCATAAACAGTGCCAGCGGAGCATTAACATGACAATGAGTTGGGGGTTGGTGTTGGGGCTGTCTCAAGCTTGGCCGGGGGGATGTCTGGTCTACTATGACTAGAGAGACTTTAAATTTGGGATTAAAGTTAAGGACGACAGTGTTGTATGTGCTCACCTCACAGGAAAATTAAATATGACATAACATAACGATACGACTAATAATGCATCATACTGTAATAGACTTCCAGTGCAAACGGGTGTGCCTAAATGAGAATCCAGAGGGACTAAAAATGTGTACAGCAGTATAGGTGCATGTTGGCATCAAATCACACATCAGTAAGCCTGGCTACCCCATCATCGGGTCTCTTAAAGTGCAGGTTGATAAAATGAAGACAGGCTAAGAGGCACAAGGACAAACTACTGACAGGGCACTGGTGAAAAGACACTCAAGGCAGAGACCATATAAGATGTGCATCTAAATGCTTAACTTGTATCATACTATTTGATTAATAAGAGTACAAACAAAAACGGTAAATTGCCACGGCCATGACCATGAACAAAACTATGGGACGATCGTCTGTCTGGCCCTTGCGTGAAGCATTGTTGTAGGAGGTACGTATGTACATCATCTCTGTCGTACCAATCATTTTCAGTTCGGTTTTGTTCCTCATATAATTGACAACCAAATAGACCAATGGAAACAATGAAAATGTACTACGTTTAGGAATGGGACCAATTACAGAAGAAGGTGGGAGGGAACCTTGCGAAGAATATTCCCCGGCATCGTTTCTCATTCCTCCCAGTTCGATCGGCAACGGGAGCGGAAAGAGGACAGCAGAGAGAGCCCGAAGGCAGCAGCCCCCACCACCGCCGGCCCAGGTTACCATCTAGCACCGGGAAACACACTAGAGAGCCACCGCCGGCATAGGCCATTACCAACCAGTAACCATGAGCAGCGAGGCCGAGACACAACAACAACCACCGCAGCCTGCTGCCGATGCGGAGAGCCCATCCAGCCCGGCAGCCGCAGCTTCCGCGGGGGATAAGAAGGTCATCGGTAAGCTTAGCTAGCTAACGTTGTAGGTATTTAGCAAAGAGGTGTGTATGCTATTTAACCTTTTAACAAGTAGATAAAGACAGTCATACTAGTTAGCTCTAGCTAATGTATCAAGCGCTAGGGGTTTGCAAGCCGTTAGCTAACTCGGTCACTGGCAAAGGCTGAACAAACCAGGTAGACGAGCTATATGGATTGGCCATAAATGTTATACATTGTGAAAGATAACTAGAGAGCATTTTATTTCAAAAACTGTTGCCGGTAAGCCAACCATCAAATCAAAATGTTGTTTATGGCTATGTCCATAATGTCAGTTATTTGGCTAGCTAAAGGCTACATAAACTGTTGGCGTTCATCAACGTTCCACTTCCATAAGTTCTAAGAAATTATTGCACGCCGCCTGTTTGAATGCACAACGCAGGTTTTCTTTTCAACCGAATAATTATTTTGACCAAATAACTAAGCTACGTTAGTTAACGTGTAACGTCTATTAATGGTTCAACTGAAAGGTAAAAAACGAGGTGTAGCAAAGTGCAATAGAGAAATCGGCCGTGTCTTCATTAGCAGCTTGCTAGTCTAGCTGCACATGTGATTTTGGTGATTGGGTAGTTGGCAGGTACAGTACAGTACTACTTGTCTCATACGGCGAGGCTCTAAACGTTTACTTGGTTAGCTAACCAGGATAGCTTACGTTAGCCAGCTAACCCATGCGACTGTATTAGATGTTGCCCTTGATAATGGTCATCTAGATGGATATATAACTACAGTAACAAGAACAAACAAACTCAATCAGTTTACCTTAATTACCGTGGCAAGTTGTATTTGTCTTTCCTAGACGGCTAGGTTAGGTTAATTACCTACGCGGTATGAGATGAGTTCACGTTGGCCCTTGAACTGGTTGGCAGACCCAAGTTGTAGTGAATTGGCCATGAAATAGGCCTTAACACGAATGCTATTTAGCTAGCTTCCCTTTGTTCGTACTGGGAAACACTTGGCGTCCGTGTGAATGCCGTTTCATACCAAACGAGTCTATCGTGTTTTCATGAGTCATTAAGGGTTTACTCATTTTTATGACAAAGGAATATGTAAGATGCCTAAAATAGTTCAGTGGTTGGGCATGGCAATCTTTAATCTAGCTAACTGGTGTTTGCTACAGTAGCCAACAAGGAGCACCCAAAATGTCCGCCGCAGTAGTCGGATTCTTCTGAAATCTTTTGTGCCCAGGAGATTTCAATTTTAACAACCTCGGTTTTAATGGTTTTATAAAATCCAATTAATAGCGTCCGACAATTGAGCGTGTTACAATTATTTTATGCCAACCGAAAGAGTGCAGTTCATCCATGCTGGCTCAAATCCAACCACATGGTTTTGAGTAGACCATAGTTAATCAGCTAGGTGGGTAGCACTCCGGCTATCTGTCGAACTAGCCTTATAAGCTGCTTTTAGCTAGCTAGCATCTCAGGGCGCGACTCCACCACGTGTAATAGTTTCAGTCACTTCCTTGTGTGGATGGGCCTAATAGACGTCACATTTGTCTATACACAATCGCACTGGTGGTATTTTTCACGCAAGTTCTGATACAGTATTCCCTCACAAGACCCCCACCATTACAGCGACCAAATATGCATTTGGACCATGCCATACTTTTTGAGCAGCTGGTAGCAAACACCAAGGCTTAAGCATCAGAATCTATAAAAAGCTCAACAGCTAGGGTTTAAATATAGCTGACTCCCCAGTCCTGTCCAGTCTCTGTATGTGTGAGAACTTTGTCCAATGTGCTTTTTATCTTTATTTTTTTTAGCAACTAAGGTCTTGGGTACAGTTAAGTGGTTCAACGTCAGGAATGGATACGGGTTCATCAACAGGTAAGTTGGCTCCCTCCCAAGTCGTCTAAAGACACTAATATGATCCATGTGTGAAGAACATTCCCAATCCTATTACGGCTTTGATTTGATTACACAACCAGTGAATACTTTGTCTGGTCAGTGTCATGTAGGTGTCAAGTTGAGCTTCAGTAACTGTATGTATGTTCTTTGCCCTCTTTTTTTTAGGAATGACACAAAAGAGGACGTCTTTGTACACCAGGTAGGAATTAACAGAAGTTTAATTTATCTTCATGCAACATGTAAAAAAGATGTGCTTATATTTACATAAGATATTTCAGTATGGTTGTTTTTCTTGTTTTTAGACTGCCATAAAGAAAAACAACCCAAGGAAATACCTCCGCAGTGTTGGAGATGGAGAAACTGTGGAGTTTGATGTGGTTGAAGGGGAAAAGGTTTGTGCAAAAAAAACAAAACATAAATATCAGGCCTACCCCAATTATCTTCATAACGGTCATATGTCTACCACAGTATACACAGGGCTGATGTGTAGACCTGTTTTTATTGACCTGTGCAATGTCTTCCTATCCTTCCAGGGAGCCGAGGCAGCCAACGTCACTGGCCCAGGGGGTGTTCCAGTCCAGGGAAGCAAGTACGCAGCTGACAGGAACCGTTACAGGCGGTATCCCCGCAGGAGGGGCCCACCCCGTGGCGACTACCAGGAGAACTACCAGAGCGATGGCGAGGGCGAGCGCGAGCCAGGCAGCCGTGAGAAGAGCAGCCGCGAGGGGGCAGAGAGCGCCCCAGAGGGAGAGATGCAGCCCCAGCAGCGCAGGCCCTCCTACCCTGGCAGACGACGCTACCCACCATACTTTGTACGTAGACACTATGGCCGCCAGCCCCCTTACACCAACGCACCATGAGGAGAGATGACTGAGGTATGCCGTCACAGGGCACTTCCTGAAGCCACAAGGGGTCTCCCTGGCCGCCGACCGGACCCCGTTTCAGTGCTGTCATACCCAACTCTCAAACATCTCGTCACACAACACAAACACACTTGATTTAGGATATCAAAATTAGACGTGGAAAGGCGAAGCGCTCTATTTACCAGTCGATCTACATTTCTACCCTCACCTATGGTCACGAATTGTGGGTAGTGACCGAAAGAACGAGATCGCGAATACAAGCAGCCAAAATTAGTTTTCTCCGCAGGGTGTCTGGGCTCTCCCTTAGAGATAGGGTGAGAAGCTCGGTCATCCGGGAGGGGCTCAGAGTAGAACCGCTGCTCCTCCGCGTCGAGAGGAGCCAGTTGAGGTGTCTCGGGAATCTGATCAGGATGCCTCCTGGACGCCTACCTGGTGAGGTGTTGTGGGCTTGTCCCACTGGGAAGAGGCCCCGGGGAAGACCCAAGACACACTGGAGGGACTGTCTCTCGGCTGGCCTTGGAACACCTCAAGGTCCCCCAGGAAGAGCCCGCGACCCGACCCCCGGACAAGCGGCAGATGACAAACGGATGGAAATTAAATCAAAGTGTATTGGTCTATTGACTGATACATTGTATGTTTACCATAGTAAACTATTGGGACTGCTGAGTTTCAGCCCTGTACCAACCATATTACATTGACAGAAGCCTAAAGAGGAGTTGTTGTAACTTCAAAAAGGTCAAAAGTTTCACAACTAGTCCCCAAAGCATGTGGTCTTATCAGACGGTGAGCGATTCTGATAGCGTTTTGAAATTGAGCACATGTTATCTCCTAGAAGGTGCGAACTCAACATAAAATGAGCATTACAATGTAGTTGTTTGACTAATCCTTGTTTGCTTTTAGGGCGGCGAAGGCGATGAGAACCAGGGAGGTCCAGACCAGGGCAATAAACCAATGAGGCAGAACTACTACAGAGGCTTCCGACCAAGGTTCAGAACACGGTTTGCATGTTGGCTTTATTGACACAAGGCTGCAACATTGGGAGAAATGCAGGGAAAAGATTTATGAAAATCATGTTATGGCAGTTTGGCCTGGTTATCAAAAAAATGAGATTTTTATCCAGATTGCTGTTGCATGTTAGTATGCTACTCACTGAAGTATGTAGAATTGTACTGACTACTCTCCCTTTATTGCAGCCTAACTTTGAACGGCAACTGCTTCCACAGATTTTCTATTCCATTTACCTGTGTACCTTTTTGTCTGATTTCATTGCAATTACGTGCTGGTCTCAGCTGTTAGTTTGATAAAATTGCATGACAATTGTAGATACACTATTCATTTATGTATCGGGCTCCTAAAAATGTTTTGTCTTTGAATTGGTCACACTAAACGGGCGTAAGACAACATTATGCAGTCTCATTTCCAGCTGCTCTAGCTGTAGTACTTGATCGTGTTCTCCCAATCTGCCAGGGGTGGTCCACCCCGTCCCAGACCGGTGCGGGACGGTGAAGAGGACAAGGAGAACCAGGGCGGCGAGGGAGGCCCGAACCAGGAGCCCCGTCAGCGCCGCTACCGTCGCAACTTCAACTACCGCCGCAGACGCCCCCAGGCTGGTGGAAAGCCAGGCCAGGAGGGCAAGGAAGCAAAGACAGGAGGCGAACCATCCACTGAGAAAACGTCCGCTCCCGAGGCCCAGCAGGGTGGGGCTGAGTAGGAACCATCACCACCGGCATGTACCATCTCTTACCATCGTCCGGGTGAGTCCAGATACATACGTGCATATACCATTTGAAGATAATTTAATTAGTATTCACTCTAGCATATCAGTATGTTTAGACACTTTGTTAGTTCAACTTGGGTTTTAGAGATAATGCTTTCTTACCATATCGATTGGCAAATTTGCCAACCACTTCCAGATTCTTGTCTATCCAAAATTGACTGAATCAGTATAATCTAAACCTCTTCAGTTTCAGAAGGTCATTCATTCAATTTAAATTGGATTTTAAATTATATTTTATTTTCTTGCAGTTTTGTCAACAAGAAGAAACATCAAAGATCTGAGCAATAAGAAACAGATTTGACTTGACGATCGTCACAAGCTTGCACCATGCATTTGACCAGATTACCACCGATTGCCTGCAGAATCTATGCAGACCTGTTATTTTCCATTATTTTTACGTGACAGCTACAAAAGTTTTGGGGAAACGGCAGATGTTTTTCTAAATCGGTCCTGAGTTTTTACACCAAATTGTTTATAAAAAAAAAAAAAAGTAATTTGATATCTGGTCAGTTTGACATTTTTAAATAACTTTTTATGTATTCAAACATTTTAACAAAATGCAAGCTCAAATAAAAGTCAAGAGAGAATGGTCTTTTGTATGTTATTCTTTCTGGATAAAGTTAATCCATAACATTCATTATGAAGACTGAATTGGTGTAATTTGGGAAATGTTTATTTACAAATGGATAGGTCACTGAAAAAGAAATACATTTTTACAAGACTTAATTTCACCATTTGTCATTGTCGTATACTCCCAGCACTGGATCTACAACATGGTTTCAAGCTTGGATATGGACTGGCTTGTGACATGAAATACTTGATTACTGGCTATGGCATATACATCTTTGACATTTTATACATCTGCACAATTACCAATCACACAATCGATGTTTTGTGGACACATTTTATCAGAAAGATAACTGATTTAAGATGGGAATGGCCAATTTCTTGTTGCGCTGTCAATGATGCTCAGACATTGGTTTCTTTTCGTAGGCGTTTCATCCTCTGAACATTGTTTTCCATTGCTGCACGGTTTGTAATCTCTGTGGCACAGCCAGCAGGAAACCAACCTCTCACTCCATCCCTCATCCTCTCCCCATGGCACCAATCTACAGAATTATAAGAAGTGTTTACTTAAGCTGTGAGGGGGCAGAGATGCATCATCAGCACATGCAATAATATACATTATTCACATAACCTATTTAAAATGAAGCCTCACCCTCCTCTCTCTCCAAGACTATCACCACCTCAGCTTGCTGTAGTCCCAGCTCATCTGGCTGCTTAGGCATGTATGCTTTGGTGGCCTCAAATTGAGGTAGCTCTGAAAACAAAACAGCGACCATTGGTGATTAAATGAAAAGGTAATCCTTACATCCCAAAATGTGAGAAAATGAGGTGAAATTCTCAATATTACCGTCTTTATTCGTGCTGTTCCCTGGTTGCTTGAGCTCCCGTAGAGCACTGACCCAGCGTGCTCGGTCCACTCTTGAATGAAGATGAAACGTAACCATCAGACCAACATATACCCCTCAAAACAAAGTGTCGTTTCTTATGGAGTTTGTCAGTAGAGGGAGCCAGATGCTGTATCTTTGTCCCAGGTCTGCATGGAATGTTCTATGCATATATTGGCTAAGAAACAAACATCTGGGATGATGGTTTAATAAAACCATGGAGAAGTGTATCCATTACACGGATTATGTAAGGCATTTCTTGAGTATGGTGCTTTGTCTGTAGGTCACATTTTCACAATTTAAATGCCTTTAGGTCTACATTCAATGTCCACATGTTAAAAAAACAAACTGGTTACCTGGATTCAGCAACTAGAGCAATGTGCTCTGGTCTGCCCTCACTGTTCCTCGTCATTTGCAGCCGAAGGGACAGTCCGAGGCTGGAGGCTCCCTTGTTGGGCGGAGACATCCGTTCCTCTGCCTCCTCCTTCACTTCCACGTTCTCCAGAGTGGCGTAGTCCATCACCACATAGCTCTCTTCACTGGTTAGACACACACAAACTTACATATTCAAAACCAACCACACTTGACTATTGAACCAAAAACATACAGAGAAGTGAATTAACACACTGTTGTTTTTTAATGTATTTATTATAGGCATATCCACATGCCATCAAAGCCAACTGTCAATACGTATGTGACCTGAAAAGGGTCATGTGAGCAATGTCCCCGCTTGGTAAGTGATACCAGCATAGTGGGTTATTGCTTCCTCTCACCGTTGACACGTTAAGCAGACACGCTCCCCCTCAGTCTCACTCTCCAGCTCGGCACAGTGAATGTAGTGACTGAGTGAGCTGAGCAGGCATGCTGCGAGGGGGGATAAAGGAATCCTAAGCATGCCAAGCACCACTCCCAGTCTCCCTCCTTCACCCCTCCCCCTGTCCTCCCAGTCCTCCCTTCTCAAGTTCCCTGTCATCCACCAGCTGGCCTTACTCAACCCCCTTTGTGGTCATGACCTCCATCTCTATTGGCTTACATTGAAGGACACAACAGGCAACATCTCAATGGATAAGTGAATAAGTGTGCAAAACCACCATCAGAGCGGATCAGAAGACAAATCCTCCCAATCCTCTTCAGAAATGTGTTTTCCCATTACCATGTGATACCTGTACATGCTAGCTAGAGCATCCACTGAGGAACGATTTGCAAAGCCCCCACCCTCCTTCAAAACAAAGATAAATCAAAAGTTAGGCAACAGTTGCCATTAGATCAAACTCAGGTGCTCACCTCTTCTTCTTGGTGACGATGAGGACATCGTTAAAGAGAAACAGGTAATAGCTTTTATGACTGAAGGTCTTCCAGAAGATGCTGAGCTCCTCTGTGCAGACTGCCAACTCCCCACGCTTCTGTAGCCATCGGGATGACGACACTAGAGGGAAGGGCTGGGGGCAGAACATGGCCAAAGAGGGAATGTTAGACAACATGTCTCACTGCATGAGTCGTCTACTGAGTAAACCTGTACTCAGGGCCGGCCCAAGCCTTTATGGGGCCTTAAGCAAAATTGATTTGGGGGCCCGTCGGCTTCGCTTATTGTTGCCGATTAAAAAAAAAATATATATATATATTTTCACATAATACATTAAACTGTAATTACATTTGCTATTGGGGGCCCTCTGGTAGCCACAGGGGCCCTAAGCAGCCGGTTAGTTCGCTTATGCCTTGGGCCAGCACTGCCTGTACTGGCCAACATACCTTGATCTTGCCGAAATCCATGTGCTTTTGGATAGTGTACATCTGCTCTGTCCTTTCCATCCTCCGGGCTCCGTCATTGCAACTACTCACCAACTAATGGGATTGCGCAAAACAATTCCATATGCATAAAACACTTTTATTGGTGACACAGAAAAATACACTTACAGATCCATTTCGGTTAGGGCTAACAACTCAGGCTGTTGGGGCGGGTGTCTCTTGCATACATTTCAGCTTGGCGTGAGATGTCAATAATTAATATGCGTTTGGTTTATCTGACAAAAAGGTAAACTTTTTCTTTGGACTCAGCCTAGACTGCCAGATGGACAGAAACTTTAAATGGACTTGTGTTCATGCGTTGCAGAAGGTAAGCTCAATAAAAAAATCCCAACCTTGCTGATGGCTTTCAGGGCCCACACTGCAGCAAAGTACTCTGCGGTTTTGTCTGGGGTCTTCTGACAGATGGTCTAGGGAGGAAGCAGAGAGAGAGACAGAGAGAGTGAGACAGAGACAGAGAGAGATGAGGCTGTGCGAGGGAGGACCTATAAATATAACATATACGTTTGTTCCAATACCTTAGGATATCAAAATGCCGGGCTGTAGCAGAGCATGGCCATTAGAGGGCATAAGGGTCTGATGAGGATGCACAGTGCATGCCGGTCTAAACAACTTATAACCCATGCATACATGCTGAAATCCTCAGAATATACCAAGAAGAGTGAACAAAAACACAGGGTGTAGAGAATATGTTTGCAGCCTTACACTCAGACAGTAAGTCAGAATTGATTTACTTACATCAAGTAATAGTGGTAGCCGTGTTACTCTCTGCATTGGCAGGATGAGGAAGGAGATCATAGGCAAGCCTCCACATTCACTGTTCCCTTCAATCTGCTTCAGAACCTCCTTGAAGGCAGTGTTACTAGCCCTGGTGTGCACACACAGACACACACATCATGCTCATAGCTCACATCACTGAATGTTAAATACAGGTAAATACAAGTGTTCCTAAATGATCTGATCTTTGGAGGTGCCCCCCTTTCCCCCACACTCACAACAACTTCTGTAGCGTCCTCTGTTGAAAGGTTTCGTTGGAGCAGTACACAATGTACGGATCAAAGTGGTGGGTGGAATGGTTCTGCACAATGTCGCTGATGTCCTGGATCACTGGGTTGGCATAGTGACGCTTCTCAAGGTCCTCAAAAAACCTGTAGACAAGAAAAGGGAGAGCATAAATAAATGTTCTACTCCCATGGCTGGGGTATCTGAATAAGACAATAAATAACAGCATTACCCAAGGCCATACAACACAGAAGTACCATAATCCTGGGATTTGTATGAAAGCTAATAAATTGGGCAATTGTTGTTTGTTACCTCAACTTCCAGAGACTGACAGAAGAGTAACATTTCTGTTTCAATTTGTTCTCTTTCATGCTCTAAAGGCATTTAATAAAAGTAACATACTGATACAAAGAAGTGGTTATGATCTTGTTATGTACTTTGTATTAGATTTGAACCTTCATAAAATCTCTCAAAGTTAGCCATCATTTGAAATCAACACAAAGGATTTTCCAACACAACCAACTACCCGTTTCCCTTCTAAGAAAGCATAGTAAACTGACTCCCATGCCATGGCTATAGCCCAACCCAAAGTGACACACGCACACACACACAATCCCACACACTAGAAATGTTATAAGCATAAAGACATTTGCGATCTGTGCAATTGCTGTTATTAATATGATCATTTCAATCCTGGCAATAATCTACATATTCTACATACATCACGCTTTACATATATTGACCTTTCAGTTACTTCTCTAAGCTTGCTGAATGCTCCTTAAACTTACCAAGTGGTAAAACCTGTTTGGCAGTCAGGTTTCAACATGTTCCCGGGTTTCATAGAATCCTACAGAAATGCTAAAGAGAATATCTACACCCACTGAAACCCATTTGAAAGCACTCCTGTAGACAGTCCTTGTGAGAATTTGAGGGATTGCCACTTGCATGGCCATTATTATTTTGTCTAAAGGGGATTGAAGGAATTGGTCTTTGTTGACAAGTAGTGAGCTCAAACAAACCCAAATCTAAAACATTTTTTGGGATGTTTCTGTAATACTTGTTTGCCATATAATTATATATACACACACACAAGTATATGCTAGTTATAGCATCACAATTTTGTGGTCTGAGGTATAAATAGGTGCTAAGGTGTTTTTAATAGGTACATATTCTGATGCCAGAATATGAGTTTCTGTTGTTGAATCCAACAGAAACTCCATGATGTAGACAGTTTATACTGATCATTATGACGTACCACTAACGTCAAGCTGTCTCCCTCAGAAGTCAGAGAGCCCTTACCCTTTGCTGACATTGTGAATGACTGCAATGTTGGAGAAGAGGTGGTGGTGCTCTGTGGTGGTTAGTGTGCGCCTCAGTGCATCACTGTTCTTGAAGTGGCGCACCAGGATACTGAGACTGTGTAGGTACGAGTACTCGGATGTGATGATCTCAAAGATGGCCTGTCGCACAGCAATGATAGCAGAAGGCTCAGTATCAGGTTTGTTTTGCTCTTTTCACTGATGTTAATAAATGAGACATTCATCCTATTGAGTGTTTATGGACGTTGGAGGTAGAGTGCTTAATAAACTGGAGTAAAAAAACTGGACTATGACATGTTGAGCCAGGGGTTATTGACACAAAAGGGCTAGACAGGAGTAAACCGACTGAGAAGGCCAACAAAGACAGGGTGTGGCTCAGTACAGGGTAAACCTTGATATCGACAAGAATTAGGCTACAGTTTGACTGCTACTAAAGAGTCCTGGAGTCAAAGCTCATATACAGTGTTCAATAAAAAGCACTTAACTCCACTGGTATTCCCCCACTCTCCCTTTTCTCTCTCTTTCTCTTTTGTTCACAACACAAATACCTCTTGTCGCTTCCGTTCCTCAGCTGAGATCATCTGAAGAATGCCTGCGTCTTTAATCTGAGTAGTCCAAAAAATACAAAAATGAAATGCATTGATGTTAGAACACCAAAAAGGATTGGAATGAATACATGCTTTTGTCAGACTTTGTCATTCAGAAAACAGATATTCCTTCCCTAATGCCCTGGGAGCCCCCTCTGCCGCCCTGACCTGAGGTAGCTGGCTCCATGTGACCTGGGCAGGCCTGTAGCTCTTCACCACAATGCCCTGGTCCACAGGAGGCTCCAGCATCACAAAGTCATCCACCATCTCTTCTTCTGCATTCTGATTGGTGGAGTGTAATCCTCGCTCCTTGATTTCCTGGTAAAGTCGTGGATCTAAAAGCCAATGATGTTGTTACCAAATGTCTTTACAACAATAGTCCTCGCCTGCAAATCAATCTCCTCAAAAGTATTAAACTGATCAATACCTAAGAGGCAATATATGACTTTTGATATTAAGTATGCCAGCTGCAATGGTCTAAAACTGATTCATATCGCATTATCTTAAGCTTCCCTGAGTGTATTTTGGCAGAACATGAACTAAAGGCATTGATATCCTCAAACAATTCTAACCATACAATACTATCCTTATACTGTATGGACATATCACTAAAAGTATCTTATTGTAGCCAGCTGTTGTTAGACTAATGCCAGTCGGAATGACTGACTGACTGTGCAGGAAAATCATACACCCTGATGAGGTAATCCTCTCCATCTCTGATTGACTTGTTCCATTTCTCAAATATTGAATTGTATGTGTTGAATTCTGTATGGTCCTTGACATACCATCTTTGAAGGATCCCCCGTGTTTCTGGTTCCTCTTCCTACCCAGGGTTCTCTGAGAGGGGAGGTAGGGACACAGCTTGAGTTAATCAGCCAAAAATGTGAGGGCCTCTACTGACAGAAAGACAGTAACCTTCCATCTTGCACATCTGTGTCTTTTTGTCTCTTCTTTTTTCTGTGTTCTCTCAATTTCTGTTACTACCACATAACTTTTTTACCATTATGTAAATATTTGTTATGACAGTGTATGAGCCTTTAATGCTACTGTGGTACTTCCCTAATCAAAGGCACTAGCAATGGTGTAAAATAGGAAGCAGTCCTGGAAATAAGACATCATATAATCTGAATCAACATCACAATTATAGCACTGTTGACTCAGGACCGCTAAACTGCTTGAGAACGCACACATACCTTTCTTCCAGGAGAAAAAACTGTTTTGGAGCTAGGGGTCCTATTGTCCTTCATGGGCTGGAGTGTGGCGGCACTGCCAGGACCTCCGGTCATGGCATCTATGTCTAAGCAGGTCACTGCCGCTTTGTAGGACTTGTTCCTCCGGGTCCTCCACCGAGAGAACTCGTCCCCCTCACTGTCATAGTCATCCCAGGACACTTCAGGTCCCAAAACTGAGTGACGACTCCGTGTGGGTGGGCTAGATGTTTCAAGTCCTACAGGAAAGGTGACTACTGTTGTGTGATGGCGGTTCTTAGGCCGGCTTGCCACTGCAAGGCCCTTAGGGATGAGCTGTTGTGTACCTAGCTTTAGCGCAGCTGGACTTTTGGTACTCAGCACCACCTTAGGCAGTTCACTCCCACCCTCCAATGACAGATGAGCTACTGAGAGATGGGCTTGGGAACTTGGTGAATCATCTGATTGGATGTAGTGGTTGATAGACACATCGGATTGTACATCTATTTCATGGTCAGAGGTGGAGCACTCCATAATAAGTGGGGCCTCTTCACCCATAGAGCTGTCAGACGGCCTATTGAAAATGTGTATGCTCCTCGAGCTGTGTTGTGGCGCTATCGACTTCTGCTTGTATCTTTTTGCATCCGAGAATATTCACCATTAGTTAACCCCTTGGAAAACCTGTCAAGACATTTAAAGAAACAGTTTTAGATTCATGAAATTCTCAGGAATGTAGCAGAATGCCTTTACTCCTGTGTGGGACAAAATCTAAACGGTGGTGCAAAGACAGCCTAGTAGTAGCCCATTATCTTACTGAAACTCGTGATTCCATTCTCAAATCAGAGCCGGTCGTGTTCATCCATTCCCAAAGAAATAGCATTGCAATCAACCCGTGACTCACCACTTACACCTACTCTACCAGACGCTGCACTCGACGAAAAGCGGATGAGCGCTCATCGTAAATCTGACCACACTGATACTAACGTTAATTTCAAACAAATCCCAAAATTCTGTAATGTCTCGAAACCTTTTTGACTTTAAAAAACGTTGTCTATCATTGTTGGCCTTGGGCTACTACTGTTTACTTACCATGACTTTGTTTTATACGAAGAATGTATTTGTTCACTCCCTGAAACACCAATCGCTTTACTAACAACAAAACTAGTTTGACACTCGACAACAAACGTTGCGTAACAAGCGTTGTTTTCTTCGCAAAAAAAGTCGACCTAAAAATATGTCCTAGGCGCATTCCCACGGTTCACGACTGAAATGCCACAGTTTTAAAGAAAAATGCATCTTATCCCAGTTGTGCTTACCTGTTAAAAGAAGAAATATCCTCTCCGGTAATTTTTTTGGGGGGATTGGGTCCTTAATAATCTTAACGCAAATCTTAAAAAAATGTTCAGCAAGGTTTCAGAGAAACTGTAACCTACGACAGGTTTCAATATGCTCCTTTTCACTTGACTTCCTCTTCAGTTTGCAAGTGTAATGTGGCCCTTCAATCTGTGCTCACAATCTTTCTACGTCATTACAGGTGTGCCAATCATTTTTGTCATATAACTCCATTTTGTCCATTTACAACTAGCCTGTAACCAACTATTGAGTCACCAAACACGATATTTCCAATTCGCCTTGGAAATCTGATTAATTACATGTCTACTAGTACCAAACAATAATGCTACAACTTTAAGCTAGACACAAACTTTTAAACCTTTGAATTTTGAAAATAATCATATTGACCAAATCTGTACCAATAAGCTATTCTAAACTCTATATCTTTGTGTTTCAAATAGGTTAAAGGCAGGTTGATTCAATATACTAGTATTACATGAGCACCGGCCCCCTCTAGTGTTTGCTTTAACACATTACAACTGATGAGCAGGGCCAGTGCTGGAACAACATTTGATTAATTTGATAAGCACTCAATTTAAATTGCATGTACTGTAAATGTCTTTACAAATATTTTCTAAACAAACACTGTGATTAAAGTTTTATTTAATTCCATTTGACAGTCTGAAAATATTGGACATTAATAAACCGACGTTCTATGTAAGCAAGGCTCAGAACTGTAATATCATGTAGGCTAATGTTGGAACAATGAACAAGTATTGAGGGTTACTATGTACAGTTTTTGTATAGAAAATCTTCTAATGGCAATGACATCAACATAGCTTTTTAATTTAAACATCAATATGGCATCCAATGAAGTGAATTAAAGTATTTCCAAATAATTACTCGGAAAGGACCATGTGTTTTATATGTCCCAAGGTCCAACAACCTAGACACAACATTACAGTGCACACTCTATTCTATACAGACCTTAAATGTGTCTATGATCATTTCTAAAATATCCCAAGTATGACATGCGATGTTTCTGAAAGTTTGGTCCCACAACAATTAGGCTGGTATTAGTTTTGGACTGGAAGAACTGTCTGCACACCTAGTAGCTCTCTAAGTCTATACCACACCGCTGCATGATCCACAGAGTATTCAGAATGTCAGTACTTTCAGACAGAAAGCACTCAACCAGTAAGGGGATCTGCACATCAAAGATTTACACCCTGAGTTAACGGGACGAACCAGAGTAGACAGAGTCATTGATTTATTTTCTGTTCTTCTGCAATACTCATTGTGCCATGTGGTCTTTGATGATTTAATTGTTCCCACATCCAATAAATTCCTTTCTTCTTGCTGAATTATATTGTCGATTTTAAAACATATCCTCTCTCCTTGGCATATTGGGAAGTAATAAATTCCCTTGAGAGTATTGGACTTTACTTTCGGAATAATACATTTGATATCCATAAGACACAAAACGCACAACATTCACAATGGTCACAATAACTTAACATTTAAAGAAATTAATTGAAAAATATAGATGGGCTATTTGCTCAATATGATTAATTCAAAATGAGACAAAGTTTGATATAAGTCAAATGAACCTTAACTATTTCATAGTTACAAGAGACATTTGACATTTTCAAAGAATGACTATAAAAAGGAGCCCCATAAATTATTTCTGGATGTGTTGAGACCACTTCAAAGCATAACATTTCTGGCAGGTTAGACTAGAGATCATCCAGACAGTGCTACACAAGCTAAATACGAAATAGCTTTTATGTTGAGACCATAGATATAAATCTCTATGGCAGTGTCCCAGTTGCAACTTTCTACATTATCAATTAACAATACAACACCTGCAGCAGATTTTTCCTAGCAAGCCTGTTTACCATGACACTTTCCAAACAAACATAAACTAGAACTCCTTTCAGTTCACAATTTATTAGTTTGTGTGTGTGACAGATGATAAGGAACCATGAAACATTTATTTAATCTCCAGACAATGGTAGTTAAAAACTAAAATTCTTAATCTGTTCCACCTATCCAACTGGTATACAAAATTGTGCTAATATGTGGTAATGTGTAGAAATGTAATAACCTACGACCATGTAAAATAACATCAAGTAGGTAAAGCTAATAGTGTATCTTGATATGATTAAACACTAAGGATATTCATACAGTTTGGATAAGTATGATTTTAGCAAAGAAAAAAGGGGAGCATCTATTCAACATGCTAATGTAGTCCTTTGAATCAGACACAACTAATAATATCCTATTAATAGTGTGTCCAGAAGACCATCGTGGGGGTCCAGCTCTGTCAGGCTGGCCAAGCTGCAAAGCATGCATAGTAGTGGCAACTGTAGCATGGTCCTGATTAGCTATGGTTGTAATGGAGAGGCCTATGCATTCCCCCCACTAGCATGGGGGAGGGATGATTGATGAAGGCGCAGGGCTTGGGAAATGATGGTAGGGAGTATGGAGGGCTTTACAAGCTTGAGAGGGTGTTCTACTGTTTTGCTATGTCCCCTTTCTTTAGGATGATCTGTCGTTGCCACGGTGCCAACTTGGTCTCGTCGTAACCTAGGGTCCGTATTCGCTCAAGCTCTGTCTTCTCCTCAGATTCCTTGGCCATTTTCGCTTGCTCCTGTTCTTTTCTGAATGCACAAATATGAAAGAAGCACAAGAAAACAAGAATCATTCAATTTGTATTGAAAGGTAACTGAACACATGGCTTTCCTTATCAGTATTGAATATTTCATTAACAGAACCACCTTAACAAGGTACCACCAATGAGTTGATGTTTCACCTGACATAAGAAGCCTAAAATGGCTGACCAAAAAATTGGAAACCTTGTTCCCAAATTAACATAATTTAATTCAAAATCAAGAAACATGTAATGCCTTTTAGTAAAAAGAATAAACAGTGTTTTGATAGTGTATTCACTTTACAAAGTAAAAAATATATAGAAATACAAAATATAACATGTTTCTCACCTCTTTTGTTCCCTGCCCGACCCGGAGAAGGTAAGCGCAGAAAGAAATTTAGATAATTGTGGATTAATACATGATATTCTACACAAAGCAGATGGGAATAAGTCATACGTCAGGTTCATTTGCTGCAGTCAAAAAAGGAAAAAAAGATATACGTTGACAAAGAAGGTAGCTGTGAATATAAACATACAGCTCAGATTAGAACACAAATATAAGAACAGTAGGCATGGCAGAGGGGAGAAAAAATAAAGCACAACAGCATGAGGTGAAATGAGAGAAAGTGGGGAACAGACACTGTGAGAGGCTGAGGATGGGATGGCTGGCACCGCCTCTCACTCACTTCTCATCATCAAGTTTCTTCTTCATGATGTCCCTCCGCCATGCAGGCATGGATGCCAGTCGGGCCGCCTCCTCATCAACCTGCGGGTGGTGAAAGAGACAGGTACCAATACATCAGTCACCAGCCCATTTAATATGATCCCAATATCATGGCTAAATGTTCAACACCGTCAACACTACATTGTCACACATAGCACCTTACCATCCCCTAAGTTCCAGACATTTAACTCAGGTAATAATAATTTAGGCACACAGTCAAATAATTAATCAATATCTTCATCTACTTTTTAGCCGAGCATTCTCAATTATCTCTTCGTCACACCAGTCATATAGTTTCACATATGACTTTCACATTCACACAGATAAATGAATGACAGAAACATAACTAACTGTCCAGACTTGGACCACAGATGGAATGTTGTATGATTTAGTACATCATCCATGTATAAAAACGACTCCTTAAACACAGTGTCAGGCCATCCCAGACAGGACACACACACACCTGCAACTGGATCCTCTCCTCTCTCTAAGGTTGTAATCAGAGGTGGGTCCAAAAGAGAGAGGGGAGCCATCTTGGATGTCTTATCTTTGCTTCACAGCAGATACATTACCCCCTTCCCAATTCCACCCAGAAAACCATTTCACTAGTCAATAGTATACAGGTAACGTTATCTACACATTGCATGTTTAATGATTCCCCTGGGAATTATAGAGTTGGATGAAAGCAAATCAAAGTGGCAAAAGATATAAAAACAGTCACCAGGAAAGTAAGTCTAAGACATATTTTATAATAGTGATAAAAATAAATGATATCTATTGTTGTTAAATTGTTTATACACAGTTGTTTATCGATCTGTTAGACAACTTTGTGCAGGCCATATTCAGTATATTCTATTGAAAATAAAGCATAAGTTGAATTGCTACTCAAAAAATCCATGTATTTTATGCTATCTGTCATTTGTTAGTTCACTGTCTCTACTATAATTGCACTGTGTCCGTAAACAAGAATAGCATATTTATTCTGAAGAAACTAACATTTCCCTTAAAATGAATACCCACTATTTACATTTGAGTGGTTGGGTCAAGTATTGTTTTCTGGAATGACCAATATCTTTAAGTGTTGACTCTAACCTGTGCTGACGTCTATGTATAGGACAATCTGCCGCCCAAATCTGAATGATAAGCCAAAAGTAGATCAGGATTCAGAGCAACCTTCTTATAGCTCCAGTAAGCCAGCACTAGCATGACAGCTGGCCACACTAAGAGGGTTATTTGGTGTATTCTGGATGTTAGTGAGAGACACTATGAGAAAATGTGTCTGTTCTGTCATGACTGTTGTGGTGGTGGATTACGGTAGAAACATTCATTAAGATGTTGTAATTTAAAAGTGAGGAGGATATAATTTTGTGGAAGTAAACATTTATCTTTAACAAACCCAAGTATTTGCAAGAGTCTGACTTATTAGATTACTACAACGGTTAACACATCTGTTAATTGTGGAGATGTTACCATCGACCTGCGTAAAGAATGTCCCAAACCTTTATTGTTGAACAGATAATCTAAGAAATGCATAAAAACTTCCAGAAACACACTTTGAGATGAAAAAGTTTGATGATAAACAAAAAAAGCATTACTAATAAATCATATATTGTGTTATGTTATGATACAAAAAAGTATATAAATACAACTTCTGAACTATATGGCAGTGGTTCTCAAAGTGGGGCCCTAGGGGTCCACCAACCATAGCCAGGGGGTCCGTGAAATAATTTGCCATAAATTATAAAATGTTACTGTATCATTAAAAAGTGAAAACATATAATAATCTACAGATGGGGACCATTTGCACCAATAAAACAAGACTATAGTGTCCTTTTAAGAGCAAAAAGGTATGCTGAATGGGTGTCACAATTATGGGGGGGTCCTTGGAAAATGTTCTCCCCTGGCCCCAAAAGGTTTGAGAACCCCTGCTATATGGAACACTCAGCAACAAGTCAGTTAACGTTCTGATGGTGTAAATTCAAATTGGATTTGTTGTTGAAAAATCACAATTACAAAGGCATACTGACTTGCACATGACACACTCCACTTAAATCATTACATCTCCGGAAACTAGTCTCAAAGCTAAATATTCTATTTTGATAAGATCACAGAATGTAGAAAGAGCGTGTTAGTCACTAGATAACCTAAAACAGTAGAACCTAATACTGAGGACCTACTTTGTTGCTCGAGGTCATGCAAGTAGCAAATAATGTGTGTTTGTCATATATCAGTCGTAAAATGATGAAATGCATGGCTATCAGGGATTACTGTTATAGTCATATACGATTCATATGTACCTTTACATAATGCAATGTTTTTATGATTTCAGCTTCAATGTACTCAATACAGAAAGACCATGTTGTGTCTAGGGAAAATATACATCAGACAAGAACACCTCAAATGACCTTATCCTTTAAGAAAAACAATGAACTAATATAATACATTAATAGATTCTCACAAGATGCATACATTACCTTTCAAGAAATATCTCCTTATTCTGACACGGAAATGTCCAATATCCACTTTTAAGATATTTTATACTGGCATAATGAATAGAAACATGACTAAGTGAAAGTATATATCTTTATTTAAAAAATACCCTGGCCCAGTTTTTTTTTTGATTGAGAGGTTTTGTTTTGTTTTGTTATTTCCCAATCCAGTGCCTATAATAATAGACATAACCTCATATAATAAATTAAATTCCATCACAACATGGAAATTACAAACCGAAGGCCTAGCGGCCTGTTGCAATGTTCATGGGAACAATCCAATTCCATCTCATGTACGAGTCATCCACTAGTCTGCATTTACTGAGGTGATCTGACAGTCATCTATCTGAGAACATACCAGATACACTTGGTTTACTGATCACATCTCAGTACTCACCACCTTTGGTCCAAAAAAATAACACCAAGATTAAGCTTACCTCCTCTGCATAACCTATTAAGGAAACTGGTTTCCCTAACCTTCAGTGCTTCCATGTCTGCTTAATCCAGTCATAAGCAACATGCTTTGACCCTTTCCCATACGGTATTTGTTAACCATCCACCAATGGTGGTCAGATATCAAAAAGCTCTGCTTCCTTTTCCTTCCAGAAGGCAAAGCTGCGGTCGATGTACCTGATGATCTCTTCGTTACTAAACTCTTTTAGCTCATAGATCAGTTTGATAGAGTCCTCGTTAGGTTCTTCCCTGGGTGCAGGTTTATGCACACATGTCTCTTCGGTGACCTTCACTGTGACAGGTGGACTGACTTCCACCGGTGTCTGGACAGCACTCTGTGTTGAGTCATGGGGTGTAATGACCTGTCCTGTTGAGTTTTGTACACTTTCCTGTGCAGAATGTTGCAGTGTGTCTTTTGTAACAATATCCTGCATTGCACTTTCCCTTTCAGACTGCAAAGGCTTCAGTGGCTCTTCCATCGGATCAGTGGTTTTAAGGTTATCCTGAGCATTTTCTGGCAAGCTGTCCTTCAAAGTGCTGCTCTGTTCAATGCGCTCAACACTTTCCTGCATAGGGTCCTGAGGTGGTGACACGGGAGGTTCTGGTTGAGGTGGAGGAGGGGCAGGGTGTGTGGGTGGTGGAGGGGGTGGAGGATGTGAAGGAGGGGGAGGTGGTTCACGATCTGCAGGTAGTGCTGATGGAGGCTCAGGGGTTGGTTTTATAGGTAAGTCAGGAGACATTGAGAATAGGGAGGCTGTCATCATTCCACCTCCATCAACTGAGTCTCCAAAGTACTTCAGCTTAATGTCTTCAAACCCGTCTGCCCAGTCCCTCTTTCCTCGTTCAATTTCCTCCATGACCTCCCGATGGAACTGGCGAATAACTTCCCATTTATGACTGCCAAGACGGTCAAACATTTCATAGCACAACAAGTGCCGGAACTTGCGCTCACTTCTAGAAATGTTCATCTCAAGGAGCTGGAAATAGCCCAGCATGAAGAGGTCCAAGGTCAAGCTCTCGTAACTGACGGGAGCCCCGTTAATGTGAGGCAGGAAGTGCTCCGGCCAGTAGATCATCTGGGCGCGGCTGAGGCGCCGGATCTGACGAGTCGGCACCTGACTCATGATATTTCTCCAGTGGCCAATCAGATTCCCCACCACCTGTTTTGACTTCATGAAGAGGAGGAGCATGTCATCCTGACTCTGCATGTCTCCTTCCATCTCCGCACTGAATTGGTTAAATTCTTCAAGTCCCACTCCCAGGTGACTTCCTCGTCTACCAATGTACTTCGGCCTGTAAGACTCTGAGAGGGTATACTTACGCCAATGCTCCAGGAACAAAAACACAATCCTCTCCTTCCTCATCTCAATGCATTCCTGGACATAACTTAGGTCTGTCTGCACTTCCAAGCTCCTGGTGAGCTGCTCATGATTTAAAATGGGGTCTGCAGATAATACCTGGCTGAATTCATCTGGCTGAGGGATTATTTCACATGTGTGCGTAAGGTGTGCATGAGATGGCGTAATCAGAGGTTCCTCCACCAGAGGTAAGGGGGACTCTTGCACTGGAGTCAAGATTTCATTGGCAGACGACTGGAGGGCTGTTGGGGAGAATTGGTACTCATCCTCCTGAATAGGTTCAGGGTGGTAGCTAGATTCACTTAGTACAGGGAGAGATCTCTTGCGCATGTATACCCTGTTTGCTTTGTCATCAGCAAACTGAGACTGAGTCTGGATTTCATAGTTGGCTTTGAGGTTCTTAACCGAGACACCACATTGCTTGATCTCTTTCTCCACTTCCTCCCTGGTGGAGAAGGACTGAGATCGCCCCATAACTCCCGATGTAACAGGCCCTGCTGGGATTGTCTGTCCAGTCTTCATGCTTTTCGTTTCTGCTGAGGAATACCCAGGGGATATCATATCCAAGATGTCTATTTCTTTGCCTCCGAGGGTGGCAAGGAGGATAGCCATGCTCTTGAGCAGGGTGGATATCTTGCTGCACCAGGCAGGTAGATCCTCTGCCTGCCCATGGACTTGCTTGGGGTTCACTGAGAAGTGCTCCTGGTTGAGAGCAGCAGACACAGGAAGGAGCTGCTGAAGCTCTCGCTCCAGCTCTTCCAGCTCCTTCTCCACCTCTGTGACTTTGTGCATAACCTGCAAGTTCTCAATTTGTTTCTCAATACGGATGAGGTCATCTTCAGTCATCAGCTCTCCAAAAGGGCCCAGGATGGCATTGTGGACGTGAGAGTAGTGCCACTCTTGTGGCTGGTAGTGTCCACTGGCAGCAAACTAGATCAGAGGTCAAGGGAGACCAAAACACAACAGAAAAGGAGGGAAGGGAGGATTCCTTCAACTTGCAGTTCCTGGTTGTACACACACAATGTATGTGCAATGTTTCCTTGGTACACAGGATTTACATGGATTTAGTGGTGCAATGGCACTGCCTCATCACAAGCTTCAAAACACTTTGATTAGGTGACTCTTTATGAAAGCAGTGTGGAAAATCACCATTAACAGCTTGTTGAATATTACTGGGTGAGGTTTATGTTTATGTGCTCTTAACTCATGGCTGGGTGTTTACCGTAAACTTGTTATTCATTGTTATTAATAGACCAAAAGTCTATTAAAAAGAAAAGCATTAAGCCTAGATGAAACACAGTCTAAGTGTAGTCATGGACAACACATTATCCAAACATTCTTACTAAATCTACCCTTATCACTAACAATGTTTACCTTCAAGTGAAAGTTGATTTATTTCACTATGTCACTTTTTGAATGTAAACCCTACGATAATGGTGACAAATAAAATCAAAGCTATGTCTATTTAAGTATTTTATTAACAAATATGTGAGATGTACTTTATGTTTTTTTTTACAGGCCTTGACTTTTGGATTTTATAAGGAACTTGGTCATTATTTTAAATGGACACCCCAAAAATGCATCTACAGAAACAGAGATGACATGGACTGTGAACACTGAATTGTAGTGTAATGGGCCTAGTATCACACCACTGAATCAGCATGTAAACACTTAGAGTTGCAGAGCTCCATCACCAAGCCCTAGCCCACACTATCAAATGATTAGACTGGTCTTCTTTGCTCAAGGGCTAGTGCTGGGATGAGCACTGTAGCTTGTAAGTATCAGCTTCACAACACTCTCCAGAGCCTGAGTTCACCACACAAGTCAAATCCAAACACACAAAAACATGCACACACAATTCAGAACCGTGGAACAGTTCAAAAGGTAAGTAATCAGATAAGGGGCTACATTAAGTACCTGTAGTGTACACTCAGAGATATGGTTTCTCTACTTCATCGTACCTTTATCAACAACAGCAAGGAGTGGAAATTCACAATCCAGCTCCACACAGCGTACAACATGCTGAGCGGATACAGAATAGTGTATTTTGAGGTTTGATTCATCCAAATTAATCAGTTGCAAAGATTAGATACCAAATTTACGGTAAATTGCAGGTTAATCAGGGATAAGAAAACCATGGTGGACTACAGACTGAATTTGAGCAATACCTAAAATGAATGTCAACAGTGCAGGGAGGGCCCCAACAGCAGAATTTCCTCATGACATTTGCGACTAATATGCATGAACTACTTCCTTAATATTTTTTTTAAGTACACTGTAGTCTTTCAAGTTTTCAATAAGCATTCAAACAAACCACACACAAACACACACACAAGCAAATACAAATTTCAGCCATCCTCTTCATGCTGTAAATTGCCAGATCAGATTTTGGGTGCCAGATCAAATGTTCTCAGGATGCAAAAGCAGCAGCATAAACCGGAGAGCTGAATCCATATCTCACACATCCCCCTCGGCCACACCTACCTTGCGCTTGTGTTCTTCCTCCTCTTGCATCTTGACCTGCAGTTTGCGCACCATCACCTGCCTCTTCCACTCAGGGATTGCTCTCCCCTGTTCATCGTGGGTAGGCACCAGCGCTTCCACATCCACTAGGCTGGTCTTCCGGGGCTGGCCCAGTCCTGCCTCTGCCCCACCGCTTGTCCCATTCAGGACTGCTGACGACGGCAGCTGCTCGTAGCTCATGGAGCTGGAGAGGGTCCTGGGCATGCCAGGGCCCACTGGGCTGGGAGTTTTAGGTGGGGTCGTTATGTCGGTGGTGGATGGAGGGGGTGATGACGGCTTGGTGGAAGGGCTGGCCGTGCGGGTCTCTGGTGGGGATGGAGTGCTACCACCCTGTATGACAGGGAACAAGAGGAAAGAAGATGGGATGTGAAGAAGATGTTAGAGCTGTGGTTTGCCTACTGTCGGTTTAATGTCAAATTGTTTTGCATGAAAACAAACACTAACACTAACACTAACACTTCCAACAAGAACAAGAGCAATGAAAATGGGTTTTTGGTAGAGACAAAGAATAACAACTAAGTAATAAATGCTGTATTTTGAATTTTGATACAATTTTAAATCATATCAAGAGCGATTAAAACAAACCACACATCCTCAGAGTTCATCATTCAGGAGTTGTCTTTAACACTAGCCAGGCTGGAGGTCCTTGTCTAATGAAACGATTGGTTCATCAAGTTTGTTTGATTCTTCTCATGTCAATTAAAAGGACAACGCCTACGCTAACAAAACAGCACTGGTATGAAATGCTTATTAATTTTCAGTTTGTTGAGTGGCAGTTTTGGTCTGACTCAGTGTTATGCAATCAGCCATGAAGGCAAACTGTGCTGCAAGGAGAACAATGGCTGGTGTCAGGTCCTCCGGTTAGCCCTCACTTAGTCCCCACAGTGACAGAGTGCACATTCAACAGCATCTATGCCTCGATCAAGTGACATGTTGATTCAGTCGACATTTCCCCTCCTATGAGTCATCAAGAATAAATGGCTATATTGTCATCTGTTAAAATGGTTGTGGTCATGTTCCCCTGGACAATGGAACACTTTAAAACATATGTATTCAAAGCATGTTTATAATGAGTAATGTAATAGCAGATGTTCCAGATGAGTGTAAAGGTCCTATACCTGTAAGTTTTTCTGGGGGAGAGGTGCTTGCTGACGATTCAGCTGAATGACTGAACAACCATTGTTCATGAATCTGATCTGCTTATGAAGGATATTGGCTACTGACTGCTTCTTATGCAACAAAGATATAAAACTAAATGGAGTCTGTGAATGAACTAGTCAAAGGAGGTATTGTTTCTCAATTAACCAATGAAGGGAACAGTTGTCAAGCCAATCAAAGTATGTTTAAACAGAGTAGCACATCAATTTTAACAGTTTCAGTTCACATAAAGAATCACTTAACCACAAAACTTTCAAAACATGATTTTATCCAGATACCACACTGACAGAAAATGCTTCAAGTATAATGATAAATCTACATCAAGTCAGACTCCTAAATTCCTTTGAATTCTACATTCAACCTACAGTTCAGCTAGTTAGGAAATAGAATGCATGTTATTCCAGGTTTAACACACCTAACACTGGCTGCTTGTTCTGAAGATGTCCAGACACCAAGCTTTAGCTTAAGCAATGTGTGATCCGAAAGAATGAAAAACCTTTAACCAAGCTGGCACAATGTCTTCAGAAGTTGTGCCATCTTGGTTAAAACTATCCAATCTTTTCAGATCTACAGTCTATTTCAGAGTAAACATCCTTCAATACACAATTACCATAAAACTTCAGGAAGTTGGAAGAGGCTAGAAAAGGTGACCTACGTTGTTCCCAGGAGGACCGCTGTTGGAGAAGACAGTGGTGTATCCTTTAGTGTGAGGTGTGGGCTTCAAGCTCTTTCCTGCTTTTATCTCGGCCAGCAGTTCCGAGTTGTCTCCAGTGGGGGACATCATGTTGAAGGACTTTGTGCCTGGGGACAAAAAGTTGAAAGGGAAAAGTGAGACTATGGGGAGAGAGAGATAAAGAGAGAGAGAGAAGGGTGGTGGTGGTGGTGGTGGGGTGGCGAGTGACATTGGGCTACTGGCAGAAGCTTCAGTGTTGAATATTTCATCTTCTGTGTCAGACAACAATACTGACCTCAAGCCTGTATGAAAAGAGAGGCAAGGGAGATGGAACTAATATAGCGTATTGGATATTCCTGTATGTTGAGTAAAATGACATCCTCAATCAAAGAGGCTCTACATCTTTTAAGGTAACTAATGTGAACTGTTTCATATATAAAATATTTCCCCACTGTAAACCAGGCAATGTTCTGTAAAGATGACAAAAATAAAATATATATGAGATATATTATCCTGATAAAAAATTCCAGGATGCTGAGAACGTAGTGCATGTACAGTTGTCTACACACCATTGAACTAAAGCAAACACAACAAGATGCACAGACTATGAAGCTCTTCCAACATATTATGGAGGCTAACTGTATATAATAAACTCCAGATTGGGACTTACAAACTAATCTTTCTTTTACCCAAATCCTAATCTACTTATATGGAATACAGCTTGTAAAGCAGGTTACTTTAATTGCAAACTTCATTGTTAATACTGAAACAAGAGCACTTTGTTTGAAAATTGTGAAGACAGCTGAAAACAAAGGACAGTCCCCATGCGGGAAGAGTTCATCCTGCGCTGCCAAAACAAGACTGGTCTATTGCAGATAATGCAAAAATAGAGCATATTTTAACATTTTAAAATCTACTTCCAAGCCTGAAAAACCTTAACATTTAATTCCACAAAACACATTTAATTAATTAATTAGCATTTTGCTACAAAGCCATAAAAACACAAAATACATACACACATATATACAAATAATCTGCTCATTATACCCTTACTGAACAAAACTAATCATATCCAAATGTATAACCCAATAAATAAAATGATCAATGGATACATCACTTACTTTTTGGATATAATAGTCCTCAGAATTTCACTACCCAGTTTCCTATAAATCATTCATTTCTAACAGGAGATGCAAAAAACCTGTCGCACTCCGAAGCAAAGGCAACAGGCTGACCGTACACAAAGCTTTACCGCCTTCACCCACCCCTTTCTTAACCCCCTCCCTTCTCTCTCTCTGTTCCCTTCTGCACTATACCTCTACCCTCTCTCTGCCATCTCTCTCTTCAGCCAGAGAAAAAGAAAGCAGCTTTCTATATAGGTCCCATCACAGTTGGAGGAAATCGAAAGGAATCAGTGGTAATTGGTGCTGACAAGAAGCTGCGGCCAAACTGGGACTGGATTTAAGATCCACACACTCCTTTACTTCCCCACCCCGGCAACTTACCTCAACAAACACCTCCACCACCAGCAAACACACACACACACACACACATATATATATATATATATATATATATATATATATATATATATATATATAGTCAGTGAGGATAATAGGCTAATGAGTATAGTGTCCTAACCACACACAGACACACAAACAGTGCTTGATCATTGACTCCTCTGAGATGAAGGCACAGACAGATTAATGTAAACGGAATGGAAGGCGTCTGCCCCTATTGGAAGTGACTTGGAGAAGTTAACTTTCAGCCAGAAATTTGTAAGAGAATGTGTATTAAAATCTTGATAATGTACAACATATCCTTATAAATAGTTATACCTTCACAAGACCTACCATCATCCATTTTGTTCAGACAAATCCTCATCGCAGTGTTCCTTCTCTTGTACAGCAGTTTAAAGTAGGAAATTACATCCAGAATTGTAC
Organism: Hypomesus nipponensis; assembly: GCF_054491055.1. Taxonomy (NCBI): domain Eukaryota; kingdom Metazoa; phylum Chordata; class Actinopteri; order Osmeriformes; family Osmeridae; genus Hypomesus; species Hypomesus nipponensis. The sequence goes on from NC_140378.1 coordinate 13,662,875, forward strand.
TGGGCAGTTTCATACAGCGGAGTGAAAGATGCAGTAATGGTGTGTGTAACTGCATGTGTGTGTGTGTGTGAGTGTGTGTGGAGTTATGTTTGGACAAAGGGTGTAAACTTTGAACAGAAATGCTATATGAAAGGTGGAACACAAGGAGGAGTGTATTTGGCAAATAACCGTCCACAATGGACCACAAAATAACTAGGTTTAGGATAGATAAACGTTGTCAGGACACAGCAGACAGCATCGGTTACCATCGCTACAATGTTACAGAACATTAACATGAAATAGGTATGTATGGACGAGGTTTAGACTACGTCCACCGAAAATGACAACCCAAATTTTAACCTAAAAGATTCGGAGCTTTAGAGAAAACATTCGGGGCTTAGCCCCCCCCCCCCCCCCCCACCCATGGTCTAGAACAAAGATGATTCTCATTCTTTCGTGGATTAGGTAGATTAGGTGGTTGTAACAATCTATTTTGTTCCAATGAATAGACCACCTGTCTTCTTGACACACCCTAAATACTAGGGTGATAAATATATACCCTTTATCCATTTATCACCCATTTTCCTTTATCTATTCATTTCTGGAGTAGGAAACAAGGTGGTTAGCCTCAGACAAATGCCCTTAGTTGCCAGACTAATTAAACAATCATTGTTACAATCTGTCATCACTATACTTCAATTTAAATGTTGTACACTTCTGTATGAGACGGGTCATATAAGGGGAAGACAAGCGAGAGGTTATTGTTGGTTCAACATGAGGTCTTTAACCCCTACTTACTCTTTATTGGTCTAAGGGCTCCAGCCCCTGAGTGGGAAGGAGATGGAAGAGTCCTGCCTTTGAAGGGCAGCAAGAGTCAATGGGTGAGCAGAGAGAAAGAGGAACAAAAAGGGCAAACAGACAGACATGTGTTGCAAGACAACGACAGGTGTAGAGGATGAAAAAGAATGAGCAGAGTGAGAGAAATGACAGAAAAGGGGGACTGGGGAAGGTGCAACATGAGGACAAGTCACTTCGTTTTGCAGGAGAGGAACAGGTGGAAATGTGTTTGTTAAGGATAAATTAGTATCAAGTTGAGGATTTTTTTGTAATAATGTGTTTAGAATTCAGACCTGATGATAAGTTGAGGCTATGGCAAACCGAATAAAACTGACTGTTCATTTGTTTATTTTCTAACTGTGCTGGAAAATGGGTAGCAGGGAACAGCATCCATGAGAGCCACATAGTGAAGTAGGGTTAAGGAATTAATTAAGGAAATGGCAGAACTCTAAACCCGTTCTCAAGGTAACGGTAGCCCCATGGCATGAATTTGTAATCAGTTATTTAGAACAGTTGGAACAGACTCGTCTCATCTTTACCCAATGAAAAAACTATTATTGAGAACAACTGTAATTTTTATTGCAGTAAGGGGTGTGGCAAACTCAATGCAAAGTGTGATCCAATGGAAATCTTTTGGTGTTTTTTGGCGCTGTAACAAGAACATATTTAGCAATGTAGAATATATCAGGAGAGGGGGATCCAGTGATGGTGCACTTACTTCCTGATGAAGATGACAGTCGTCGCTGATTGGCGTTGTTGTTTGTGGAAGAGTAGTGATGTGTGGTCATTTCCGAGGGTAGTGGAGGGGGAGGAGGGGGTGCTGGGGTTGGATTGCTAGCAGGAAGTGGTGGTGGGGGAGGAGGAGGAGGAGGGACCAACTCCTCTGCAGTACCATTTTCAGGGCTGGGGGCTGGGCTTTCTGCGGGTTCCTCCAATAATAAAGAACCCTATTTTGTTGAGATAAAATTTGAATGATTTCTGCCCTATAGAAAGTATAGTCAAAATACAATACCACAAAAATGTAAAAATAAAAAAAAATCTAAATATAACATGTAAGTATTTTGTATTAATATTATAAATTGTACTGTATAGGTTTCATTTTTATTTTATTATATTTTACAACATATTTATTTAAGTTTATCAATACAGCAAGAACTATAATCAATTCAACAATATCTTTGCATGTGTGCAAAGTCAAAATTGCTCTTACATGGTAATTCTAAAGATGATCACGTTACTGAATTAATGGTGCATACAGCCTGCCTGCAGAGGCATGGCAGCTGAAACTCTAGCAGAGCTTGACTTGGCCCTGATCATTGCACTATGGGTGACAGATGTCTGTTGACAGTCTAATGACAGTCAAATTAGATACTTCCCTTAACTCACACAGACATAATGCCCCATTGGTTATAATGCAGTTAATATGTTCTAATCTGTGTATCTCTGGGGTATTGGGAGGGGGGGAGCCATCTGTTGCTTAGCATGATAGCCCCCCTCCCATATCACCGCCCCCTGTTCCCTCCCCTTGAATGACACACTCCACAAGCGTGCAATGACACAGCTGGTGGGAAATTAATGGACCGTGACATTTAACCCCAAGTCCCCTCCCTTTTTTTTTTGAAGCGTGCTAGTTATTGACACCCCCTCTCTTCAGTCAACCCCCCTTAACATCTGAGTGGAACTGGGTGGAGGAGGGGCAGGGTGGTGTCCAGAAGGGGTCCTATGCGGCACGCGCCCTGCTGACGTTGATTAGCCCGGCTACATGTGGAACCATCTGCCAGGGCTCCTCTGGGACGGGTCGACATCCCGCAGAGGTCCTGATTGGCTCAATGAAGATTACACCAATAGTGGCCTTTAACACCCCACTGCCGATACTCATGAGATTACATGACCAATTCCCTAGAGACAACCACTGACAGACTGACAGCATTTCAGTATAGGTATGTGTCTCTGTGTTCACATTTTGTGGACACAAAAGTTTGAATACCATTTTATTCATAAGAACATATATTTTAAAATGTATTTATAGTTGTATCAGATATTTCTGAAACAATTCACTTTTGGAGGTGAACATTTTCGCACTGTAGAAATTGTAATATAGTGTATCTTTAAACTGAATAAAATACTTTGAGAAGAATACATGTTTATTTACATACAGCCAAGTTAAGGATTTTCTGTCATTGTAGGAGTTCCTGGTTAGCTCCTGCTTTGTGTTTGTAATTGTACCAAGCTACCTTTATTGTGTTTCCTGGTAAGTTTGCACAACAGGGAGGGGTCTACAGTGCCAATGGAAATGAAGGCGCACTCACATAAAGCAGCAAACAAAAGATCAAGGGCACTGGTGGTTATGTAACCTACTAAGAGAGACTGGTAAACACTGCCGTCTACGGTGGCCTAATAGTTAATGCACCACACCCAGGACAAACCAAAGACAAGCGTGTTAGGCTTTGAGTTTTCTAGAAGTCATTTATTATGAACTAGTCTGATCACTACAGGGGGTGGTCATCTTTGTGCCAATTCACCCTTGGGGGCATGGCAACCAACTTAGTTATCAAATGCTTGTCTCCTAATGCTGGACTGCAGGTACAATATGTCCTGTCCCTGTGTGAATAACATTAATAAGTAAAACTGGGAGAAAAAAGATCATAGAATTTGTAGGATCTGATTTCTATTTGTAAGAACTCTGGTCCCTAAAGTAATTGTGTGAATCTTCTAAGAACTAAGATGTGCTGATGCTCACCTCCTCATTGGGTGCCATGCTTCTACTCCCACGGTGTTCCGTGGTGTCACTACCAAGGGCTTTATAGTAGTCCCCAGTGCTGGGCTGTTTGCTGAAGCTTCTGGACTTCCTGTTTGAATCAACCCGGCGCAGTTTGTCTGGGTTCTCACCTGGGATCAGCTGCTGGGTTGAAGACACAAAGAATTACCATTTGGCATGTTTAAATAATTAGATAGGTGGCCAAGTTTGTGGTTTATTGCACGATGATAAACTACAAAAGAGAAAAACTTCTAGGTAAAAAAGGGGTTTCGTAAAGTGTGTAGCTATTCTCAATACTTTTTATTTTAGATGAGAATAGGGAAACAAAGGAATATCACAGTGAAGGGTGCAAAATGAAAACAAAAAAATCCAAAATATATGCACTAAAGATTTTACTAAACCAATCTTTTGGCAGTTACAAAATAGCCTGATCAACCCACCCATGTGATCTGAGCAGAAGCAGCTTTATTTTCACTAACACAGGAACAAAAAGGCTTTTCTTTGTCTACGCTGAAACACAGCATTAATATTGCATCAAAGCCGCTAGGGTCACAGAGCACAAAGTAAGAATTCACATGCAGGTTCTTGTTCGTGGTAAAAGAGACCCTTGCAACCTCACTGCGGGGTCACAGGTTAGTAACATAGCCCCTTTATTCCAACACTGTCACTTTCCTGCTCTGACTACCATGACAGCCACCTGCTGACTAAGCAGAGGATAAAGCCTGTATAATGGAGTACGTGTTCATCAGCCATACAGTTCATACATTTACCAAGTTTCCACAGAGGTTTTCTAGATATAATGAGCCTATAAAATTTCCATTTTTCCTGTGGACAAAGGAAGAGTTCAGTCATTCAGGTTAATTTCCCTAATGCAAAGGTATTATTTACATCGACATGAAAAACCTAATGTCAGATGAGTAAACCAGGTTTTCAATGTATTTTGATATTTTTTATGTTATGGTGTTGTTGGCTATTACACCTCTAACAGCACTTTGTCTATATTTGTCTTTTGCATGTCAAACATTTCATGAAACACATTGCTTGAGCATTGGTAGAGCTAGGTTTGTGGTGGTCATTTTTTGTAATTGTATTTTTTTTACTTTTTACAAACCATTACTCACCACATAAAATACATTTTTGGTAATAAGTAAATAAAGTAAAAAGTCATGACAATTCATGACAAAGTAGATAAAAAGTCAAATCTTCTCAAGAAAATACACTGAAAAAAGTTGTTTGGCATCTTCAATTCAAACACTTGTTTGCCTTTCAAATCTAAACTGGCAGGACCTGCAAATGTAATTATTTACATCCAAGTCCTTTTCTGTTCCTCTCATGGGACAAAGACAAAAGCTTGAGACATCTAGGCATTTGTACCCCCTTCACTAGTATAAATAACTGGCATGTAGTCTATTGCTACTGTGACCTCTTGCCTTTTGCATTGTTATGCTTTATGGTTCGTCTGCCAACATGGTCCCAAGGCACCCATTGAAGCACTGTTTGGTGCATTGGACAACAATATATGGTTTGGATTCATTCTCTAGAGAAGTGGGCGCTAAAATCGGCAGATGGCTATTTTACCAATCTAATCATCTAAACCCCCTCAAACACATTCACACTTATTCATAACCTTCCTCAAACTTTCTCAATCCCACCACACAGATCTAGCTATCTCCCTGTTTAACTTGGGTTTTAAAGTAGTATCAAAGTAACACATTGTAAATTTGCGTATGTGTAAGCTAGATGATTAGAGATTCAAAAAGCCTGAAGCAATTGATTTAAATATACCAGCTTTGAATACACCAGGTCTGAGGTTTGGACTGGATACAGAAAAAACTGGCTTTGATACTCAGATCAACTGAAGTTAAAGTATATGCCACAGAACCATCCAAATGTCAGACACAAGCACTACATTCAAGAAAACCATGAATGGAATGAAGCAACATCACTGAATCCAAGCCACCATCGACCAAACCTGTCCAGTATATCTAGTGTGGCACGATCTACCAGAGGGATCCCATCAACACCTCGGTAGCTCCAAAACAGCCCCATAGACATCCAACTCTTTCACAGTTGCAACTTACCGTCAAAGTTCCCCTTACACAGTCCTCCTGTGTCTTGACAGATCCTCACCAAGAGCCCAGTAGTGCACAGAGAGAGTAACCGTCATCAGATCCCTACGTCCCTGAGCTACTGTGTCACTCTACCTGGCCTCTCACTTTACCCACAGGCTTCATCAATAAAGCACACCTATTGCACTGCAGCAGTGGTGACATCACTGCCAACCAGTTGACCAATCATAGTCCAGTTGAACTAATTTAGGTGCTGTTTATGCAAAGTGCTAAGCAAAGGAGTGAAGCTCTGCCTCACAATGGCTGTCCACACTAAAATCTCTCAGGCTTACGGATTAGAATATTCCTGGTTACTGTTTTGAAATCCTACTGTATAAATGAAGGAGTAAAGGGCTATACTAGTGTTACATGTTGGATTATTTCTGATGATAAGAAATCTACCACAATACAGTAAATGGTAGACCAAAGTTATTTGAATGGCTAGATACAAAAGACATCACCTGCTACAAAACAAACACAGACAAATGAGGTGGGGCAGTAATTCATGCAAACCTGAGAAGTGGACCACCTGTTATGAAGTGCTGCAGAAAGGCACCTTTCAATATTAATACACTTTGATGAAATGCATTTGAATAGCATTTTTAATTTATATTCAACTGTAACCCAGGTATTAAGTTATTCTTGTTATTAATTAAAAAATAACTCAGACTGCAAAAATGACAAGAGCACACATAGACAATATAACCAGTAACCATAATGTATCAACAGACTCAACAGATTGGATATTTTGGTAGATCAGATCAGCAATTTCCAAGGATAAAGTTACTTTGCTTTGCAGTTACTATAGCGCTCATGGAAGATTACTTTTCCCTACAGCTAAAGGACACACCGTTCTTTTTTCTTACGCTTTCTCCTCTCCTCCTTCAAACGCAATTAAGAGGATCTTAGTGTGCATTGTGCAGGGTTGAGGGGGCAGGGATGCGCTAAATTGTTAATGAAGGTGAACCCTGGGATCGTCACCTTGGTGCTGTGACAGGGGCAGGGGCACGAATTAAAATATCCTTTTCTTCCCCTCAAGACACAAGAAACACATATACATTGAATTCATATTGAACTACATTGTGGAAACGAAGTCCAAGTGCAAAGAATGTTGCACGTGAAAATTGTTAACAAAATACACAGCATGATATCCAGTATATGGCCATATAGACTGTTATTGAAACTATTTCAGTGAACATACGCTTATGGGGTCCGCCAACAATATGCATCTAGTAACTTAATCTTGTAATGGTTTTAGGGAATTTACTACATACTACAGTATATGACTGGACTGGAAAAATGTGGACATTAAGTTTCTTTTCAATTTGAGTTGAGTCAGCTTTTGAAGATGTGGCCAAAGCAATTAGTGGAATTAACATTGGGCCCATCAACAACATTAATGAGAGGAGCCAATAGGGAGACCTGTCTTGATAATGAGGATCCTCGTTAGCCTGTTTAGCACAATAACAACATTGTTTGGACAGTATGCTGTGGGGACAGAAAACATTGTTACACTGAGGGACTAGCCAAACTTATTAACGACGCAACAGGGAGCATGGTCCACAACTTGACCAAAACACCCTTATTCCCTAATATGTTTGGATCCCAGTTTGCTAGGAATCTCTTTTTAAGTCTCAAAGTTATGTATCTCCAAAAGGTATCTTCATTGTTGCAAGTTTATGAGACAATCAAACTGTACCATGGGGACGACTGTTTTAGTGCCATCCACATCTTGAGGGTCTAGTTATTCACATAATGTCTAGTTAATTGCCAAACAATTAAGATAATACTAAGACAGAAGACCAGTGTCAAATCCTGACCCTAATCCTTCTCTATTGGGTCCCAATCCAAACACATCATCCTCAGGGCTATTTCAAGATTGTACTGAGTTGGATAGGGATAGATGAGTAAACGTGCCACTGATATCCCACCCTCTGTGAAGGCATGACCATCTGTTCTTGCTAATTCCCAAAACTAAAGCAACATCAGAACAGCTGTGGCACTGAATAATTCACTAAAATTGACAATATCGGTTCTGTAAGAGCATAGTGGACTAAGATAGAGGTCATAGAGGTCATAAAAAGAGTAGGAAATTGGTTATACTGTTTGGAAATGAATGTGAGGCACAGAGCTGTTGGAGTATAGAAATAGTGTGTGACTAATTTAATCAAAACTGCTTGAGGAGAAACTGGGGAAGCCTTACCTCCTTAGCAGCGTCACTCTCCACGTGCCTCAGGTTGCTCTTCACTTTCAGGTAGATGTCAGCGGAAACCTGCTCCTCAGGTGGCTGGGGGGCTGGGTAGCCAGGTGGGGGAGGCAGGATTGGGTGGTCGTCGGGAGGAGGTGGAGGAGGGAAGGATGGAGGGGGAGGAAGCTGTGCCTGGGTGGAGCTAGTCTGTTGCTCCTTTTTAGGAGTGTCTGGGTTTAGCATGTCCATGTAGGTCTGCATATCTGTGATGGCCGATTCTGACTGTCCTGTGACAACAGCATTGTTCTGTTAGGTTATACTATGGACATGTCAGTTATAAGTTGTAATATGTAAACACTCAAGTACGCTGCAAGTACACTTTTTAAATTTGTTTTACACATTGGTCAAGTAAAACTCTAAATGACAGAAAAAAAAACTGTTACTCATTTGGTGATTCAAATTTTCTGTGAAACAACATTTTTTACATATCCTGAATGCTATTGTTCAGTTGGAAATCTGTTTACGTAAGTGTGTACCACGTGTTGACAAATAAACAAGTTCTAACCTAACAGCATTAAGGATATGTAACATGTTTGTTGTGGAATCCAGTGATCTACCACTAGAGAGCAGCACTAGAATGACATGCTATTGTAGTCTTACACAAAGGAATGCAAACTGTTTTATGGAATTTGTTCCATTTCATTGAGTGTGGGGAAGTTCCCACCATTGTTTCTGAGACTGAAGCTTTTCATCACAGAGGTGACGAACAGCGTATACACACGCAAAGTTCAATTTACACATCTCAATTTATTCATATACATTATATATATCTACATGATTTATCTATATGATAATACCCAAACAGTGTATTCTGAGCATTAGGGTAGATTTAGCTAATGAGTAGATCTTGATAAAAGCCTTGTTTGGATGCATGTCCACTGACCTGCAGGGGGTTGTGAGGGGGGCGAGCCACTCCTCTTCTCGCCTGTGCTGGACTGGCTGGAGTTGGCCGAGTCGTAGTTGGACAGAGTGCTAGAGGGTGAGCCGATGTCAAAGTGTGCGGGTTGGACTGAGGGGGGCATGGTGTTATTGGGAGAGGAAAGCCCAGAGTCTGGCTGCTTGTTGTACTCCAGGTCGGCTGAGGGGTCCCTTGACAATACACGATGCTCCACACTCTGTGAGAGCACAAGTAACATTTCTATTAGAAACTGTTCTAGCAGACCATGGAGGACTCTAACCAAACCTGCTCCATCTGATTCAAAAGAACTATTGATATGTTCTACCAAATGTACCAAAAATATCTTCTGAGGGACAACCACAATTTAGATATCAAGGAATCATTAGGAGGATTATGTGAGGTAAATGACACTCATTTGTAAGGATAATTTACATAAAACACTTTCAGTGTAGTTAAATTAGGTTTAAATATAAGGAACTGACTTGACATGAAATGGTACTGATAAATTGACAAAGGGCTGACCCAGAGACTGTAACATGGAAACCCCTTTGAACTATTTGTCTCATTATCTCATGCCTCATCTCATTCCTACAACGGACCAGTTGCATTATGGGCTTCATTACTGAGTTCTTAATTACAGAGCTCACAGCTGATCAACAATCCCTGGGCCTCCTAGCTTCTACAGCAGACCCGTAGTAAATGTACACACTTCTCCCTGGGCAAGGGACCAGAGGGAGGGGAAACTTGTTTCCCACACACCCTGGGGAGTCTCAGTGGAGCTGTTATTATTTCTCAGACACTCATGGGCACCAAAAGGGCCCCAGTGAGAAAGGTGTCAACAACTATAATCATTAGAGGAGAGGAAGTGGTGAGATAGTCAGAAGATGTTGGCTCCCCTACCAGCCCATTGTTACTAGTATCCACATTCATAATGTGTTGTTTTATCATCGGTTTCATGAGCTAGTAAACGGAACATGAAAGCAGAGTGGGGGTCAGCAGTTGCAATACTACAAATACAAATCTCAATACACAATTAGTTTGGGTCTATTTAGAATGTTTGGGATTGTTCAACAGGGTTGACCTTGAAGGAGTATAGAATCAGTAGATCTCGTGTTTCTTACCATGTTCTCCACTGTACGCAGGTACTTGGCACACTGGCCATGGCCGTTGTACTCTGCTAGGTCAGCTGCTGAGAAGCCATCCTGGTCCCTGATGCCCAGGTCCACCCCGTTCACCACTAAGATCTGACAGCACTAGTGGTGTGGAGGGAGGTGACCAATGGTCAGATAAAGCAAGATGGAAAGAGACACAATTAAATGCTTCCTTGTTGCCGTAAAAGTATAGTATTTTATGTTGAAAATATCGTATACATTCCAAAGGGCCAAACCACCGCCAGCCCTCCAGCCACACAATCTGCTGGGAGCTAATACGCGGCACAAACGGACGTCTACCTCCAGTTCCCCGTTCTCAGAAGCATCGTGTAGAGGAGTCCCGCCCCAGCTGTCTGTGATGATCTCTCCCCCGTGCAGCAGCAGCCAGCTGAGCACCTTGGCATGGCCACGGCTGGCAGCAAAGTGCATGGCTGTGGCACCGTCACTGTCCCTGTCTGCCAGGCTGATCTCTGTGAAGCTCATCTATCAGAGGGACAGGATATGACATGACTAAGCCATGGACTTGCTACAGCATCACAGTTTGGGTTGGAAATCACACTTTGCCAGGTGATAGCACAATAAAATAGCAGACATATTACCACAAAAACACATAAATACTTAACTAATTAATGACTGTGTTAAAAAAGTACATTAAGTTGAATGTATTCCGTTCATGATTCAACAGCCTGTATGAGTCAATAGAGGTACAGACTCTGGTGAGACTTTTAAAATGCAATTTAGGGCCGCTATGGCTTTACATTTGGACTTGACGACACACATTATTTAAACTGGCCCTAGGACAAAAAGTTAATGATTCGTAAAGCACATTTGTTATTTGTTGTATGTGTGACCATGTCATTCGTATTTTGTGACTACTTGGAGGAATCCTTTGGTTTATAGACTACAGAACAAAGGGTTCCGCTGAGCTTACCAGCCAGACGATTACTGTGTTATGGCCCATCTGGGCTGCAGCATGTAGAGGTGTCATTCCATCATTGGCTCTTATGCTGGGCTCTGCCCCACAGTCCTTCACCAGGTACTGGACAACCTCAAGGTGCCCCTCCTGGCAGGCCAGGTACAGGGGTGTGGCACCATTCTTTGTTTGGGAGTTGACAACACTATGAGAAAGTGAAAAAAATCTAAAGCAAGCTGGAACTTGGTAAAATCCCTTATTTCTGAACATTATCAATATCTTGACCACCTATTAAAAACATCATCTTTGTTTGAGGCCTTTGATTTTTTTTTACTTTCCAAAATGCTCCAAAAAAAATTTATATTGATGAACACAGACAACAAATTCCACAGAGCCAACTTAATTCCCGTTCATTCCCAAAGACCCAAAGACTTTACCCCTCCTTTTCTGGGAAAGTCTGCCCAATGTAAATTTCCCCGTCGTCCCAGATCCTTCTAGTCACAGCAGGAGGTCAGGGAGTGAACAAGTGCTTCCCTTCTAAATCTCATAAGGCCCTGCTTTATTTGGACACTGACTGACAAGCGAGCAATGAGTCCCCTAAGAGGATTATCTCTCTAGTAGTTCCTCCTGCAGTCTATGGTTAACGAGACATCAATGATGGCCATGGGAGACTTGAGAGAAGAGGGAGGAGGGGAGTTGAAAGTGGGGGGGGGGGGAGGCAGAGGGGGGGGGGGCAGAGATGAGGCCAGCACAGCCAATATAACCACACCTTGCTTAAACTCACAGGATTACAAAGGCAAAGTTAAAACCAAAGCCAAAACCCCATCCTAGTCAATGTCCTATTAAAGCTCAATGTGGATATGCATGTTTTTTTTTACTAATAAGTTGCCAACGGTTTCAAAACCCAGGTACTAGAAAGCTCTTGGTTATGCTGTCTTCAACTCCAGGCTGGTACTCATCTGTCTCAACAATCAACCAATCATACTTTGTTGCCCTGAACACATGGTCTAGTGTAGGGTTTAAGCACAGAATGCAAACATTGTGCCTGTAACACCTATGTTACATTATCTTTCTGACTTCTTGAAAACATGATTAAAACAACTACGTATAGAACATCAGTATCACACATGGGAAACACGTTTTTGGTCAAAACAAGCAAGCCTTAAATATTTCAATATAGGAAGGGGACCTAATCTGCAGTTCTATCATCAGGAAGTGGGTGGACAGCTGAATCATTCATGAGTGTAACCGAAGTGGCCCGGGCTCATCTGCACACTGGGGTCTGTAAAGGGGAGCAACATATTTGTCCCTTTCCATGTTCACATTTACAACACTTAGAAACTCAAGAACACCCAAGCCAACAAAGATGCCTACAACATGAAAGTCGTATCTTCATTGTTATCAATGAGGGCTGTCTTAAACCTCTTGAATAAAAGACTTGGCACTCTCTAATAAAGAAAGTGCATTTGGAGAACAGGTGTAGATTTCACAGGGCTTTAGAAAGAACCTGTCCCTGTGCAACAGTAGAAATACAAAGTGCAACAACAGGTGATATCTCATCCTTGTAAACCAGCACAACCTCAAAACAAGCAAAGCAAGTGGGTTTTCAAATCCATCATTAATTGAGAAATTGTCCTAGCACAGGCTATTGTCTGTTATTCTCCTCCGCTCCCTCCCCTCCCCAGTCGCCACAGCAACAAAAGACCAATCTTATCTTCGTTAGTACAAAAGTAATTGATGCTGTCACACTAATGGGCATCTTGCCTGATAAAAGCTCATTACAGGTTCGATGGTTTTTCCTGTCTAAATAATTAAAATCCCTACTATGGGAAAAGTTTTTCCCATGGTACTGAGCAGCGGAGTAACTAAATTGTATGTTTGAGCACTTTAAGCATGGCCCAAAAAATAAACAGGAAGATGCCTATTCAACCATGACACTGGAAAACTGAAGGGGTCTCCTAAGGGATGGTCATTTTACACGTTTGCTGTAAATACACCTTGAGAACAGGACGTGGGAAAAGGAGTAATGCAAAAATCTAGACCCAGAAGCTTGTGATGAAAGTTCTCCATGAAACCCACCTTCTGGGTAGCATGTCTGGGAATCTTAATGGTGGGAGCAGGACGTCTATCTGTAACGTCTTTCCCCCTAACCTCATGCCACAATTAAGCCCTAGCCAAATCTTTTAATCTGTGCTAATTGATTGCATAACCCCTTTCTTTCTGTGTGTCAAACTCCCAGAATTTATAGCCATTTCAATGGTGGCTTTTTCATAGAACCTTTTGTGTACCAACACTATCGGTAAGAACACAGCACACTGTCCTGTTTACATTGGGTTGACAGGATGAGGGAACAATTCTCCTATTCTGAACCGGCCCATAAATTGGATAGGCATTGTCTAAACATGCATCTGTATAGAACTGCATCTGTCTCTTTCTGTTTTCATCATGAAAGAAAGCACATTGTAGACAGTTAAATACAGTACATGTTAATGGCACATAAATCCTCAGCACTCTTTTTACAAATGGAAGAGACACTTGACCTGACAAAGAGGGATAACATTTCAATTTGGAAATGTTTGTATTAAAATGGCCAATAAAGTTGTATACAGTTGCATAACATTTGTAACCCTTTTATGCAAGTTCAATACTTACACAACATTATTGTGAGTACAACATTGCCATCACAGCTACAAATTAAGTAAATTCACCAGAAGATGATTAATCAAAAACAGAAAAAATGGTTTATTGATTTAGATGCCTACTAATTGATTATATCTGGACTAACTTTCTACTAAAAATTGATTTGGAGGAATCAAGAGCAAGTTGAGCCAGTGTTAAGTACAGTATATAAAGTGACAAGTTGAGCCTGTGTTAAGTAAAGTATGTAAAGTGACAAGTTGAGCCAGTGTTAAGTACAGCATGAAAAGTGACAAGGCACTGGGAGCACCCACCTTTCAACTAGCTTACTTGCTTCACCTAAGACTCATTCCTAGTTGTCTGATTGTCAGATAAGAGATAACGTTTTGTCAACAGCAAATGTATATGAACCTAGTGAGCAGGACAACAGGCTATATGTAAGCTGTTTTTAATCAAGCATTAATAGATTTGCATCCTTTGAAGGTAGTTTTTTTGGTCCTTCTGATATTGTCATTTTATATTTGTCATGTTGTATAACAAACCTTGACATAAGAATAATATCTGCATACAGCTAAGGCCTTGTTTAAACGATGTAGGAAGCAAACTTCAAGAAAGCGGCCCTCAATTCAGCCATATTTATTTCCTTCATTAGCTTATCACTGGTTTGCGCTCTTGTGAGTCGCCTTGGAGACAGTGGTAAATAGCCTGGGTGAGAGGGAGAGAAGGGAGAAGTGAATGGGACAATGCTATCAGAAGCAACCATGTCTCTGAGCCTAATTAAACTTTCAGTAGCTACGCACCTGTCTAGCATGTACCAAGGCAACAGAGGAGCTCCTGCTTGCACATGGCCCAAGGCTAGTTCTTTGACTGGCGCTTTAACCACACAGGTCATCGAACCCAGAGACTGCTGGCAAGCACTTTCCGTAATTAATCTTTAAGGTGGTGTCATAGACCTGTTAGTTATCTATATTGCTTTATGACCCCAATACATTCATATATTTGCTGCTACTTGAAAACATTCATTCTGAATATCCTCAGTTATTTTCTATTTGATCCCTTTACAACCATGGTTGTCAACATTATAGGTCAAATGAAATCTCTGGAATATCTTATGGCTCACCTACACACATTCTAAATGCTATGTTACCATCGTCTACTTTTCTCCCTTCATGTGGAAGTTATTTTTGTAAGCTGAATGATTTTACTATTAGAACAGAGATTTACAGGTTATGAAAGTATCAGACTTGATCACTTTCCTTCATAAATCTTCCTTTACAAGTTGCAATATATCATGTAGTGCTATGATTAGTTGTTGTGGTGATATATTTTCACTCTGAAACTCAAAAATGTTAGTTGACCTCTTTGTTCAGCCTATTCGGTGTTGTTAATGCCCTGGCCTATGTCCATAACAATCATAGGGGCCATATGGCTCAGTGTTATCTCAATGAGGTGCAGGGCCTCTGGCACAGCAGTGATTAGCGCTGACATTCATCTCCTGGTATAAGAACACACACACACAAGGATGACCTCTGGGTGTTTTCCTTCCGGAATCGGCTTAAAAAGTTTTAAATGCATAGTCAAGTTGTTAAACTCAAATTGGCAACTGTACATCAGAATCTGCCTCTTTTAGTCTTTGATGTTTATCAAAGGAAATACATTTATCAAAACTGATTTAGCTCCACACTGTATTCCATAATGGATCTAGCACAGGTGAATGCTGTTGGTGTTAAAACTGGTTCATAACAATGCTGTCTGTGTATAGTGTATCCGTTTTATCCTTGGTCGTTTGCTTACTTTGGGCTGTGTCCCAATAGTAGTCTTAAGGAGGGGAGGTCTCCCTTGGCAGCAGCATAGTGGACAGGGAGGGCCCCAGTGTCCGTGGCAACCCCGGGGTCTGCCTCCCCACTCTTCAGTAGCCAATCAGTGATCTCGTGGTGGCTGAAACGGGATGCAAGATGGAGAACAGTGGCTCCAGAACTGTCCCTATCCTGTAAAGGGAAAAGATAAGACAAATATTAGGGAGATGTGATGAGGCACATACATGGGAAAATGATAAAGGATGAATCCACAGTCACTATTCAACCGCATTAGAACCAACTAAATACATTTAAGTTCACGTAGCAAGCACATACAGAATATAAGATATCTGATTCGAAAAGCACAGTGGAAACCCTAAACAGACCATCCACTGTGACAATCTTATTCATCTAGATACGATTCAATGTGAGCAAATGTCCTTCTGTCAAAGGCATGAAGGGTTCTTTGTTGTGTTGTGCAAAGCATCCCAGCCAATCAACCCAGAGGTTAATGATGAAGATAAGTGATCGTAATGGAGGCTCTTATTACTTCTTAGACCTGTACACTAAGACATGATGCAGTGGTAACCTCCAATATCAACCTCCAATATTAATGAGCAAATGTGTCACTGATGACATCAATAAGACCAGCATTAAGAGGTTACTCATCCCTACTCTCTATTCTTTCTCCCAAGGCCTGAACGGGATCACTTTCTCCTGCTTTGATACAATTTCACAAAGGTAAAGGGGGGTGAGAAAGTAAGAAAGAGCAACAGAGGGGGTGGGAGGATACACTTTCTGTATTTACAAAATGTTCAATCAAAACTTCAAAAGATAATGTGTTGTCAGTACAACTTCTGGAATAGACAAATCCTATTGGAGCATAAAGGTTTTACCAATTTAACGACAAAGAACATATTTTTTTACATTTATTCATTTAGCAGATGCTTTTTTTTTTTTTACCATGCTTTGACTCAAATTATGTATTATCCCTGTCCTAAGGTGATGTCCCTCAGTCCCAAATATGTTGTTAAGCAGCCACCCCTATTGCATACACAAACATAATTTCAACACCAATGTGCTTGACAAAAAGCTAAAACAGACTTGTCATTAGTGCTACTTGTGCAGCCATTAATCAATAAGAACACCGAATAGAAACGTTTTAACGTTTCAATCCCACATCAGCTAATAATATAATCATCTCCATATGTTAAATGTTTAGACCAGACTCTCACATGTTTTCACTGTCATGATGCTACATCTTTTGCTAAAACATGACAACGCACTATATTCTACTTTTCACTGAAATACAGTATTGTTTGACTCCTATAAACTTTCATTTCTCCAGTTCTTAACTTGATCATCCTAACATTTTGTGTAGCAATGAAAGATCTACGTTTATTATTGCAATGTAACCAAGTCAAGGGGCAAAAACATTGCATGGATAAAAGAATGTATTAACAAATGTTGCACCAACGCAAGAGTTTTCAGTGGACTATGATTCTCTTTTATCCTTTCCTTGGCTTGCTCTGCAGAAAGGACTTGTTTGATACCTGAGGAGTAGTACCTCTCAAACCCTGTGAAGATCCAAGACAATCCTGCTATCAAATGACAAGATTCTGAAAAAACTGTTGTAAGTACTGATAACCTTTGGCTTTTTACAAAGTGACTATCAAAATGATGAATATAATTGAAACTTTGCCCTAAAGAACTATAGTTCCTTCACTTTAATGATGTATCCTAAACTTACAATTTAAACCAATGCGTGTCAAAATGCAAGTTTAATATTGCATAAGCTTATGCATAATTTGCCTCATTAAAATAATGTTCGCTTAGTTACAGAGGACTGCAAAGAACTATGAACATACAAGACTGTTTGGCTGTTCTCACTTCATCAAACCATAATGTATTTTTAGGTAAAACTGAATATTTCGGGGTTTCGATGACAGTTTGGCAGACTTCAGATTCAAGACTGACATGAGCAATACAATTCACTGCATGGCGCTCTCAACCTGCCACATAGGTTTATGAACGATCAAGGTGAAAGCTCCAACTCAAAATACTTTTTCATCTAAGTCTTGGCACGTGATAAGCCGACTGGAGGCTACATTACGAACTTAAAACACTCGTAATAACATTCACGTGTTATGTTCAATTTTTGAGGGCGATATAGCCTATAGACAAATTTACCTGTTTCTAACCAGTGGTAGAACAAGCCTTGGGCCTATTAGCCAAGTACATAGATGCAATGTAGCCTTGTTCAAAACGATAGTTTGTTGTGGGTCTAAAGGTCATTGGATTTTAGGCCACTACAGTGACCACAAACCTGCTGACATAAAAATAACATTGGCCAACAGTTTCTAGATTTGCAGCGTAATATCGGACTCACCACGGCACAGCATCCACCTTGTGTTAAAAGCCACTGCAGGCAGGCCAAGTTACCAGTGGCAGCAGCGTCGTGTGCGGGGCTTGCTCCATTATTTGCCAAGCTGTTCCCCGGTAGACCAGCTTCTTCAACCAGGTACCTTACGCATGTCAGTTTCCCAGCCCGGGCAGCATGATGTACGGGTGAGGCACCCAGAAGGTCCTTTACATCACCATTCAGTACATTTTCCGCTAATTGCACTTTCAGAGTTTGTACATCCCCCTGCCTTGCAGCGAGAAGTGTCCGCTCCACCACCATGACTTGGCTACGAGTCGGCAACTCCTTGAAAATATTTAATACCACACCATATAGATGAGTTCACGGTATATCAGTCCAGTGTTGACTTGAACTAGAAATATCCGTCTCTTCTACGTCGATCTTCGTTTGATTGAGATTTGTAGCATGTCATAGCAAAAAAAATACTTTAAAATACTTTTTGAGGACAACAATAACCTAGTTATTTAGAGGAGACGGCCGAGTTTCCGACCATGCATATTCAGTCATTTCACTGCACAAATATAAAAATGGGTTCTACATAAACTATCAACTAAGCTTTCTTTCAAGACATTCTTAGGCTTTTTGAGAAAAGATGGTGCTGTTGTTACTGTTTTCAAATTCTGTACAGCGCCACACCTGACTACATCAACGCCACGTTTCTTTACCCCATACGCATCCAATTGTTTAATAGACATACATCCTCTGGTTAAGAATTTCTTCTTTATTCTCAGATAGTTCAACTGTGTTACAATTATTAGCTGTTAGACAATATATCTCCAAAAAAGTATTCCTGGCAATAGTCCTGGATCCTTTATTCACGGTCCCCGCAGATGGCGACATGGGACTCACTGCTCGTTAAATAATCCATCAGTGGGAGGATCACTTAGGCGATTTGGTCCCTTCCAATCGGCTCAGTTAAAGGGGCAGTACGCCATCATTTTACCAGGTTTGTATCCAATGAATTGCACATCCTGTTGAGAGACACACTATGCTGTATGTGCATATAGGTTACATTCAGTTTGGTAATTCAGTGGTCCAGATCTGGCCTATTTTTATATTTGTGCGTGTACAGACAATAATATATTTGACTGTCTCCAAATGTAAATACAAGTTGTGATAAATTGCAATACGTTTCATTACCAAATGGTGGCAGCATAATGTTACAGGCTGCGTAACATGAGGGTGAATCTGGGACATTTTTTGCATGCATTTTCTCATCGGAGCATCCGGACTGACCAGTGCCCTGACCCTTTCTGTGACACCACACTCACGTTTTGTGATTTCAGTCACATAACATCCATGCTAAACCCGGGGTCAAAATTATGTGGACTAGACATTGTCATAGCAGGGAAGAAAACGCTCTGGAGTTAGGTGTGCCACATAATGTGCAGATTACCCGGCCTACTGAGTGAGTCCCATTGTCGGTCATACGAATCTCTCAGTAAAGTTTAGAAATGTTGAATTTGATTCTACAGGCTAAATAGGCTAGCCTAACCTATTTCAAAATAGGTTCTGCGTTTCTTATCACTTTTAACTTTTTTTTAAAGGTCCATTTCATTGTCTGATATTGACTAAATCTACTTCTGTACAGCTTTCTAGGCTACTTTTTATTTGAGCATTTCATGTAGGCTACCCTGTCTGAGTTTATAAGTCAGGAGTGAGTCAGGAATACGTCAGAAAGGTGTTAATTGAACACTTGGTAGGTTAAGTGTTTATATTGCCAAGGTCCATCTCATGAGTAGCCTAGACCTAAACGAGTAAAATCAAACTCGTAGCTGTGGGCTATGTTTTAGGTTATGTGGACAAATTGTTCATCATTTAATCACCCTGCCCCTCTTTGTTTAGAAGGGAACATCAGTCGCATAGTAATAACCAAGCTTGATAACAAGGTCCCATTATCTGCTTTAGGCTATCACTTTCTGCTTGAGTGCTTTCAGCTGGGTGTTCCCTTGAGAATTGTCTCGTGCCTGACGCGTGCTTGACTGAGCAATCTGTTGCTAGCCCAACTGCCACGGATAGCTCGCGCAGAAGTTGCACAAGGGACTAATTAATTAGGATTCCTCCGTAAGGAGGAAACCTATTGTTATTGGTGGTTTTATTATTTGTAATTCTTGTACCATGGGAGTCAATGGCAGCCCCTAGACCCCATCGACAACTTTTTGTGAAATTTGGCACACTCATTAAGGACAGTTTCTTCTATACCTACACCAAGTTTCATGTCTCCCATTAGACCACTCTAGCGCCACCAATGGGTCAAAGTTGGACTTGTGTTTACACACGCAACTTTTGAACCGTATGACTAATTTTCAAAAATGAGGTACCATTGGATTCCCTGGATCAAGCCGAGTTCAACGCACACCATGGCGTTAATTTCCGGTTATATAGATTTCCCGCCATTTCCGGTTTTATCAAAAACCTTTGAAAGCCTACTCCTCCTACAATTTTTGTCATATATTCTTCAAAATCACCAGAGATGATCTTCAAACCAAGCCTCACAAAAGTTATCAAAGGAATTTTGATCCTCATAACCGTCTGTCCGGTACAGCCAATCAAATTCATCAGAAAAGCCGCCAAACAGGATGTGAAGTCATGTCTCAGCAAATCTTTGAGATATCAACACTAAACTTGGTAGATCGGAGGAAGACACTACAACATATTACCATGTGCAAAGGCAAATTCATATCTCTAAAAATGATTGATATAAATCAAATTGAACTTATTGCTAACGCTAAAATAATGCTTTGCACATCAGCCAGTCAAAAACTGATACTCTGATTCAATCACAAGTTCATATGAAGACTCTTGAGAATGTTCATAACACAAATCTGTGAAAAAGTTGACTGTAAGATGAAAGGTCGATTTTTGGTGAATATTTGAAACATGCTTGCTTGGCTAATTTCTAGGCAAATTTCCAATGAATGTCTCCCCTGCTCCTCCCCGCGCGTGCTCCAAAATCTCACACACACTCAGCCTTCCCTTGACACACGCGCGGCCAAGACGCACACGCAACATTTCAGGAGAGTGTGGGCTGACCAAGCCCCCACTCATTCCTTGGTCTTTAGCAAAGGCCCATGTGGCTCTTGATGGTATTGCATTTCCGATTTTGTATGCAATGGTAAAAAGGTCTCAAATCCTGAAACATTGATAGTATAGACCAAGAGTAAATACCACACCTCAAATGGCCCACCATTACCCATAGGTGGCGCTATAGGCCACGCCCAAAAGCACAAAGATACAAGGCTTTCTGGAATGGATAGGTTCACCAAGCCCCCTCCCTTCACGTATTGGCTTGAAAAAAGGCCCATGTGGATCTTGATGGTATTGCATTTCCGATTTTGTATGCAATGGTAAAAAGGTCTCAAAATCCTGAAACATAGATAGTATAGGCAAAGAAACAGTTTAACAAAAAGCCCATGTGGATCTTGTTGGTATTGCTTTTCCGATTTTGTATACAATGGTAAAAAGTTATAAAAATCCTGAAACATTGATAGTATAGACCAAGAGTAACTACCACACCACAAATGGCCCACTATTACCCATAGGTCTTCCCTTGACACACGCGCGGGCTTGGCAAGACGCACACGCAACATTTCAGGAGAGTGTGGGCTTACCAAGCCCCCACTCATTCCTTGGTCTTTTGCAAAGGCCTTGTGGATCTTGATGGTATTGCATTTCAGATTTTGTTTGCCATGGTAAAAAGTTCTCCAAATCCTGAAACATTGATAGTAAAGGCCAACAGTAACAACAACACTTTAACAAAAGCCCATGTGGATATTGTTGGTATATTTTTCCGATTTTGTATGCAATGGTAAAAAGTTAAAAACATCCTGAAACATTGATAGTATAGGCCAAGAGTAACTACCACACCACAAATGGCCCACCATTACCAATAGGTGTCGCTACAGGCCACGCCTTAAAGCACAAAGCACTTCACTTCTTGTGAAGATTAAAGCACTTCACTTCTTGGCTTGAAATAAAGGCCCTTGTGGATCTTGATGTTATTGCATTTCAGATTTGGTATCCCATTGGAAATTCTGCAGCATTGATTTTTCTATACAGTTACAATTTGTCAAGAATATACATTTTTCAATGGTTCGCAATGCTTTACATGTAAGCCAGTCAAACAAGTTCATATGAAGACTCTTGAGAATGTTTAGTACACAAATCTGAGAAAAAGTTGACTCTAAGATGAAAGGTCGATTTTTGGTGAATCTTTGAAACATGCATGCTTGGCTAATTTCTAGGGAAATTTACAATGAAATGTGTCCCCTGCTCCTCCCCGCGCATGCTCCAAATTCTCACACACTCATTCTTCCCTTGACACGCGCGGGCTTGGCAAGACATACACGCAACATATCAGGACTGTGTGGGCTGACCAAGCCCCAACTCATTCCTTGAATATCAGCATAGGCCCTTGAGGACCTTGGTGTCATTGCATTTCCTACTTTGTATGCAATAGTAAAAAGGTCTCCAAATCCTGACACATTGACAGTACAGGCCAAGAGTAACTACCACACTTTACCCAAAGCCCATGTGGATCCTGTTGGTATTGCACTTTCGATTTTATATGCAGTGGTAAAAAGTTTTTTAAATCCTGAAACATTAATAGTATAGGCCAAGAGTAACTACCACACCACAAATGGCCCACCATTACCCATAGGTGGCGCTACAGGCCACGCCTTAATGCATAAAGATACAAGGCTTTCTGGAATGGATAAGCTCACCAAGCCCCCTTCCTTCACTTACTGGCTTGAAATAAAGGCCCTTGTGGATCTTGATGGTATTGCATTTCAGATTTGGTATGCCATTGGTAATTCTGCAGCATACATTCTTCTATACAGTTACAATTTGTCAAGAATAAACATTGTTCAATGGTTTGCAGTGTTTGGAGGAATCCGCCATTACTGCTTGCAGTTATATTTTTCTTTATCTTTTGAATATCTCGTATTTTAAATGTTGAAACCAATGCACCAATATGTTTTCACAAACCTTTCTAGGTATATTTATTACCGTAGCCTATTTGTAAAACAGCATGACACTTTTATTAAATTGATTTAGATTTATTATTCCCAAAACGTCAGCAACATGTTTTTGTCCATGTAGGCCGTCTGTTCTAGCCACAGACATGATTATTTTGTATTAGTCTACATATTTTGTGGTCGGTAGTTTTTCTCAAAATATTCTGTTGGTAAGACTGCCTTTTGTCTTTATCAAACAAGGCCGAAGCACTTTCAATCAAACTTTATATACCATAAGCCATTATCTTTGGGGCTTTTCCCAGGTCTATTATGCACGCCCTCTTTACTTCCAGCTATTTTAAAATCCCCATTGTATTGAGGGGGGTCTTTCAACGGTTTTTCTTGTTCAACTTAAACGCTAGACGAGCCTGGCCTGGGAAAGGGATATTTCGCTGCACGCGTCCAACGTGTGACAGTTATTCAAATTTCTTGCAATGATGTTCAGAGCATGGGAGGACCAAAGCGCTATTGTTAGCGCCATCTGTTACTGAGCGGGGAAATTCAAATCAGGACAAGGGCTTGGTCTAGCCTACTTATTAGTGGTGTACTAAAATTGGGCTATATTATCTGAGTTTCCCACACAGGAAAACCCTTTTTCCCCCCCCAAGTAAATTCAAGTTTACTTGAATAAAAAGGTGACGTTTAGCAGAGGCTATTTTATCAGTTCCATGGTATAGCATGGTTAAACCCAAAATGTGAAAATTTGTATATAAAACACATTCACTTGGTAACCTACACTCCATTATGGTAACAAAAATATATATATATATATATATATATATATATATATATATATATATATATATATATATATATATATAAACCAAAAACAGTAGACTAGCATACAGCCTTAATAGTTAAGAGCTATCCAAAAGTCAATGTGTTCTGGATTCTCTGGCTAACTTTGCCAGATCTATGCACAAATCATAGCCAACATTTCTGAGTTATTATTATTAAAGTGTGTATGGAACAATATTTTGGATGAAGGCTTGCCTACTCTTTTGAAATTCCTGTACTTATGGCCGTGCCTCCACATTTCTGCGCCCATCTGTCCAACGGCTCTGCAGGTTGGCGCGTGCCATTAATTACCCATGGATGAGCGAGCAGGGACGCGTGCGGTAACTGTAGACAATGAAAACCCGTTTAACTAAACTAATTTTAACAAAATTAGGTGCTAAATAAAATTGGGCTTGGGATATTTCATGTAATTGTATCTTGTTTAATTTTTGAAAACCCCATTAATCCATAACTCTGGCTTTCACATAGGCTATAATAAAATAATACAGATTGCTAATTTTACATAGCCTAACGATTTTTCAAGGAGGCTACGCCTAATGATCTTGTTAGCCATTTTTCTTTGATTTGGTCAAATTTAAT
The DNA here is from genome assembly GCF_054491055.1 of Hypomesus nipponensis. Classification (NCBI taxonomy): domain Eukaryota; kingdom Metazoa; phylum Chordata; class Actinopteri; order Osmeriformes; family Osmeridae; genus Hypomesus; species Hypomesus nipponensis. The sequence goes on from NC_140378.1 coordinate 13,687,017, forward strand.
AAGCCTATTGAACAGTTTTTGTAGCCTATACCACATTTAACGTAATTGTTGCTCCATAATTGACACATTCAGGTTCCCATATCGTATTGATAAATAATCAGACCAGACACATCAGAATCTTTATTAGGCTTTCTCGGTATATTCTGTTAAATAATGACGTGACACAGAATAATTCGTTTATTTGTTCTTGCTCATACACGCAAACACACACAGACACACGCAGCCATAACAGTGAATAAATCATACCCTTGGCCTTATGTGAATTGAGTTACATTTAGACCTCTGGTTAGCCTATTTGTCTAAGGTGTTTAGGACAGTGGTTGGATCAGGCAAGTTATGCTCTAACGTGAGTGAAGTGGTATTACATGTTATTGTACAGTGTTGTTTCTTAAAAGTTATCAATGTTCTTGATCTAAAAAATGCTGTAGACCTAGCTTTACACACTTAAACAAAACAAGCCTAAAATAAGATAAACCTTGTATGCAATAGTGGAATAGTGGAATCTATCCAATCTATCTATGCAATTTAGATCCACATGAAATGTCACGTGATACATTGACATGTTAAATTCCTTTCTCACTTTAATATAAGACAAAACAGTCAATATTGTCATATTTCAATGGTCTAGACCTAGCCTGCTCTTGATACAGCACTTTTAATTGACCCCCAACTTACAACACTGGCAGCTCTCCCACGGCGATGCAGTCATCCGTGAATTGTTGGTGAGAAGTTTCATGGTCAAACTTTCTCACACTTCTAGGCCTACAGTTTCTGAATCTCATTAGTTGCAGGCATGCAAACCTATTTAATGAACATTCATTGAGACAAGATATAGGCTAATTAGGCTAGTCTACGAAGAGTATGCAGCTAAATATGATTATGATACTGAAGTTTAGATCATTTAGTGCAGGCTATAAACTGTACATGAGCATAAAATGCCGGTAAATCAAGTTGCAAACAATAGTATCAGTTTACAATATGTTTTTTAATGCCCGTGTCATTAACACTACATAGGTGTAAAGGTTTATTATCGCACCCTCATAAATAGTAGCCTTTAAATTCTGAACTCACAGCCTAACACCCGTTCTATCTACCAATAACACACTCGTAGGCTACAAGGAAATCAACATATAGCCCATGTCTTACGGTTCAAATATGAAGTATATCAAGTTGAAATCGGTAGGATGGGCCTACAGCAGAACACCTATAGCAAACAAGTAAAATATTGGGAGATGTAACATACCAAACAAGCTGATCATTTCGATTTGCAGCAATGGAACAGCAGCGTAGATGGTGTCAGTCAGTGGAAGGCTGAGGCATGGAATCAGATGAAACGCCCTTTTGGTACAAGACGCTTCAGCTCAAAGCGTGCCCTCCGATTTGTGGGCGGGGGCGTATGGTCAACGCCTTCAATCAGAAGCTTGGAGACTGCAACGTTTGCAGGCACATACACAAACGAAAACATCGAAAACGCACAGCAAGTAAATATACCTTTATGTTTAGAGGCTAATAAAAAAAGGATATCACTTCCACAAAAAGGCTTCCGTGCTAATATGTTATTCTCTCTCTTGCTATTTTTTCCCCAATAATTAGGTCATAGCTGATTAAATCATTTTGTAACCACCAAAAAGTAACAATCTATAGCTCCTGAAAGCAGAAGGAGTCATACCAAATTGCAAATAGTGTGTACAAAATGTACCTGCTCCGTTTGGTGGGAAATGTCATGGTCTTGACTGCTACCAGCCTCTCTATAATTTATTGGTACTGGATGGCCATCTGCCCTTTTGTTCTTCTGGCTCGTGCCGTTCTCGTGCGTCCCATATATCCAAGGGTTGCACAATGGAGACCCTCAATGCCCACGATAGATTGAACATTCAAAAAACGCGCCAATGCTTTAGAGCAGTGCTCTAAACATGCCCACCGAGTCTATGATGTGAAAGAAGGTAGGCTATGTTGTCCTACACACTGAAGTAGCCTTCATTTCTTTTGATTATGGTAAAGGTCTTGTAATTCAAGTTTTGTTATTTTGTTCAAAGCAGACAAAAATGTCTGTTGAAATAAATGGCATAAATGGCGGTAAAATAGGCCAGAGGTGCTTGTTATGACAACCTTAATCTTATTGGACTATTGCGATTGGCGGAATATCTTCCTCGTGTGACGCTGCTATGCCACAACTCTTCACGTGCTTTGAACAAAAACTTGACACCAGATGTGAGGGCTACCTTGTGGCTTGGGTTTAAGCTTGGGTATTTAGGGTAGCTTTTTGCTTATTGCAAAGTCGTAGACCTAAAATCTGTTCGAGATGAGGGCTTGATGCTTTACATTATTTAGACGATTTATAGAAGCGACGCCATATAGTTGGACACGATTTGTTGACTGCGTGGAGCATTTGCAGACAAAGCAATTAACAGATAATGCTTTTGCAAAATACCACCTCCTTCGAATGCATATTGTGTTTAGAGATTCAGTTTCTGGCCTTAAATAATGTACATTTTAAGTAGGCTTTAGAAGTCCAATGTTTAGGCCTAAACGTGGCTATAGCATATAGTGACATAAATTACAGCAACCTGCGTTTCTGGGAAAGCGTTTATTCCCATTTGCCATTATATCTAAGATCTCTCAGAAACAAAGCACAAGAACGTCAGACAAAATTGTCAAAGGAGGGTCATCTGTTAAGTTACTTTCGATGTCTTTACGAACTATAGCCACCTTTGGTTGGATATATAATGAATCTGGTCCAAACAATCTCCAGATAGCCTACCATGTGTATGGTACAAAAGGCAAAGCGAAGCTTTTCAGCTCAAAACGGTTTAATTAAATGATCACAATGGATGTTTCAATATCTATTTAACGTATAGGCTATATATACACACATTGTAAATCGTTTGTTTATTATTGTTCTTTATATTAATTGGACTTTAATTGCCAGGTGAAATACTGCATCCACTAGACGCCCAACTTAATAACTGACGTCATGTTGACTCCTTTGTTGAAGAGGTTGGAAATGTTACAGCCCTGTTGTTTATCTTCGGTGTGTTTGAGTGGCAGATGTTTGACGAATTTGCGTTGTTTGTGGCTTGGGAAGCTATTTCTGGTTACTGCTTTTTTTTGTTGCTTCAAGCTAACACACTCCTAAAGGCAATGATATTAAACACAGATGGTAGCCTACACCATTTCTGAAACCAAACCCAATCCTAATCATGGTTTATTATTTTCAAACTCTTTAATAATTAAACCTTCTCATGTCCATTCCAGTACCTCTAAATTAACTAATAACAGTTAGGCTACAATATTGAATTTGAAGAGGTAGGAGATACTTACAAGCACAGTAAATAACAGCAAAGGACAATACAAAGCAACAATAAAATAACCACAAGGAAGAAACTAGCAAGCCAATGACTTGACAAAACCTCTTACAATATGATACTTTTGATCACTTTCTTGAACATTTAGACTAAACCTCAGAAAGAAGGGGGCACTCTAGGGTAAGTGGATATGGCTAAAGATCAGCTGAAGGTTGTATTGCCAAACAAAATCAACATCCACTTACCCGTGGAGGGTCCCGTTCAGACGCCTCATATAGTGCTGGAAGTGGGCCGGTACTCACCGGTACACCTCTAAATTTTGCTCTCGTACAAGCACCTTTTCTTGCGTACCGGCACCTTTTCTTGCATGCCGGTACGCTAGATTCAAAAAGTTATCTAGACAACGTCAACTGATGCCTGAGTAAAACAGACTTTTCACTGCTGCTTTCAAAACTAGAAACCAAACGACATTTGTTTGTAAGTAATTATGTTAGCCTGGCTTCAGAGAAGGCACTAAAAGAACGCGTGTGCAAGAGCCAGACACGTCAACAAAAGTCCAAGTCCAAACATCGGATAGGCTAATCATGAGCTTCAAACTTGTTTAAATAAATATATACATTTATGTATGGCTGCGGGAACTAGGAGTGCTGAGGGTGCTGCAGCACCCCCTGACAGCACGAGAATAAAACATTATATTACTTTAAAATCCACCACCGCGGATTAGCCCAGCAGTATAGCGGACTGGCCATCGGGAACACCGGGAGAAGAATAACGATGGAAAACGAGGATATCAAACGTAAGGGTGGGGCTGAAAAATAGAGAGCAAAAAAGACATCACTTTCACTAGACAAGGTTTTACCAATTAAAAACAGCCATTTTTATTTTACACAAGGCTCAAAAAACTATTTTGCGCTCAAATAAAGGCCAAAAAAGTTGGCCTTAAAGTAGCCTACCGAACTCCCGAAGTAGCATCACATCAAACACAGACTATGCATGCATTAGCAGGCAGCTGTGGTGGCGTAGCTATAGGGGGGCCGGTTCTGGTGGGCTGGTCTGGATAAAAGTCCAGGGCCTATTACGCCCAGTCCGTCCCTGCCGCCCCGCAACATTGAGCCACCCCCCTGATGAAATATGTTCCCGAAACTATGCATTTATGTTGTTAATAAATAGGCTAACAATACATTGTTGTCAAGCAATCCAAGTTTTAGTTTAGTTTTTCACTGTAGAAATCTCAAATGTTATATAATGATTTGCCAATGCAAGAGAACACCGGCGCCTTTTTTTCTCCACTTCAAGCATATCAAATGTACTGCTGAACTCTATTACCACTGTCACTACAGCATTTATTGTACAGCTATTCGTAGTTACAAATCGGTTAAAGTAGGCTACACTTAAGGTAAAGTTTTTTCCCATTTTTAAGACAGTCTGTTTAAGTCTAACTATTTAAGCGACTTTAGACTAGCCAACCTTGACACTGCCATATAACTGATTCACTAATACTTGCCATATAACTGATTCACTAATACTGCTCTCAGTAGCCTTTGTCATGTCACTGATTGTCACAGCTGGTAGAACCATGCAGAGAAAACAAGTAAAATACTGTGAAGAATGATTTGGTGTAGTCTAATTGGGATAAACTGTCATCTGAAAGAGCCTGCATGTTTATACCTACAGATTTATAGTGTCTTTGGTCATAAAATCAAGGAAATTTTATGAATCCTTTGCCTTATCTTCAACTGTAGACACAACAAATATCTGCTTTGCAATGTGTAATTAAAGTACATGGGATATCATTTCATATTCTGACAAATGTTTGTCCATGTAACTCAAGACTTTGATTATTAATTCTACCACGTGATCTCTATGATTTAGAAGCTTGTGAAATAGCTGTAACAATCCAGTACCATAATTATGACATACATTTAAAAACTCTCTCATGTCTCAAACATACATACATTTAGTACAGTAAAGATGTATATAGCATACGTGCTATGTTAAGTATAGTTAACTGATGCCTGCTTCACTAACCGTGTTTGAGTATAGGTGCACGATACTGTAAGTGATCCGTGTAAATACAAAATCAGACCCATTAAATATGAATGGCACAACCTCTCGAGCACATAGTCGGGAATGATGCCATATCAATTATGTACTAATGCAGACTCCTTAATACTTGATCTAATCACACCATCACTCTTTCTTTACACTAGCACGTTGATATCCGCAACTTACCGCCCCTACCAGCTGACAACATGCACATACACTGCATTGTGTCACATACACTCATTGACTAGCTACACCTACCTGTCACCACTTATGACTATTTGAAGGGTGTTTTATCATTTTCATTTGGTCCCCGAAATAGGAATCGTGTTTTCCTCTTACTTTTTAAAGCATTTGAACATCGCATTTTGTACTTGTCATTACATCTTGCTGCTCCATGCTATGTCTGATGTCTCATCTCAGGATCAAGTGATCCAATCTCAAGACTACATTTTATGAAACTCTGGGGTGTTTGTATAATCCTTAATGTGCTCTTGTCTTGATAAAACGCATTATAATGTATTTAAACACTTTCAATTGTATTGGCTAATAAAATCTAGGAGTTATACAATGTATTTCACAACTAAATCTCTCGAGGTGGAAAGATGGCAAAACAAAATGTAATTAGGAAAATAATGGAGATTTTTAGTGTGTATCAATTTGGCTTGGCATCAAGCTATCTAGATCTACTATTGGGTAGGATGATCACAGGTGTTGTTGTGCTCGGGCAACGTTTGAGCAACAGTTTGAGCTCTTGTCATTCCAAAGACAATTTAGTTTAGATAGTCACTTCATTTGTATTGTTAACAGCATCTATTCATTGTTATAAACTTTAAAGGCAAGTTGACAAAACTATGGAAGTAAAATCCTCAATATAAGGCGTCAACAAATTGAAGCTCGACGTTTGGCTTTACGCTTCATTAAAGCTATGACCCCATCTGCCTAGAAATATTGGCTCGTGTCGGTCTCATGCCGTTCAGGAGTTCAGTAAGGGGGTAGGCTGCATTGACCCTTAAGCCATTGACGATGCAATATTATACTAGGCATAGGCCTACTGGAGGCATTGAAGCAATGTTTTTGAGAGAAAATAAAGAACTAGAATAATCCCAAAATGTAGACTTACCAGGCCTGTCCCCTGCGTGTTTTGTAGGCCACCTTGTACAATCAAGAAAATATATGATGCATAGCATTATAACACGTAATTTATCAATTAACATTACGTATTGTAAGACTGAATATAACATGAATGTTTCTGGCTACATGACAGCAAGTAGAACTCATGTAGACCTAGTTATGTAAAAGCAGCATGTCCCTGTACAATCATGCCTGAATCTCTAAATATCTATATATTTCAACAAAGGATCACTGTCCATTGAGAAGGGCACAGATGGGACACCCACGCCGAAATGTGGACAAAGAAGGTTCTAACCGTAAGTCCTGTACAATTCTGGTCGGATCTCGAAGAGCCCATCCCTTAGTGGCAGTTAATTGGGGCCCCATGGGCCGACAGGACGCGTGCAAAAACGCTTATCCATGTCGAGTGAGCCTTGTTTCACAAAGAAACTAGCCACAGAATCCACCTGGTCAACGCTATCTTCAATACACAGTAACTCTATTTAAATTTAAAAGTATACATTGTTATAAACTATGCTAAAACAACTTCACACTAGACATTTTCATTCCTTAAACAAAGCCATGCATCGCATCAAGTAGCTTCAATATATCGGACAAAAGATGTATGGAGCGTATTTATTTCATGGCGCGGTTAACAGGTCATGTAAACAAGGTTAGGCTATATCCTTTTTAAAGTGCATGAGCTGTAACTGCATAGCGTCACAGCATCACCATAAAACAACCTTAAACATTGGCATTGTCAGTGTTGTTGTCTTAAAATACACCCCTTCCCCCACTCGGCTTCTGCATATGGAAAAGCCCAACGACGCCAAATCGTTTTTTAAAAGTTGGCCAGCAACACGATGGAGCACAAATCAAGACCAAGGCATGCATTGGTTGGTTAGGGGGTTGGCGGGACATCGAACAAATGCGCGTGCAAAGCTCCGCTGCGAGACCCAGTGGCTGGGCTCACCAGACTACCATCTGTTGATCAGTCGTGGCGCGTGCCGAGCGCGAGTAACCAGCATCTGACGATTCAAAAACAGACAAATAAAACATTTATCGATATCTGTATGTATTTTAAAAAGACATGTACGGGAGTGCAAAATGTAACAGAATATTATTTTGATAGCCGTTGTATGAGACGCAAAAATAAAATCTAATATTTGAACACAATTGGCTTAGCGTCTATAATGACCAATTCTATTTGGGTATAGCCTTCATCCAGTTACAATATAGCCTATGTATGTTCTTTTAACATAATTCCTTGTTTAGTTTAAGCTACACCATAAAGGCTATGGCAAAATGATGAGCCCCCTATTCTTGTCTGACGCTCTTTTCCCCAAAATCAAGAGTCAGTTCCACAAGTAAAGGTCTTGGACGGATAGTGCGTTGAAAACATGTTGATGAGGACTTGCAAGCAGATGTCAATCCATACATAGCGTGGCTTGGGTATCTGTTTGTTAGATGTCCATAGACCTCAGAAAACCATTCACCCCAGTTTACCCATGTATTGGTCCTTGATCAGGATTTGGGTAGTCTAAACAAATATCGAACACAATGAAACGTAGTCTACGTCTCACAATAATAACAATATTATAGTAACTATAACACTTGTCTAGGAATGTAAGGCAGAATACAAGGTCTCATAAAAAACGACATTGTGGATTTTGAAGGAAACAAGTGTGAACGGAAATAGACCTAACGAATGAAAATAAAGCAATGTATTTAGCCACACCGTTGCTTATGTGTAATAGACCTACATATACAGTTTGATTCCTTTTATAATAGGTAGGGTATTCTTTATAGCTGCTGAACCTTTCAGATAAGAGTGAAGCGTTACGCATAGGTTTGAATAAAAAGCCATAGCCCCTGTATTAACAAAGGTTGGCTACTCTAAAAATCCTGGCGGGGAAAAAGCTTGCAACACACAAAAAGTAAAACCAGTGAAATACCAGTGGTGTCTGGTTTATCTCTACACCATGGACCAGATGGTCTAAGGAGCGCCGGTTTGCTGTCCCAAAGGCATACCCCTCCTGCGTTGATATGCGCACAATAGTTGATAGTCCCTCCCCTCTGACGCCCCGGACTCACATAAATAGCTAAATCTCCGGCTGCTGGGCACACTTCAGCTCACAGCCTCGCAAAGAGAACATCTCTGAGAGACAGTACATCACAACGAAAACAACATGACACCAAGCGTCGCGTCTGAGACAAACGAGTCTCTCCCCTCAAGGTCCACCGTGGCACAGAGGAAAGAAGCAAACGAACTGAGAAAGGTAAGCGGAAAATGGAGGCCTATAGATTCCCCATCAATAGCCGGTACTTTCTCTCATCAAATTTCGAAAATTTCCCAGTTACTAATGTTCACTTTGTCTTTTTCCCTAGACTCTCAAGCCCATGTTGGAAAAGAAAAGACGAGCACGCATCAACGACAGCCTTGGACATTTGAAGACCCTTATCCTGCCTCTTGTTGGCAAAGACAACGCTCGTTACTCGAAACTCGAGAAAGCAGATATTCTCGAGATGACCGTACGATTCCTCACAGATCTTCCTTCAACTCCAGTCAAAAGTGAGTTTCATTTCTGAAACTATGTACTACGTATTAATTACTGCATAGTTTCCTAAATGGTAATGTTATGATAAAAAATATTAACTCAACTTTTTTTCAGGTTCAACAGATAGTTTCAAAGAAGGGTATAAAGCATGTCTCCAGCGAGTCTCCGCTTTGCTCCCTAAAACGAACCTGGACAAAGACGCCTGCCAGCGAGTGAATGAGTTCATTCAGCAGTCCATGTCTACGTCTGCCACCCCAGCCTGTCAGAACTGTTGCGCCCAGAGTTCCAAAGCTTTTCCCCAGATTCAACAGAGACTCCGGAGCCTCAAAGCCAACCTGAACTCCAGAGTTGAGAACCACTCACACAGCAGCGGTTCTCTTCCCAACCGACCACAGCCAGTGCCACAAGCTGTAAATGCTAACATGTGGAGACCTTGGTAGATCAGACGTTGTTTGTTTACTTTAATGTGTATTATTTATTACTAAGAAAATGAATGCAGCTAATACTTAGCCTTAGAGATTAACATGAAAACATTGAGTGATATTGGGAATTTAGCATTTAGCTAACAATGTATACTCAATGAAAAGCCAAAAGAGCAGAGATCTGATGAGAAAAGGAACGCTGAGAACTTTGTTAAATGCAATCCTCTTTGGGGTTTCAAAGATATTGGTTGTAGACAACACATTTGTAAACCCCAAGGGTTATTTTGTTTGAGGTTTGCACTATTGACTTGAAGTATTTTGGTCTGTGCAAAAGACTGTCTGTAAACACTATGTGTTGTAGTTGGCATATTATTTTAAAACAAGAAAACAATTGTACTTCAAATGTTTAGTGTTTGACTACTGTCTGAATAAAAAAACATTTCTGAAAAACAGTTGGGCATCTTGTCTTTTAAATGTTTTTGAATTGGGTAAAATAGTTCAAATAAACACATTTCATTAGATGATACGTGTGCCCATTTAGTCTGGTCGAACGCATGCTGAAAGCAGAGGGTTTTCCGCGCAGCTTTGGGCGCCATAGGACAGTTGTGAACATTGAACCTCTCTTCTTCGCGCCCTTTTTTGTATATTATAATAAAAACAATTTAAAAAGGCTTTGTATATAGGAAAACAACATGGTCTTATAAATTTCAAACATTAATTAAGCACATGCATCCAAATAAATGCCATTCAGATTGGTGCAGTTATGTTAGCTACTGCTCGCAAATGTACATCCCAGTAAATCATACAAGCCTAAATTTCAAACATTACACATTTCAAAATCTTTTTAATTTGCCATGCAAAAGGAGTTGCATGTGTGTTATCCAGTGAATCCACACACATTGTAGGCCTACGCTACACGCTGCTGTTTGAAGAGAGAAGACACTCATATCGAGAGGAGTAGACACCATTTCACTTGTTTAACACTGGACAAACAATTGTGTATCAAGCTATCCTTCCACATGAGTACGGCTGTTTTAAAATGAAAAGCTAAAGGTTTTATTTGTATATCTATGCTGAAGTAGCCTATCCTAAAGCCTAGTGTAAATCATTGTAAATCATATTGAAGGTGTCATTACCTTAAATAGAAACACAGTGCAAATGTGCTTTCATATTCATATTTCTTTGCTATTTATCAATGACATAGGTTTGAAAACATAACTGACACTGACTGACCATGGAAATAGCTAACGTAACACACACAGATCCTCGTCTGGTCAATCGTGGAGTTTATCTGAACCTCCCCCATCTCCAACGCGTATAACTTTTAAATCCCACGTATAGGAATATTCTTAGACAATGCCTCCCTGTCCACCCAGCATGCACAGATGGGTTACCCACGCCAAATTCATGAAGAAGACAAAGGGTGACTAACCGTAAGCAGTGGAATGAATAGTTCAGAATTCTCAGAACGTCATGTTAATTGAAGCCTCCTGCTGGGGTGAGAGGGGCGCGTGCAGGAAGTGCGCGTATCAATTTCAGTGCATCGCTTTGTAACACTACAAGCGTTGCTTTGACAGCATACACTCCCCAAAGAATTACATCGATGGTTATCTCAAGGCTCATAATTCAAAATGTTGTTCTGCGATTGTCGTGAGACGATGAATACATTCAGTAGGCTATGCATCCCACCATCACATTTGTTGAACAATCTAGCGCCAGGCTTTTTTATCTATCGTTTTGTAAATAATTATCGATATTAGGATAAGTCTATCATCTTCCTGTCCATATTGGCCTATTATGCTCGTGTAAATTACGTAAATCAGATGTTTGTAGCCTACAATATCTCAGCAATGTCTCAGGGTCTTGAAAGCAGACTGGTCCTGCACAAACATTTAAATAAGATGCATTGCATGTGTGGCTTGGACGCTATTAAGTACGTAAGAGTCACGCTAAAGAAAAAAGACGTCTGGAATATGGCATCTATAGAAAAGGGGGATGGAACTATTTTAACCTCCCCCTTCTTAATTATAAACTGACTACATTGAGCACATCGATGGCTGAGGGATGCAGATGGGCTACCCACGCCAAAGTTGTATGGAAATCTTGTGTCGTAGACATACACTAAATGGAATGAAACGAGAACAAGTAAGGAGGGGGGATTCGTCCTATGGTGGGACTTGGAGAGGGAAGCACTGGAAGGTGGGTTTGAGAGCGGAAAGGGAGGGGTGCGGGGGGGTTATGGGTCGGTAACAGAAGTCCATCTGCTCCCTGTGGCGCGTGCTACACGCGTGGTTCCCATGAGGGACAGTTTTCGGTCGTTAATGCTTAGCACAATGATTGTTAGTAAAACATAAAAACGGTATGTCTCATATAGGCTACACGCAGTACCTTCAGAATTGTACCCATATTACAAAATGGTAAATAATACTCTAGAACGTGCGTCGATAACATGTAGATAACTCAAATTAATAATAAGCTTATATAAATGACGTTGAAACTCATAGAAATGCACAAACATTTAGACATTGTGCTTATTCGTAAACCAAGGTGCTAGCCAACCCCAGATCCTCTTCGTATTGGTCGAGAGTCCAGAGATACTTGCTCCGCCCCCAGTTGGCTACAGGTGAAGACCACGCCACTCCTTCACCATCACTCTAATGAGAAAGATTGTAGGACGTCACAAAAGACCATACTATTGTTTTGTTTTTTTATTTGAAGGCAGATGTCATTTGAAAGTAGCTTGGCTTGGGTTTAGGGTTTTTGTATATGTAATTAGGAATCATAAACTATGTAGGCCTATGTCCGCTTCAGAATATCTAACACTTCCCTCGGTCCCCACACCAATGCTGAAAAAGTGCTGTATTTGATGGTATAACTTTGATGATATATCTACTGGTAAATAAACTATAACAAAACATTCTACCAATGGGATTACGATATAGTTTACATTTTAATAGGATATTATCACTATCCAATAAATCCAACACAGTTGCTCCTAGATGGCTTTCTGCGCAACGTCAGCACAGAGTCCCGCGTAAAACAAGGGGACAGTTAAGCAACATTATATTGACATATTTTGTGCAGCCAAGCTCCAAATAGAGATTATTTCAGCAGTGTTTGTGCATAAGACTGTACCCAAACGCAACAACAACAACAAAAGGACGGATATGCATCTGATTTGTATGCACGCTGATTTTCCTTTGTAACACGTGGCGTCTCTGAGATAGGTATGTAGTTAAATCGGACCAGGATCGCTGGCCACTCGAACATATCTTAAAAGCATCGTTTTTCTGTTTGAATTCTACCCTCCAAATATACAAAAAAACTGTAATAGAAAATATGGGAGAATGCGTAATTACGCATAGAGTCCAGCCCTTCCACAACAACGAAACCTTTAAATGGCATGTGAATATCATAATATTATTGTGTATTCAAGTTTAATAGTGCATTATGTGTAATTCTAACGAAAACCAAGTTATAAGGACACTGTATTCTATATGAAATTGGGAACACTTTCGACAAAATAAACCTGCCCACAAAATGCAGGCATCAAAGGCACGCTTTGTTGTTACGCTCGGATAAAACGAGGACACAGATGGTTATGTTAGCAATGTATACACGTTTGTGTCGTTTTGAAAGCAATGGTCCTCAGTTCAAATTGTACACGGTAGCTTGGGGGCGTGCCAGTGACGCATTAAAAGGACGCTCTAGACCAGCATATATAGCTCTACTCGCTGCCTCTGGGTGCATATCCTCTCCAAGATTCTACTACGCATCTCCCTCTCTTCACATTTAATCTAAAAATGATCTCTGGACAGATCCAACCATTTGTTCCAAGGCTGACTGTTGCCCGGAGAAAGGAGGCGCTGGAACTGAGAAAGGTAAAAAAAAAGAGATTATTAGGCTACATAGGTTGCGCAAACACTTTACATTTCATCTGAATTTGTAATGTTATTTTTTGTGGTTGTATTCTAAACAGATTTAATTCTTCTTTTCAGACTATGAAACCGTTAATGGAAAAGAGAAGGCGCGCACGGATCAACCAGAGCCTCAATCAACTGAAAACTCTCATACTTCCTTTAACCGGCAAAGATGTAAGTTCCAAACAACCACTAAACAACCAATATAGGCTACATTAGAAGAGCAAATCTAAAATATTACAGAAACTGGATTAATTGTGTAGATAAATAAATTAATATGTGCTTTTTTTCTGTCCAGAAATCTCGACACTCAAAGCTTGAAAAAGCTGATATCCTTGAGATGACCGTCGGATTCCTCAGTGATATGCCCGCTCAAACCAAACGTGAGTTTTCTTTCTTGGTTTATTTCCTGAATTTTTTTTTGTTGAGTATTTTTCATTCGCCAACATTTATAAAAAAACTAACATGTGTTCAATTTCGATCCACAGGTTCAACTGACAATTACAAAGAAGGGTATAAAGCATGTCTCCAGCGCGTATCCGCTTTACTCTCCAAAACGAACCTGGACAAAGACGCCTGCCAGCGGGTGAACGAGTTTATTCAGCAGTCCATGTCTACGTCTGTCACCCCAGCATGTCAGAACTGTTGCGCCCAGAACTCCAGAGCTGTCTCCCAGATTCAACAGAGAACCATGAACCTCAAAGCCAATCTTAGTTCCAGAGTTGAGAACCACTCACACATCAGAGGTCCCCTTGCCAACCGACCACAACCTGTGCCACAAGCTGTCAATGCTAACATGTGGAGGCCTTGGTAGAGTGTAGCCGGTCCCTTCCCTAACAAGTCAATGTGAACCGTAAGATATAGCCTACACATGTTAGAAAACGTCCCGTGTACTGTTCTTCATCATATACATAGGGAGAATCGTTGTATTATCTTGATGAACAGTTAGGATTCGTCGTTAAATCACGATAGTTGTTGAGTATTGTATACTTAAGTTATTACGCACTCGTATTCGTTGTCCTTTAAAATGACAAGTTTGAAGACGTATTTCTCGAGATCTGCATGTATGTAATTTTGTTATATTTAATCCTGATTTGGGGTTAGATGATTAAGGGCCATTGAAAAAACGCCCACGTAAAACCCAAAGGGTTGTATTTTTGTTAAGAATTTGCACTGAAGACTTCAGTATTTCTGGGTTCGTGCAGATGAACGACATGTAAGCACGTTGTGTTATTATTCTACCTTTAAACGTGAGTATCTCTATTTTAGGGATGTATTTATTTAACTTATTAAATTGTTAAGGATGTTGGTAATACAATGTAATAAATATATGATTCATTTGTAAATCGTTTCGTATCCTACATGTATTCAGTTTCACAGATGTTTATTGAGTCTATTCAGGCGGCATCCAAGACGCGCAAATTCAGAATGTATACAGTCATGCATGCGCAATGATGTGAAAACGTTGTATCCACATATGGTCTTCCCCAAGCATACAAATGCTACCTTATATGGTAATCAAAAATGTTTTTGGAGGGATAATATTTCAATTTGAAGAATAAGAGACTAAAAATTGTAAAATCGTAAGTTTTCCAGTCAGAATGTTGTGGTCAAATGCGCCTCTGTTGGTGTCAGAACCTCGACGCAGCCAAGCCCACACATTGCATGGTCTCTACTGCCCTCTCACGGAAAATGTTGGTGTTGTCCTTGATCATACGGATCCTTATAAGGATCAAATATATTTGTGATAGTTTTCAGTAGGGATGGGAAGATTCACCGATTCGCATCGGTGCATCGGCATAAAAGTTCACGATGCGATGGCCCGGATCAAAAAAGTGTGCACCGGATACAATGTGGGATGAAATCGCGATGCATCGTTTCTAACATCTTTGCATCGGTATAATCCGATGTATTTATATAGAATGATGTGTATGCGAACACCTTTAGTATTTAGAAATTTGACTAATGATTTGTGACCAATAATTTTATAATTAGTTAGTTTCTTAAGCACGCTCTTATCTCCACTGCTGTCAGTGGCCGATTATCGTGAAGTCTCTCGGCAAAGTTTCGCGCGAGTTGGAGGCGTGTTCGGGCGAGTGTTATCATGGCGGAGGAAGAGTTACACGTTACTACAAATTGCAATAAATCCAAGGTTTGGCAACACTTCGGATTTTACAAGTAAGATGGGCAATTTGACAAGACCCATGCAATTGGCAAGATATATCGTACTGCTATAAAGTACACAGGCAGCACGGCTAATTTAGGTAGTCACCTGAAGAGGCTACATGGTATTTGTGTGGAGACGTCTACCTCCCCCTCAGATTCAACTGGCTACAGTCAGTGGCTAGCTCCACCGACAAAACAAATCCCTGTTGTGTACGACAAAGTAAGACGACAGATAGCTGAGTCATTGAGAAAATGTTTAGGGAAAAAGTAGGACGCATGAGTTCATTTTAATGTGTTGTATTATGACAGTGTTTACAGCAGCTTGTGACTGCCTGTAATAGTTTACCCTTTTTTACATTCAGAGAACACATACAACAGGAAAGAAGGACTGGTTTAAGGCAAGGTCCAGGCCTGATGTTATTTTATCTATTGTCAGAGACTTTTAATATGTGAAATAAAACTTTCACTTGTTTAGTTAATTGATGATTTGCAGTCTGACAAAGAAATAAATCATAGCATAAATGTAAATCAATATGTACCATATTAAATTGCATGGCATCATATTCCCTTTGCATCGCATCTCATTGAATCGCATCGTGTCGAATCGCACTGCATCGCAATAGGGGTGAATCGTATCGTATCGCATTAGTAGTTGCTTTTATGTATCTTTAATGTATCGGATCGTTGGCAGTGCATCGAGATGTGTATCGCATCGTCCTCAGTGATGGAGATGCACATCCCTAGTGTTCAGGTTCTACTTACAGGTCCTAAATTCTTCATTGATCCAATAACTGAACTGCTATTTAGCTGAAAATGAGAATGAAATAAACGCAGTCAAAAGTTACCATACGAGCTTGGTCCACACAAAACGACATCCACCAACAATCTGAATCTGAAATAGCATTCGCGCGCCACCTCATCTTCAGTAGCTATACCGGTCTGGCTACCAGAGCCGCAGCCTGAATGACAGTAGAAGTCTAGAGTAGCCTATTAGTCTACTCACGCAGTCTCGGGCAGAGACGAGTCTTAGATATTGGGCCACAAAGCAAGTCATGTCAGCAACAAAATCGCAAGAGGCATCACCTGGCCTTCAATTATGCAGGTAATCTAACAGTTTTATGCATTTTTCAGTGTATCTAATGCACAAGAACAGATACAACACGATGCGTTTTGAGACCGATCCAATAATCCATTGCTTCAGCTCGAAATAATGCTCACTCTCAGTCGCAGTTATACATACGGAAGACGACTCATCCTGCTATTGTAATTATTTTGCCTAGTTTTTTTCCCTTATTTCAAATAGCGTACGAAATAAAACTGCATATTAACTGAAAATTGTGCACGTCACCATTTCGTAGGCTAGGCTGACTTCAGCAATGATGCTTGAGTGTAGACCGGTTGACGATAGCCTACACTACAGTATTTCACTGCTAACAAGGACAGTGTAAGGTCGTATATCGACCTTAGCATTACTGAGTCTACACCACAACAATAACACACAGTAGCCTACAGGTTTGAAATATCTTCCATGCCTGTTTTTAACGTCAACTGCACGCAGAAAGACTAGTTATATTTTACATTAGCCAACAAGATCTCTTAATATGTCACACAAATTAGTCAAGGAATAAAACATTGTCATAAAAAAACAAACAAACAATCGATTACTCAAAAACAGCATTAACGTGTGTTTATCGTCACAAATATATTATGCACGGGTTTGCCTTTGCTTCTTATTACAATGTAGCCCGACAATGTAGCCTTCTAGCAACTTCCGTAGCCGCAAGCTACTGCACTCAAGATCCCCCTAAAGGTAGAAAGAAGTCTTGCACTTCTTCGCACTAAAGCAAGTTTAAATGCTCTGTAGAGCAGGGGTCTCCAACCATGTTCCTAGGTTTTGTAATTATACTGACTCAACTCGTCTACCATGTTATTAGAAGTAGATGTGCTAGAGTAGGATTGGAGCGAAAATCTACAGGAAGGCAGCTCTCTAGGTACCCGGTTTAGACCTCTGTACTGGAGCAATATAAATGAAGAGAACATCAGAATTCAGAGAACAAGTCATCAAATATAAAATGAAACAATGATCGTATGTGGTATTGTGAAAGGGGTGGAGGTGGGATAAAGTGCTTGTGTGTTTGCACCTGTATTTTTCGTGGATGCCTCAGTCACCAGATAAGGACCACAAGGAACAGATGATGTATTTACATTACTTCAACCTCTAACCCAGTTAGCCCCCTTATGCATCCGCTGCTGCCTTTCACATCTGAAAATCTTTCAACCTACAATGTGGCACTTTTATGGAAAATATTGGATTTTTAAAGGATTGTTTCTGAAGCAAGTGAAGAGTGTATATCCACTCAGGTAACAGTAGTCCTTTGTAGACAGACATGATATTATAATAACCCGTTCAGTGTCAAAAGTAAGGGTTTGCATGCTGTATTTGTCTATGTCAATATCTGTACATTTTGAACTTGACATCTTGTTGGTTGAGCATTTATGCAAAATATTTGATTCAATGACACTTTTAGGAAGTTTAGAGTTTAGAACTTTTGTCAAAGGATTTTGGTGGGTTTGAAATCTCTGTTAGGCTTTCTATTTGTAGCTCATCGTCAATCATTCAATTGGTTTTTAGCACTCTTGCTGAGTTAATGGTTCTTAACTAAAATGGAGACATTAAACCAATGCATTTGCCTTTACGTCTGAACAACACATTTCCACAGAAATTCAATATACAGAACAGAGACACAAAGTGTACCAAATAGAAAGTCAATTCTAGACTTAAAGAGGATTGTCATAGACTACTGGCTGAACCTCTGATTCTAAGCCTTATCAGGTAGTCATATCCTATAGTCTTTAGTTGTTATCAGGATGATCACTCAGTCATGCTTTAAAGACAAAGGATGTTGCTGGGCCTGTTACTCTGGTTATGATTAAGTGTGGAGTGTGTGTGTATGTATAAATGTCTGTCTCAGAGAGGCAAGAGCATTTTCAAACCCATTTATTCAAGCCTTCCTAAACTCACAGAGATTGCGCCTATATTCAGAATTGTACTCTCTTCATCATCACTAATCTTTACTATGAATATTTAAGATACAGCAGGTGACATTATGAAATACATTCCAATATGAGAAACAGCACCCCCAAATCTTGTCTGAACTCCTGCACTTTCTCCAGCTTGAGTTTGATTTGACAGTGGTTTCACAAAATAATGTCAAGAAGGAAATGCAGGTGAGGAACAGGATTGCTGGAACACAATTGGCTGAAAAGTAGCTACAAAATTATAAATTGGCATTCCACCGGCACTGAGCTGTCTGTGTTGTTAAACAACTCTCAGACGGCCTCTTTAGCATACATGTGTAAAGGGGACAAACCTTTTCTATATTAACATATGAATCTTACCTTTTTTTACTTTTAATTCAGATCCCTTACCCCACTATATTTAATACTATTACATGCTGTAAATATATGGGGACATACAGTGGTCTACATTGTGTTTGGGACAAATACTTGACTTTCCTCCATACTCAAGTTTTAGATTTGTAATAAAACATTTACAAGTGGTTAAAGTGCAGGCGGCACATTATTTAAGGACAATTGGGGCTCAACTTTTTCTCCAGGGCTTAAAGGATACCTCGTACAGCGCAGGCAGTGATTCCCAACCTGTGGGCTAAAGCTCAATAGTATGAGGTGCCGTTTAGGAAATATTTCAGACTGTCCTTACACAAACACATATGAAACACAATATACATTCACTTATGAAACGTTCCAACACATTCATACTACTGAAAACTCACATCCACATATGTGAGATGCTCTCATCAGACACGTACCACACAAAAACCTTTGTAGTGAGGGGTCACCAACAAAGAGTAGTAAAACAAAACCGTCAGCAAGTCAAACCCACACACACAACAGCAGACCATAATTTCTGCTCAAACACAGACCCATACAATACTTTACCAGAACAAAAGACACTATCAACATTACAGGTAACAATTTATACATTTTTAGACACCCCGGCTTGTTGTTTTTACTTCTTTTTGGGGGATCCAAGTCTTTATTAGGGGGATCAACCCCCCTGTAATTTGAACCCTTTTAAAGTGTACATTCTCAAGTTTTATTAAAGGTTGTTTTCATACATATTGGTTTCAACATGTAGAAATTAACCCCCCTTTCAGGGCACAATAATGGTTAGGACACAGCAATAATATGTAAATTCATATAGGCACGTATAGTACATTGTTGCATATCCTTGGTATGCAATGACTGCTTGAAGTCTGTGACCCACATCACCAGGTGCTAAGTATCTTCTCTGGTGAGGCTCTGTTAGGGCTTTTCTGTAGTCATCTTCAGCTCCTGCTTTTTTTTGTTTGTTTTTTTTTTGGGGGGGGGAGTCTCTTTCTTCAGCATATAAAAGGTATGCACAATTGGGCTATGGAGTGCACTGTATATTATGCAAACTACTTCAACAAATAGCTCAATTGTCCTCTATTTCCACGCATGAGGATAGAGGAGTGCTCATGTGATGTACAGTGTGTCCCCAAGGGTTGTAAAGTCATGAAGTGATCTATCAATGACAAGAAAGCCGAGAGAGCAATCGTTGTAGAGACAGCTGATGCTTTTCACTCTCGATTTTGGGTTAGTTGATAAAGGAAATGCAGATTCACAACAGGGGAAATGGGATCATAACTCAATAGGTAGTACACACATCCTCTCACAGACACTCACTCCCACTGTGGGAAGTTCAGGAGATGGTGACACCTAAAATACACAGATGCTCTCTGTAGCTCTTTTGTACCCTATGCTACTGAAATGAACATGAAGGGTGTTTGTCCAATGTGTTTATCCTTTTTTTGTTGCAAAGCATTGACTCTGGAAGCCACCCGCCACTCAGAGTCTTGGATTGTATCCTGCCAGCCCAAGATGGCATCAAAACACATTTATATTTATTTCTCGTAATCTGCTCATCCAAACTACTCACTTAACACTGCACGTCCTTGGGCCCTGAGCAACACTGAGCAATGCACCTGCTGGATTTCGATTTTTTAGGTTATTGAGCCACAGACCCACAGAAATTCCTGCCTTTGTAGTTACATACACGAAGTAAAGAGTGTAGCCAAGAACCTGTTAGATTTCACTGGATCTTTGTGTATGGGCGTGTGTGTGCACGTGTGTGTGTGTGCACGTGCGTGTGTCCGTCAGGGTGTCAGCTGTTGGAGCTGATCACTTAATCAAACAACATCCCATTAGTCCTGTGGGGTGTATGATGTAGATGGGCTTTAAGGGGGACTATCCTTCAGTGAGACCTGACAACAGGAAGATGAACTGTCTCATTGTCTGTGTGGATTTAACCTAGCAAGAGACAGAACCCCGAGCTGGATGTTCCGGATAAGAAGGTTTATAATGATTAATAGCTGAGAAAGCCTAACCAATGCTATTAGTACCCAAAAGTGTTTAGGTTTGTGTCAGAGCGTGTATCTCTGTGGTGTCAAGTATCTGTGGCGGTACTAGGTTGGTCTGTAATTCTGACTTTAAACTAAAGTAGACCCTTCAAATATCCTCAGAGCTTTTTAAAGTTTAACTGTATATAGCAGTAGCATTTAGTTACCATTAGCTAAATGCTAATGGTTATAGTTCCAATGGACTGGGGTCAAGACAAGTGTACTTCTTTATAATCCTAACTAAGTATGTACCTGTAAGTACTAGTGTCAATGTTAAGTATGTACCTGAAGTACTAGTGCTAATGCTAAGTGCGTGTCTGTTGGATAGGCTCATGCGCCCGGATGATGCCAACATTGTGGGCAACGTCCATGGTGGCACCATCCTAAAAATGATTGAAGAGGCCGGCTGTATCATTGGCACACGCCACTGCAACACCCAGCCAGGAGTAAGTATGTGTGTGTAGGCCTACTTTTTATGTTGAGTTGCTTTGACATTGTGTATGCAAGCTGGGATGTTGTGTTTGGCAGATTTTAAGTTGAAGGTTGCAGATGTCAGGGCTGTCAGAGAACAGTGTTGCTGACTGGCAGGGATTTATGAAGAACTTTGTTGTAAACAATTTAACAGAAATTATGTACTTTTCCAGTGACTTAAAAGTTGGTTAGAGAATCTTGAAATGTTGAAAATATTTGAATATTATCAAGGAAAATATTGGAACCATTGTATTGTCACTGTGTGTGTGTGTGTTGCATTGTATTCTTCCTCCTTATCTTTAGCCCCATTTTGATGTATATCCTATTACTTTCCAGAACATTCTGATTATGTTACAGTGATGGCAAAATGTTGCATTATGGTACTCTGCATACTGTATGCATTGTTTTTAGCAGAGTACTTTGTGAAAAGAGTCTTCTCAAAAGAAGTGTCATAGAAAACATCTCCCAACTTTTTGAAACCATTTTGGTTGGGTCCACCATAGTGGTCACCTGGTGAGAGAGTGACATCAAATAGTGCTTATAAATACAGTAGATAATTTCAGTGGTAGCCAAAGAATAGTCTGTGTTTTTACCAGACACAGTGCAACAGCCTTAATCAGCTAATCCTAATTAGCGAACCCTCTTTAGGCTAATTATCTAAAGGGATCTGTTAAATAACATAGTTGCATTGTAATCAGATCATTATTACGTTTTTGAGTAGGGTGAACATTTCAATCTATTTGCTGCCTTCCGTTGTTAGGATCGCTGTGTTGCTGCTCTGGCCAGGGTGGAGCGCACAGACTTCCTGTACCCCATGTTCATCGGTGAGGTGGCTCATGTCAGCGCTGAGATCACCTACGCCTCTGAACACTCTGTGGAGGTGCAGGTCAACGTCATGTCTGAGAATATCCTCACAGGTAAGAGCTGAGATACTCTACTTACTACAGTGTCAGTATATTGACATAATGGTTGTATTTACAAAGGTATGTGTAGCCAAACAGCGGGAATTGATGTTGGTGCTGAATGTTTTTTACATTCAGAAAACCTTTCTTGGGATTTTTTCAGCTAGCCTGATCTAAGAAGGTGGTCTTCCAGTCCTGACTGTTTTCAATACTAACTCCTCAAGTGCCTCTCTGTTGGCCTTGAAATGGTTAATAAATGACTTCATGGTGTTATACCTTTAGAAAGTCACAAGGGGGCAGTGTACTACCAGCAACACAATCATTCATGCAGTTGGTGATTGTCAATATGCAGTATTTCTACCAGTAATTTTCAACACCCTAATGTAATAAAGTATATATGTTTACATTCTCCAAATTGTTTTAAAACATAATTATTGTGTGCAAACTTAGTTCATGAAAGTGTGTTCCTTCATGCACACGCCTGCTCTTTCCCTGTCCACCAAAAAGAAACAACATCAAAATGGCCTGACCCAACATGATCCTCTGACCCTGAAATGTCATCTGACAAAACAATGCAGACAATCCATCTGACGTGCATTTTCATCATACCTGTCTGGAGTCAGCACTGATATGATCTGTGACCAGATACACATGCTGAGGTACTATAAGGGCACAAGCCATTGGCTTCACATTGTACATGTAGTATACATACAACGCACATGCTACACATGCGAGAGCTGGGACTATTTAAAGGTAAATATGTAAAGCGGAGTTATGTAAAGAGAGTTAGTGAATATTCCTTTAATCACAGAGGGATTAGGGACATACCTTTACATTCACCTCACACCCTGCCTTGTCTTGTTCGACCGGTCCAATGTCAGTGTGCCAACACACATCAGGACCAATGACAACTCGGGAGTCTGTGAATGAATGAGAGACCAAAAGAGAGAAAAGACAGAATAAGCAAAGAGAGATGGGAAGGGAGGGCGTATTGGAGGGAGGGAGGGAGGAGGAGGGGGGGGGGGTGAGAAGACAAAAGAGGTATACCCCAGGCGGTCGTTGCCACAGCAACAGGGTTTATTCGTTCGGTGGTGTGTCAAGAGCAGGTTGGGAGACGCGGGGGCAGAGCAATGAGATGACAGGTGGAGAGGAGCTAGCTGATGCTCCACACAGGCACATTTAAGGTCCATCCAAATTGGAGAGGCACACCACCAAAAGGGGGTTGGGACCTGGCAACCAGGTCACCGTATCAAAAATAAAGCTCTCACTGAAACAGGTGTCAGTGTTGATGTGTTTGCGCATGTGTGAGCTGCATGCAAAAACCTCGCATTACTGTGAAAGTGTCTCCGCGAAGGTATATGTGTGTGTGTGTGTTTGTGTCTTTTTGCATGTGTGTTTGTGTGTGAATGTGTGTTGTGTGTGTAGACATTTGTAAGTGTGTTTTTGCACTCATCGCAGTGTGTATATGTGTGTGAACGTGTGTGTGTGTGCTGTGTCAGTATTTGCCCCTTTAAAGACTCCTGCGGGGCCTAGGGGAAGAGAAGATAACGGGAGCAGACATTATTTGCTTCTGTCATGTCTACTTAGCATCAGGCATCACAAACATTGACCCAGTCAGCCACAAACACTGAGTGTATATACCTGCACATCCAGCCCTTCTACATCCAAGGCTCTTATTGGGCACATATTCCAAACAGATAGCTCTGTTTATACTCAATTCCCTTAACTTATGTCACAAGAACACTTTTGGTGTTATATGTAGCTTACACATACATAATAATAAACACGTCGTCAGGGGTTTGATCATTGTGCAAATTAATCGAAAACAAACCTTCATGCTATATTTCCTGGGTGGAGGGACGGCAGCAGGGCATTGGAATGGAGGTCATGGATGTGTGTGTGTATGTGTGTTTCTTATATGTGTGTTTATTTATTTGTCTGTTTATGCATTTACATGTATATGTGTGTGTATGTGCATGGGGCACTGGGGCTGTTGGCAATCACATGACCAGGCGTTGAGGTTCCACAGAGCCAGTCAGGCCTCATCTCGTCAGTGTGGTCTCAGTCACGCTCCCCCAGGGGAACTCGAGTTACTGTGTGCACGGGCCGTGATGATTGTTCCCGCTGGGTGGACCGTCCAGACCCACACACACACACACACAGATAGCTGGATATAAATGTGGAATTCACATAATATGCATAGAAATCCACACACAGACAGTATCACATACACACATACACAGACAGGCACACATTGGACCTACAGAGGCACAGACACATACGTGCCCTCATTTACACACATACAGAGATTCCTCCCACAGACACACGCAGCATGTACAGCTGACTGCAGTGCATTGTGGGCCAAAGTTTCAATGAGCTTGGCAGTGCTTGTAGCTCACACATCGCACATGCTTCAGCAGGGGATGGAGTGTGGACAGGGAACATAAACATGTGGTATAGGTGACATACAGTACATTTTTCTTTTTCTGTGGAAAACCAGAGATGCCTGCACATCTTGGTATGTGCTAAGTTTTCATAGTAAAACATACTGCACGGAGATCAAAAAGACTGAACCATGCACCAGAACCTGATCTGGCCTTTACCTGATTATAGAGAGGACGAAATAACACTGATGCAGTATTCACATCCCGACATCTGTAGCTCCAACAGTTTAACCAGAACAAACTCTGACCCCAGTCATCGTACAACAGGATTTTCTAGTCCGGAATGTCTGGCCTTTCAAAGGACCGTCTTTTTTTTTCAATGAACTGTTCTAGAAGCACGAGCTCCATTCTGTTCCGTCTATTTATATGCTATCCTCTGTGTCTGGTTGGCCTGCAGAGAGGATGCTGTATCAAGGCTAGCTTGGCTTACCTCTGTGGAAAATCTGTGGCTTTAATTATGGGATCAAGTTCTAAACTAGCCCTGCTGTACTGTCTTTGTACTGGGAACATGTTGTTCTGAAGGACGAGTGGAACATTAAGTATTTTAAGTGGCCCAGAGACAGAGAGATACTGAATATATACACACACGTATATAGAGAAACAGAGCTGAGGAGTCTGTCTCCTGGGAGTTTGGAGCGTTTAAAGTCAATGGGAAGAGAAGCTGTCCCTCTGAGAATGGCCTCTGGAGAGTAGTAGAGGGACTTGGAACATTGGGACCGGGGAAGTGGTGGGACTCTTGTTTTCACTGTGGCAGATTTGTCCTCATGGAGCCCACTGATGTGTAGCTCCTCCAAGGATAAAATGCTCCAGACTTGATATATTTGAGGAAAAAAACATGACAACGGTATGCTCAAATCCTTTATACATACATAAATAACCTTTTTACTTCACCTTAGCAACCAACTCATTCGTATGCTACTCTAATACAATCCTACACCTCCTCCTCCCTTACAGTGAAGTCAGAAGGTCCAGAGGTTTTCTATTTATAGAGTCATGTCAGTCTTAGTAGAGCCGAGCATATGTAAATATATCCTCCATTTGTGCTGTGTGAAACTTCCTGGATGGTGGGCTAGAGCCAATGAGAAAGAGGCTGCTGTGCAAAGCTGGGTTGGCATGGCAACGCCGCCTCGTCTGCATGGCTTTGACTTGGGTGTAAAATGCTAATGTTATTCCCAAAAGCGGTCTGTCACATGCCCTCTCCCACTTGCAGGGAAGTAGTGCACTAATAGTCCATAGTCTTAGGCTACCCTCATATTTTATGCATTGTGTAAAGGTTACAGGAATATAATAAGGTTTTCTGACTTCAGCCATAAAGGATCAAGGATGCTTTGAACAGGGAATTTTCTACAATGTAAGCTACAGAAGGAATACTACATAATCTCACTGTGCAGTAGCTACAGCATGAAGCCTTCTGTACATGTTTCCATATTTATCAGAGTCCAAGGGTATCTAATAAGAACATATCGTATATACATATATACATATATACATTTACATTTAGTCATTTAGTAGACATTCTTATCCAGAGCGACGTACAGTAAGTACAGGGATATTCCCCCGAGGCACGTAGGGTGAAGTGACTTGCCCAAGGACACAACGTCATTTGGTTGGCATAGCCGGGATTCAAACTAGCAACCTTCTGATGATTACTAGCCCAATTCCCTAACCACTCAGCCATCTGACTCATATACATTAGCTAAACAATATATAAGCTAAAACTTAATGTATTTACCCTGCACATCACCTTTCTTGGCTGTATTGTTCTGTGTGATCAGATTTTACTAGTGTGACTGGAAGTCTTGCTCACACCCAATGTTGTTTTAAGGGGACAAATCCCACTGTGTGCCACAACAGAAATAGCACCTTCTCAGTTTGAATGTGGAGGCTAGAAAAAGCATTATTGCCATGACAACACCACAGCCATTTGATTCCTGCAAAGGTTTGTCTCAAGATGGGTAAGATAAACAATACTTCTTCATTGTTTTCCTCTTAGCATATGGGTTTAAGTAACAACCAATGTTTCTGAAGATTTGAAAGATTCCAGCTTCTCTTTTGAATGGAAGGGGTTAGGGTTGAGATTGTGCTTCTCTCACTCTGAGCTCATTCCACAGTCGTTTTCTTCTACAGAAAGTTTAGCTACTGTATTCAGTTTGGAAGAATTATGTTGGAAATTGTTTTATGTTCACAGGCGCCAAGAAACTGACCAACAAGGCAGCTTTATGGTATGTCCCCTTCTCCATCCAGAACCTGGAGAAGATTATTAAAGTGCCTCCAATCAAGGTAGGTGGACTGAGCGACACATTTGCATGTGACCTTTAAATACTATTTAATGGTTAAGGAATGGATGGGGGCTTAGATGGCTAGCCTCTGTCTGGAGCCCAGGTGAGCTGTGAAGGGTGGAAGTGAGCTCAATGAAGCACACATCTTCGTGAAGAGGACCGAGCCCTGGCCTCTGAACCCTGGGGACACGGCCCAAACCATCTGGTCAACAGAAAGACTAGGGGAGCAGCAGTGGGCAGTAGAATATGACAGTGTGATGGAGTGTATGTGACAACCTGCACACTGAGGCTACCACGGCTCACCTAATGGTCCTTCTTCACTGTTCATCTTAATGTGTCATGTCTGTTTGTGTTTGCGTGTGTCCTCCAGTATGCCAGTGTGGAAGAGGAGGCAGAAGGGAAGAGGCGATATGAGGCCCAGAAGATGGAGAGACTGGAGACCAAGGAGAGAAACGGAGAGTTGAGTCGTCCTGTGCCTGCCCCAGGTAACCAGCAAGAAAGTGTAAACAAAATCATCTACAATGACCGTCAGACAATGATTGCAGAAGACCCAGAATTGTATCAAGAGCACACACGCCGTGCTGGTCGATAACCACAGCAGGGAATTTGTTCTTAAGATTTGATGAAATAAGATAATGGTCATGATTGCGGATAATCTTAAACCATCTGTACTGATGAACTGCCTCAGCCACTGGTTGGTGCCACAGCGAAATAAAAGGAATGCGTTTCGGTCCTAGTCTAATTTTGTCTTTTTCAAATGATCTGCTGCAGATAGAACAACACAAGGTAGGACAATCTAATTGTGTTTGTGTGTGTGTATGTTGGAGAGGGGGTTACATAGAAGTTGGGCAAAATAATAATAACTCTTAAGAGTGGCCAGGAATACACTGGTCATACTACAACTTTCCTCTACTTCTGTGTATGCGTGTATGTGGTTACATATGTGTGTGTGTGTGTGTGTGTAATGCAGAGCCACACACTGTTGGATTCAGCCAGTCAAGCCTGATTCATCTAGTGGGACCCTCTGACTGCACACTGCTAGGATTTGTCCACGGAGGTAAGTGAATCACTATGCACAGAGATGAGCAGAGCGTGTGTGTGTGTGTGTGTGTGTGTGGGAAGCTCTGATCAGCTCATTCCTTAGTGAGTTGATTGTAAATTAACTGCATTTTAACTAAGTACACAGGATGTCCTGGACTGAAATACCACTAAGCTGTTTCATCCAGTACGGTGCTGAACACATACTATACACACATAAACACACATGCTAACAGTCATTCTACCGTGGGCTGGCTCTGTCTAAGGGGGTCCTTAAGTCCAAACTCTTTTCTATCTGCCAGGGGCCAGTCCCGCTGGCCTGCCCATACTGCTCCTTGCTGTGTCCTCCCAAGTCATCCATTCACTTCCACTCAGATCAATACTGATTCATCCTCTGGAAGTAGCCAAGTCATTAAGACTCAGCGATTAGGACACACAAGCTGAATGGGAGAACAGATAGTGGTTTTAGCAGCCAGAGAAAGACAGAGAGAGAGAGAGAGGGGGGGGGGGGAGAGAGAGGTAGAGAGAGAGGAGGGAGAGAGAGAGAGAGGGGGGGGGAGAGAGAGAGAGAGAGAGAGGGAGAGAGAGAGAGAGAGGTAGAGAGAGAGAGAGAGAGAGAGAGGGGGGAGAGAGAGAGAGAGAGAGAGAGAGAGAGAGAGAGAGAGAGAGAGAGAGAGAGAGAGAGAGAGAGAGAGAGAGAGAGAAAGGCTAGCAGGCATTGAAGCCTCCCTAGGACCTGGCTTTCAATTACTGTTTGATTATCAATCATGTGAGTTGCATCAGCTCTCTCTATTTCTCTCGCTAGCTCCTTTACATTTCTTTTCTCACACATTGCTAATGAAGCAATCAGTCAAGACAGTATGCTGTAGGGGCACATTGTCATAGAAAAAACTGACTGGAGGAAGCAGCCTATAGTATTGTCTAAATGTCAAATGGTGACCTGAAGCACATAACCATGCATGTGAAAATGGAGCTCTTTAGCTGTCCTGTCTGCTGACTAAGGTGGTGATGCTAGCTTATCAACACAGTATAATCCTGCTGTGGGCTACTCAGCTGGCCAGTGACACAGCATGCCTCACATACCATATGGATGGTACCATATGCACTCCATTTCTGATTATGTAAAATATGAAAATTAATGAATATTGTGACAATGTAAATATATGTCCGATTAAACCCTGGCACTATGGCTGTTTTCCCACATTTGTTTGAGGTGCATGTACTGCCAGTGGCTGCTATTTTTAATGGTTAGTGGCATTGGCTCTGCAGTTAGTTTAGCTATGCAACAGATATGTTTTAGTCTTCTGAGGTCAGTCTTTAGACACTTGTCATTGTCCTTTACTGAAAAACACCTAAAATAGACATCCTTCATTGAAAGCACATTTGATTCTGGGTAAGTTTAACAAGGGTCTTGTAAACATGTCATGGGGTATGTCACCTTCTTTCACCAGAAGTACCAAGGTAAACTACAAGTACTTTAGATGACTGCGGCATCAGCTTCAAACGTTTCCCTGAGTTCTAACTGATGCCAGCACATTTATCAGATCTGTGCCTCACTCTCCCGTACCTGTCTCTCTGGCCCACAGTACTGTGGAATGTTAAGAAGAAAGGGAAAAGGTAAGAAAAAAGCTGCAGGCAATTGTATCAGTATGCTAGTCAGCGTCCTGCTGGACTATCCCAGGCCTGTCTCCCTTGTGATCCGTGGGGGAGAGATGGATGATGAAAAGAAAAACCTTCAGTGGGTGGAGGAAGGAAGCAAGAAAGAAAGGGTTTGTGAGAGAGTTGGATAGACGGACAGAAAAGAATCAGCTTGGGATGACTGGAGATGTGTCTATGATCGGTGTATTGATTCCCTCCTCCTGCCTGCCAACCTCTAAGCTGGCCTCGTTACTCCACATAAAAAAACAGCTGGTAAACAAGAGCAAGATATATCAGATTCTGAGATCAACCCCTCACCTCACATCCTGGAGCCTGCCTTGCCAGCTAATGAATCATTGATGAGGTTTCATCTAACTTTTAAAACTGCAGGAATCAATCCCCTGCAAAAACTCTTGCGAAAGCAAGAGTTTTGGGGGCTTAGAGAAGTTGTACAATATTACTCTAGGGTATGGGGAATCAGTCTGGAGTTTTATCACAGCCCTTATGTCCTTGAGAGAGTAATTTCATGGGTTTTGTGGAATAGCTTTTTGACTTTCTGTACTTGTAGGAAGTAAATTAAAACTGGACATGGCTATTAAATAAGACATGTGTTTGTGTGTGAATGTGTGTGTATTGTGAGGATGTGTAAGACAAGGTGGGCGAAAAACATTCAGGAATATCGATTGTGAGGACAATTATTGATAGAAAAGAAGTTTGAGAGGGAAACAAACAGAAAGAGGGAAGGAGAGGGGACAAGATGAGACACAGATGTGATGTGTGGGACTTTTTAATGTGTTTGGCACTGAGGAATCAGTCCAATTAACAAGCAAATGGGGAACAAGCGCCATCCATTTAGAATGCATTTTGTGGCCTTCTCTCTGCCTCTCCTCCCTCACATGAGGAGGCTCATTAAGCAGCGCTGCATGAGCCCTGCTGAGGAGGATACTGCTGCTGCTGCTGTGTTTACATAACCCTCAATCAGAGCAACCAACCACGATGCTCTCTCGCTCTTTCTCTCTCTGTCTCTCTCTGTCTCTTTCAAACACACTCTAACATAAACATTGTTACAGACTGCAGTGCATTTTCCATTGCTCACGTGAGTGACAGTGAACGATAATAGCATAGCTCCTGTCCTATTCTGTTTACAGTAAGATGAAACCATACTTTCAGGGAGTTGACTGCATGCGTCAATGGGGCATACTTTACACTGACACTAATGTGCTGTAGATCACATAGTGGCTTTTGGTAGATGTCACACCTCTCCTCATTCCGTAGGGATGTGTCTGTTTTAAGGGTTATAAACGTTTTTGTGTGATATTTAATGCAGCCCTATATTGTCCATCCAGCTATTATCATTTTTAGAAACATCTCCTATCCATTTCTCTTTTCTCTACAAGATGTTGGGGTGGTTGGGTGAGATGAAAGTGTGGAGAAACGGCATGGAAGTGTCTGAATGAGAGAAGAGATCAGAGAGAAGCCAATCTCAGTCCCCCCCCACCCACCCCCTTTAGTCCCCGTGTTCTAAAGAAGCTTTCCACTGTTTCCATGGAAACAGCACTTGATTGCCACAGGCTCGGAGACCATGTCAGTCTTATTAAAACAAATAGACTAATTAATAAAGTATAAATGGTAGTCAGTGGTGGTTTAAAATGTACATCAGTATCCTCTCATGGACCTCTTGTTTTTAAATATCAACTAGATTTTTTGTATAGAAGGGTACCAGCTGCAGAAGGGTACAGTCTGAGGCCATTATCTGTAGGTAATAATTCTCCTCCCAAGTTACTGTAAACGTAGGTTGAATACAAATGAAAGTTTACTTTCCTCTAATATTCTCCTTTATGTTTACATGATGTGTGTGCGTGTGAGAGAGAGTGTGAGAGAGAGTGGGAGAGAGAGAGAGAGTGGGGGAGAGGGAGTGGGAGTGGGAGAGAGAGAGTGGGATAGAGAGAATGGGGGGGAGAGAGAGAGAGAGAGAAAGAGGAACATTTCTTGACGTGATATACGGGTGTGAGAGAGAGCCAGGTTGCCAGGCGCCAGAAGACCGACCCATCACTGAAGGTCTATCTACTCTGCACAGGGCTCAAAAGATATAAAGATGTCACTGTTCTGCATAAACCAACTGAAGGAGACAGGGATCTGTGTCCGCTAAAGCTAGTGCAGGTGACCTTTGGGAGAAGTGTGTGTGAGGGAGAGAGTGTATGTACAGATACGTCTTGACGTGTGTGTGTGTATTGTGGTATCATGAGAGGTTAGACCACAGTGCGGGGTGTAGGGCAGTGCGTCAAAACCGGACAGAGCAGGCAAACAAAGTACTCAATTTTGATTTTGCTTCTGTACTAGGTTTGCATCAGTTTTTTTTCAGTGCATCAGTCGGTTTTCAGAAACATGTTTTTTGTAGGTCCAATCAGCGAACAGAGAGAGTGGCTGAGAACGATGACGTTGATGTTGTGCGCTAGTTTGAGTTGTAGTTTAGTCATGGCGGCGAAGAAAGGTGCGATCAAAGCTATTCCGTCCGTTGTGGCAATGCTGCTGAATATCCATAAAGCCGGAGCAAGAACAATCCTTGTTGAGTTTTGTTGGTGGCCCTCCTTCCCACAGGGTTCGGGAAAAGTTTGATTTTCCAGCTACGGCAGCTAGCTCTGTTACAGTAGTGGTGAAGGAATTGGCTAAGGCAAATGCTAGCGATTGGTTATTGCAGATCAGAGTGACTCTCGGCAGATCCAATAGTTTTAAACTTCCACAGAGTACCCGCCTTTAAGGATGTTAACGCTTGAGAATGGAGCGATCCCAGACCCCCCTGTACAAATGAAATATATGAAGGTCTGGTTAGGACCAGGCTATCGGATCCTACCACTGGATTCTCAACCTTAAGTTCTTCTGGCATCAACCTCTGTTTGTGCCAGGCATGCTCTCTCTCGCTTGGTATCTGTGTCCAGCCTTTTGTCCTCTCTCCCTCCCCCGCCTGAGCTCCCGCCTCAATCAGGGGACTGAGGCATTTGCACCTGTCGGAGTGGTGCATTCTGGGAGGTGTAGTTCTCCCGTCAGCCATCTTGTGGCATGGTAGCCACTCACAGAGGGAAACATACTGCCCCTCTAACACACGCCCTCTCGTGATGCCACAGTATTTTATGGATCATTCATGACTGTTTTGAAAAGTCAGTTTTATGGATATTTCCATTTAGGTTATCAAACCTTTAAATGTGTGTGGAAGTTTTTACCCAAACACTAATGCACTGAAGCAGCCCACACACATTCACATCAAGTTAATAACAAAACCTACATTGGTTATGGATCAGTTTAGGAGAAGAATTGTCAGTGGGATTTGACACTTCATGACTTTAAAGACTGATAACATTGATCACAGGTCTTTGGCTGGTTTGACTAACAGTCCAAATCTATGAAAGTGTAACTAGTGTACTCAAGTCTCAACATAACTTTTAACCTCTCCTATACTTATGCTGGTTCTTTGTATCCTGCTAACTTTGAGTCTGTGTCTATAATTGTGACACTTTTCTCATAGCAGCCGCATGCTGGCACTGAATTTCAACTGTAACCATGACAGCGCCTACGTGCTATTTCTAGAACTGTCCGTGCACAATTACATGAAAGTGCCACAGATATGTTGTTTATGCCGGCCCCACGCCAAGTAAGGCCCTGAACAGCTGGAAAGAGTAAAACAGAGGAAAAATATACGTAAAGTGTATGGCTTACAGGACCTCTGGGCTGCTGTACAAAAATATTAACGGGAGCCGTTTCTATGGAAACACCTCATTAGGAGGCAGTTTGAGCCGTTTGATTATACCGTTCATGATTAAAGCTCTTGCTGGGTAGAGAGAGAAAGAACGTGTGTGGGAGAGAGGGAGTGATGCGGCTTGGGAGAGAGAGAAAGACAGAAAAATACAGGGATTGAGAGAGAGAGAGAGAGAGAGAGAGAGAGAGAGAGAGAGAGAGAGAGAGAGAGAGAGAGAGAGAGAGAGAGAGAGAGACAAAGAGAGAGAGAGAGAGAGAGAGAGAGAGAGAGAGAGAGAGAGAGAGAGAGAGAGAGAGAGAGAGAGAGAGAGAGAGAGAGAGAGAGTGCGAGGACAGAAAAAAGAACATTTTATTTACCAGCAGAGGGCTGTTTTGTGGGTTATAATTAAAGGCCTGAAGTTAGTAGTCAGGGTTGACGGAGACAAGAGCTGCCCAGAAGACTCCTTTTGTTGTTCTAATGCCTGCTCTTGGCTGAGAGCATTGTGCAAGAAGATTTGGGGTAATCGTCACAAGGAATCTAATCACGGAGATATTCTGCCCCGTGGCCAACTGGGTTCCTCTGGGATTTGGTTACTAATTGCTCTTTTTTCCATTGTGCTGTGAGCTCTCCCTCTGCAGCCGCCACCCACCCCCACCCTCTCTCCCTCTGTCCTTCTCTCCCTCGTTTCCTCTTCTCCATCCTAAGGCGTAGTGAGAGTCATAGTGCGCTATGTCACTCTTTGGATGTGCAATGTGCAGCCCGAGGCAGTTGTGGCCTTGCTTGTCCTCATTGCCATCTCATAAGGACCTACGCCAACCTTTCACATTTACAGTAAACGGGAAGGGTTTTACAGAAGGCCTTTTGCCATGTTTATTGAATTTGTGTTTTAAATGTACTATTCTCCAGGTTAAGTTTACTGTTTGCATCCCAGCTAATAAAAGTAATAAAGTACCTAAGCAGGGCAGCATTTTCACCTGACCAGTCCTGCGATAAAAGCCGCAGATTGGACTGAGAGCTGCAGAGGCAATAGTGGGTATACCCTCATCAGAGCAACCTGATAAAATGATGACGATGACCTACGTCACTTAATGTCCTGAGGAGATCCTGGGCCTGATCCCACAAGGAAATCACACAAATCTGTTGGTTGACAAATGCAAGGTCTCCACGGCAAATTCAGCATACTGTTCCTCATTAATGCTGTAGATCCCAGCTTCCCCAGCATGGTGTTGATTAGGAGTTTACTACAGTTGGTCTATCTTACTAAGGTGTGTCAGTCACTACTGGACGGCTCTCTGATATCCCAGCCCTGAACCTGTATTGTGATCAACTAAATGGTCCTGATAGCCAGATGTCTTTCCAAGTCTGAGCCAACTGTTTAGTTACACTGGTGATGGAGACTTGGAAGAACAAAACAGTGTTGGGCAATCCACTTCGTTTTTTGTTTTTTTGAATGCTTATTTTTCTCCTTGAGGCAAACTATTTTCCTCGAGAGCTGACAACAGCAGGAGGTAGTGGAGGGGAATCAATGCAATGGGAACACAGTCTCATTAGAACTCAAACTACTCTACTCTATCTCCGTGTCTACTTTGTCTGGAAACCTGCAATGAAGATATTCTATGCATCAGGCTTTATTAGGAGGTGCAGAATCAACATGTTTGTCTTAGTTTTGATCAATAATTTGGCACGGGCTAAAAACAGCCATTGGGGTCTTACTGTCATAAAAGGATCA
This sequence comes from Hypomesus nipponensis, assembly GCF_054491055.1. Classification (NCBI taxonomy): domain Eukaryota; kingdom Metazoa; phylum Chordata; class Actinopteri; order Osmeriformes; family Osmeridae; genus Hypomesus; species Hypomesus nipponensis. The sequence continues at coordinate 13,722,216 of NC_140378.1, forward strand.
GAGAAATCAGGATACATTTTTTCATTTCAGAAAGAGCATCACTTTTTCATCTGTAAAGACTCGACATTCCTGAAAAGTACAGTTAAACTTTCTTAACAATCACCTATCCTAGAACTAAAAGCCCTCCAGTATGTTTTGCACTTGTAAATGCAAAGATATTGAGTGCAAATTATCTTTCAACATTTTGATTAATGATTCCCAAGGGGCCTCTGGAAAGTGCCAGATCATGGGTAGGGTGGCTGCATGCACAGACACGACTTCCCATTGCTCTGAATATAGCAGACGACTTGATGCTCTTGACCCAGGGGAAATTCAGTCCGAAGTGAGATCCCATCAATTTTCACGTAACACATTGTGGGGGGGGACGATGACAAAGCTGTGCTTTGGAAAACGCTTCTCAACAGGCGTTTGGGGTTTAGTGAATAACTTCCCCACCCACACACTGACAACTGCGCCAACTGTAGCCTCCTCTCAGATGTACAGCTGCATCAAATCAACAGAGACACAGGGGAGAGGTGGCCAGACACCTCTTTATCCTGGACAAGACCCTGCTTTCTTCAATGCAAAAGTGACAGTTGACAATCGAATAGCCTCCCATGATGTGGTCAATCTTATTCTAGCCTGTGCATGACACAGAAAAAAACCCATCTCAAATTGGGATCCAATTGATAGTTCCTGAGATTGTACTGTGACAGTGGAACCTATTTTCCTCTCCTTATTCAAGCAACGTGTTAAGTTTCCACTAATCCATAGTGTGGCCTCCGCAGATGTAAACAGTGTCAGCGAAATCCAAACACAGTGACACTTTGGGCATTTGGAATGGAAACAAAATTCTTTGTCAACTCTCCAGGTCACAACAGACAGTACACTTACAGCTGTATCCAAGTGAAAATTGCAGGTTTTGCCTGTGTTCACCCACGGTTTCAGCTTTTCTTAAAAACAAAGCTAGCACAGATGGTGAGAGCCTTCGGAAGTCAAGACAGAATCACCAAGCACACCTATTGATTTTCTGTAAGGCAGGGGAAAAAATACTTGAACATGTAGGTCTCAGTGAATAAATGACTGAGGTGGGCCTATTATCGAAAACTCAGAAACGCATCTTTGCACATGGGTTTGATGAGAAATAGATGACCCCCCCCCCACCACCACCAACTTCTGCCAGACATTCAAGATGCCCCACCATATTGTAGAACTACAGTCCCAAGAAAGTCTCTGTTTTTCTAAATGTAGTCAAAGCCAAAATGCATGCAATCAACAGTAGGTTAGTATACTGTACCCCATAAATTTGTCATATCTCCTGATCATAATGTGTGTCACTTACTGTGCTGTTCCAACAATAGGCGTGACGATGAAGTTAATGGACGAAGTGGCTGGTATTGTGGCAGCTCGACACTGCAAGACCAACATTGTCACTGCCTCTGTGGATGCCATCAACTTCCATCGCAAGATAAAAAAAGGTATATATTCCTACTCAATTACTGCACATATGGTTACCATTCAGTTGTAACCATCTGTAATTTTAGACCCATCCTTATCTTCTCCTGTACTGATGGAGTTTCTAAACCCTAAACCATCTCTCAGAATATCAGCAGAAAGAGGCCCAGCTGCAAGTTCACATTTGCTTGTTAAAGTTTTTGTAAAGACAATGTTGGTTGGTGCTGGTATCCAGTTTTTAGGCTGCAATACAGTCAATAAAATAGACTCAAGGAGGGTTTTATTCAACAGATTTCTCAGTTTGTACAAACAGTGCTAACAGATATTAGCATTAGCTGTGCCAATTAGGTAATTAGCTAACTGCTGCTGCTACTGGCTACAGGAGGAGTGATGTACCTGCCACTTTTATTAGGTTATTTAACTAGTCTACAATAAGCTGAGACGCTAATGAATCCCAGTTCATGAATAGTCCATTACCTGATAATGTGGAAAACCCAACAGGCTATAAATATGGCCTCAGACAGCTAAATATTACACCGGTGAATTAGCTGCAGCTAAGTGGCATCACATTATAGATAATGAAGATCAGCCAACTTATTGGAGCAGTATCATGTCTGGGAAGGTATGTGGTCTTTTCCCCTATTTTCCACAAGAGCCAAGTTTTTTTCATGACACTAGTACCTTTAGTTTTTCTCCAGTTCTATTGCATTTATTTCTATTATGTGATTAGTGGATGCTTATCTTACTGCTGTCAGTGGCAATGGTTCTAAAACAATCATGACAAGAATAGTGCAATAGACCTCTGGTAGGGGCCATTATAATCCAATCTTTGAAAAAGCTCTGTTATAATAATGCTACAGGATTTCATTTAGCAAATTATTATTAGTTGGCATCAGAGTTGTAATTATTTACTAACTAACCACTAATACTTTTAGTTACTTTTTACACTAATAACTTTACTAACCACTAATAATTTTCTGCTGTTTATAGAATAATTATTTTACCTACCAGGTTTTTCATAGCAACTTTCAGACCACCTTAATATCTTGACAGATATGTTACTATTTGTAAAATATTTAGAAACTGTTTGACCTCAGTGTTGTAAACTGTGATTGTGTTATCATTCCTGTGTTTTAGTGGTTACTTGGGACAAGTACACCTTAACCATCGTCATTGTCCCATGCTGGCTTATATGGAAAAAGCCTTCCTATGTTTCTTCAATGGTTTTAGGGTTCTTACAGAAATATTGATATTAGAGTCTATATGTTTAATAAAAGTAGTACGCTCTCTCACCTAGATACAATAAATCCCTGCTTTCTTGTTGAAGTGTTGACTCCCAGAGAAGGTTTGGATTCCTATTTTCACAGGATAAGGGGAAAATAGTACTTTTATAGAGAATCTTTGTGAGGGCTGTGTTAATGTGATACGTTCCAGATATCAAGTGTTGTATTTAACTGACAGTAGTGTTATGGTTTGTCTCGGGCTATGGTGAGTGTCTTGAGTAGTGAAATTACTTCTCTCTGCCAGTAGAATTTTAAAATGCTGCACAAGAAGTTCACCCATATTTAAAATATATATACCATATACTGTAAAGATTGTATAGGATTCATGTAATATAAAACAAAACACGCAGTGTTTAACATCAATTTGTATGTAGTATGAAACATTGACAAACTTCCATAAATATGGAGAATTTCTTTTTTGTGAATACAAAAAGTATAGAAACATATTAGATTCTTGTAATTATTTTTTGTTTTATTTCCATATTTTGTTTAGTGCCTCAACAATGGATTTACGCTATGTCCTTCATTTGTGTAGTCAAACAATAGTGCTTTTTGGCTATCTTCAGCAATAATGAGTGCCAATGCACACAAACAGACAGAGGCTCAGATGAGCACACAATTAGCTGGCAGATACTGTGGGTATGTCTCTTCACAGAATCAGTTTTAGAATCTGTGGAGCTGACACAGATGGTAGCCCATTTAAGTCTAATAAGTTTAAAAGATGATGGTGGTCCCACTTTGTCTTTAGAAAGACCGTATAAGCAGAGTAGTTCACCAAATACATAGTGTGGTGACACAGTCATTTGTGGAGTTGGAGTAAATCATATGTTGTGCACACCCTTAGCCTAATACATTTTCTGGTCCAGTTTCTTGGCCCCAGTTTTTTCTTACTTAATACACACAATGTGTTTACAATTAATCTATTTTACCATTAGTCTACTATGATGTCACCAGAGCCACATAAGTAACACTCAAACACACCTCAAGACTCTAGTAGTTCCATCAGAAAAGTCAGTTGGGTAGTGCAAATTCCTTGGGAACGCATCTCAAGCTAGGATGCAAGTAAATAAAAAAGCTTGTTTAGTCAGTGTAGGTAAAGTCTGGTGTCATCTGGATATGATGTGATTCATCTGGTGCTCCACAGAGCCACAGAGGGGCTGCCCATTTGAGAGACACAAGTTCAATTGTTGTTCCTGTACCTCATCCATCACCCTGATGACAGAGCCACAAGGAGGGAGAGTGAATGAAACCTAAAGAGGCTTTGGAGGTCTCATGTCTGAGGAGATTGAGAGTTTTTATTACTTCTGAGGTGTTCCTGGGCTGAAAGGAAGAACAATGAGGAAGTGAATGTGGCTTGAATTTGAATTGTTTAGAACATGGGACAAAGATCTCTGGTGAGTATTTAAACTTACAAGCAGTAAAAAAAATTGCAAGGCAATGGCACCTGTTGTTTCCATTGAAACCAGGCAGAATTGCAATGTAAAGGACATAAACTGAACGAAGAAATAGAAACCCGATGTCGTCAATAATACCAGTGTGACTGCGCAGTTAACTGAAATATCCATACTGTACACATTCATTCAGTCCTCTGACAATACAATTACAACCATCCAATTTTAAAGTCCTACTTTCAAATCAGGACCTATTCAGGCCTTAGTAATACGTTGGAAGGGATACAATGCTGATTTGACTTCTGCAGTAGTTCTCTTGCCAAATGTGAGCTGTGTCTTTACTGACTACAGTCTTTTTTCTACTTCAGGTATCTTGGTAACAGTGCAGGCATGCTGTCATATATGATCTGTTTCATCTTGCTGATGTGCAATGGAAAAATAAAAGAGCTAAAATTGTGCCCAAGTTCCGGTGTGTTTAGATCAAAGTGAGAAGATTTGAGCTCAAAAGTGGGAGTGTGGAACACTCAGTTTCCTGGCATGGCTCTATCCTAAATGAGCAGTTGGTTTTGGACTTGGATGCCAAATACTCATTATGAGCCATTCAACAATGTGGTGCAAAATTACTTACTTTGAGCATTAAAGTTTATGATCCAGTTTTCAGTTAATTATCCCAATGACAGCAGAGTCGTAGGACACAGCCCATGAATAAGTCTACATTTTGCGTTAAGGAAAGCCATATGCCAGAAAGGACCGAAGAAGATATACATTATCATTTTGTTTTCTGTCTGTGCCTGAGGAAGTGCTGCTTCAAGCGCTTTGTAGTTAAAAACTCTGCTGGCAAAGGTAAACGTGAACATAGAAGGAAAACAAGTTTTTAATTACTCCCTGGTTGGAACATATAAAGAACTGAATTGTTCCCTGCTTCAAGACAAAGACTTTGCCTCTTTTCATGGTCTTTTGCCTGCAGAGGCAGAGTCTTAGAAACTGTGATGCAAGACCTTAGATGGCTTTGAAATCAGCATGAGACTTATGAGACTTCCAGTCATGTAATTGTAGCTGTACTGTGACTGTGTGTATACCTAAGTGTCCATGTATCCAATAGAGGAAGAACTATCCAGGACTCATAACTTATGCAGAGTATATTCTATTATATTTTCCCCAACACATGCCACTTACCCTAATAGAACACATTTTACTTCACAGATGTACTGTACTATGTTTAATACAGCTACTTTAGGACACAATAATTCACTTTTGTATGGGATGTTGATACCGTCAACATATTTGATTACTTTCATATTTTATGGTTTAGTGTTGTGATAATAAGAGATCACTACATGAAAGGTTTTTGTAATGAAATTGTTGTTTTTGTTTTCTTGTCCAAAGGCTGTGTGGTGACTGTGTCTGGTCAGATGACGTTCACCAGCAACAAGTCCATGGAGATTGAGGTATTTGTGGATGCTGATCCTCTGATCGAGACAGAGGAGGGGAAGTATCGCGCTGTCACAGCCTTCTTCACTTACATCTCCCTGGACAAGGAGGGCAAGCCTTTACCCGTTCCCCCACTCAAGGTACGTCACCATGCCACTTAAATGTTGCTCCTGCTTGCAAAACTAGTTATCTCAGGCCTTCTGCATTGTCAACTCTTGAAACAGCCCTTCATAAACCTGCTTTCTACTTGACGATACACACTTACTGACACTCTCTCCACCTCTCTCCACATTTGTGTTCTTCCTAGTGTCTGTTGCCTCTATAGCACCAAACTGCTAGTTTAGCAGAGTTAATGATTTCACCAGTACCCCTTCATTTTGGAAAGACCTCCATTTTGGAGAAAGATATCCAGTTAAGACACTCCTAAAACAGCACAGACACTGTGCCCCATGCTGCAGCTCTGTATTTGAACCTCTAACAGCAGCATTATCCCTATTTCCATTTCAGACAAACCTTGCTTATGTAACCATTGTTTTTAGTCTCTGCATTGTTCACTTCAGTTTCTCTTTCCAACACTGATTACAAGTGCTTGGTTTTTAAGGGAAAGTGAATGAAGGTTGTGGGAATTTTTTGCATTTCTCTCTCTGCCAAGTTGAGAAATGCTTGCGAAAAAATATATAAAATATAAAAACACCTTTTAGAAATGTCTGTGTTTAATAATGAATGTTTCACTATAAATAGAAACTCAAATGGGGCTAAGACTGCCGGTACTGGAATGTTGTGTACCATGGTAGAGAAGAAAGAATCATGCATGTGTGTGTTTTTGTGTTTTTCCGGGCATGCATGAATGGGTTTGTGTCAGTGTGTATCTCTCTATGTGTATTTACACATGTATGTGTGTGTGCGTGTGGAATAATACTCAATCAAGGCTATTTAGGGCTTGACTATGTACTATGGGGTTGAGGAGAGCATGGAGTGTGTAAAGGAGGGAGAGCCCATACACACCATTGATCTGTACATTTCTATTCATAGCAGTTAGTCCCTCAGAGCCATGTAAGCAGGCGTCAAATGCAGGATAAAAAGTGTAACGTGTCACTCCAATCAGCACTGATTAAAATAGGTGCTTACATTTGGTTTTGGTTTGGAAAAAGTGTCTCATCCAAGCTTCGATTTGCACATGAAAATTCCCATGAAATATATCAGCTATTGGCATAAAATGGACATATAGATAGAAGAGATAAGTCAAATTTCGGAAAGCTTATTGTCTTAGGAGGCTGTTTGTGTTTGAGTGTTTGCATTTTCCTGTGATCACTGAGCCATGTACAATTTTTTAAGTAGGAAGACTGAACATTCATCACAATAATATCAAGTTTTCAAAATAGGATTTGCTAGGGGTTTCTGTACTATAAAAATAGCATTAAAAGTGCATGCACAAATTTAAAAATCCCCTCCGTAATGGTTCTTGTCATATTGTGACCAATTACACTCATGTTCTTCCCTAAAAATAGCCTATCGACAGGACTGTGCCTTCTATTTTTTGACCTCAGGTGCTTTTTTTTCTCTCTCAAGTGAAAAATCTCATCTATTTTTAGACGTTCCCGTTTTAGCTCAGCGAAGGGGTGTGTGTGTGTGTGGGGGGGGGGGGGGACAGCACAGGCGATAGAAGAAGGGGGGATTGAGGATGGGCTGGCAGTGACTGCAATGTACTGTGGATGCAGCAGAGGAGGGGGGATGGGCGGGACAATCGGCCTCTTAGAAGCAGTACCCTTGAACATGATCATGGCGATCATGTATATGCAAGGATGACTGTGCCAGGAAAGACTGAAAATATCTGAAAAGTTCTCTGTGTGAGTCTTGCCTGTCTCCACCTTAATGTGTATCATCTTGCAATGCCAGAAGTATGTGGCATTGCATTAGCTTTTGATGAGTGAAGAAGGAATACTTAGATGAGGAAGAGACAGGAAGAAATAAAATGTAAAGTAAGAGCAAGAAAGGTAACTGATGGATTTTTATCCTTAAGCAGCCCCTCTACCTGTCAACTTTTCTCATTTTCATCTCAATCCCTTTCTCCATCCATCCCTGTGTCTCTCTTCTCCCTCCCTCCATCCCTCCCTTTTGCTTTAGAGCTGGCAGAGACTCAGCTGGACCCCTTTGAAATGAAAACAAGCTGGGTTGTCATGGCAACCCCCAGTAGTCCACATGAAGCGTGTGTTTATTTTTAGATGCCTCCCATTGAAGATGATCAGCAATGGGTTAATGTGCTCGTGTTTGGGTTGGAGCTGTGCCTGTTATTCTCTCAGTAACTAAGTCCACTGAATTTAAGATAACAAGTACATGTATTTCTCTTAATTTCATGGGCTAACATAAAATGCACGGTTTATTCCCATTTATGTGATAGTGGATTTATCAGTAAGTCTTAAAACATTATTTTATCTTAATTTTACATCAAGAATAATTATCAGATTTATTTGGGCTGGCTGGAGTTGTTTGACAACAAACCCTTTGCACTTTGGCAAATGTCATGCTTTCTCACACAAGCATACATTGACTAACTCAATTGACCAAACACACGCACTCAGAGACACATCGAGGACATCGTCCAACCTGCAGATGGCTATCATTTTTCCCTTACCGGTTATTTACTGCTTAGTGCCACTGTTGAGAAGGTGGCATTTGGCACTGTCACTGATGCCTGTGCCCACTCCAATAACAGGTCATGCCAACGTAGCGGAGCCCCTCTGGCATTTCTGTGGCTCCCTCTGAGCAGACCCTCCCCACACGCTGTGTCACTGGGCCAATATTATGCCATTCTACCCACTACCCTTTCTGTCTCCAGTGTGCTCTCATCTTCTCTCTGACACACAGGAGAACAGCCAGGGGTTTCTCCTTAACATTTTCCCCAGCGGACCAGACCACAATAACTGAAAGACAAACTCATTATCTTAACAGTTTAATAATTTTACATTGAATAGTCTAATAACAATGCCACCCAACTCTTTCACTCTGTTCTCTGTCTCACTCTCTGTCTCTCTCTCTCTGTGTCTCTCTCTGTCTCTCTCTCTCTCTCTCTGAGTGCGTACTGTATCCTTGAGTAACCTCATAATAATGTACTGTAGCATTATGAAGAGCCTGTGGAGTCCCACTCTGGGCCATTGTAATAGCCCAATGACTAGAGGCCTATAGAGCCATTATGAATTCAACAAGGCCATTTTGTGTCTGACACTTGAAGCTATGACTGTGCTCTTCATTACATTGAAATGCATCTGGAGGAACATAAAGGCTACATCTCACTTGTCAAGTGATTTTATCAAACCTTATGTAAGAACTTCTTCAGACAAAATTGGGGAGTGGTTACATGATGACTTTGAAACCTGTAGGCTTGTCTTTGTGAGTCGTGTTTGCCATAACAGTTTTCAGTGCTTATTGAACAGAGCATATTGATCAGCTTTGGTCATTTGGAGGGAGAGATGGGAAAGGTCCTTCAGTATTCCAGCGCTGGTAAAATGGATGTGCATGACTGAAGCTACATACAGAAGTAGCATGGGTGCAATGAGGCTATTTGAGACTTCATATCCACTCAGCAGCTGCAGTATGTGAGCTGAGTGAAATTGACAAACTAACCTACAGTGCTCAAATAGTACAACATGGAATATTTCTATTTCTATACTAGATCATAATCTACTGGGTACTAGGAACATTTTCTTCTGGCAGTAGCACAAAAAGAGCCTCAGTGAATCCACTTTCATAGTTGAGGCCCAGATAAATGACTATTTCCCATGTCGCAAACAGTTACATCTATATGTGCCAGGATCACCGCTTGGAGATGAGAAACACGAGAAAGAGGTTTCCATGGAACAAAGGGGTTACCGTGGAAATAGCAATGACGTACAGACACCAAAAGGACATTTAGCCAACAGTGGCGTGTCTCATTTAGTTTACAAAGAAAACGTATGCACACACACAAACCACAACGGTCATGTGCCTACATCCACAGCCCCATAAACATAGATATAAACAGATCCACAAACACACACAGACATTTGATTATGGTCTACTCCATTTGGTCCATTCCTATGATTATCATTTACTAAGTAATAAGATAACAGTGGAGAGACACATTACACACAGTTTGGACTTTCATTTGTCATCAGCAGTAGTCAGATGTATATTTTAATTGGCTGTCCCATCAGACAAAGATGCCATATTATTACTGTAACGAGCACAGCTCAAAGAAGTGTGTATGTAATTAAGGATCGGAAACCCCCTGAGAGGCTCAAGAGAGAGAAGGAGGAAGTGAGTTATAGGTACCTTTCTGTGCACTCCAACAAAAATAATTCTGAAGTGTTGAGGAAAGTGTCATTCCAGGGTGGAGTGTGTTTGTGTGTTGGCGTGTGGTGCTAACTGTACAGTACCTGGGAGAGAGAGTTAGCTGTGTGTGAAAGAGTTATTGAGTGTGCAATAAATGTATGTGTGAAAAAAATTAGAAGGTTATAGTCTTAGGTCAAAGATCCGGTTGATATTATTTTGTCTATGAAGATTCTCCTCAATTTAAAATTGAATTATTTGATATTCTATCAAAAATTGCAATTTTATTATGCAAAAATGTATCCTGTATTGCTTTGAATCACTACCGAATCAGTTTGGCTGTGTTTTCTCTGAGTATGTAGCCTCTGCCCTTTGATTAACTCAGTTTGTTCAAGACAAGAACTGTTTGTTATCCTCTGCTCCTCTCCACTCAAAACACACACACACACACACATCTGCCACAGGACAGCTAGTCAACCAGAACAGCGTTCCTTCAAAGTGTCATACAATGGAAGGAAAATCAGATGAGACAATGACAAATATTCATTTCTGCTCTAAACCAGCCAAATGGTTGAAACTGGAGAGGCATGTACCCATTTAGCAGACCATTACATTGGTATCCCTTTTCTATATGGATTCCACTATACCTGTGTATCTTATTTGAGGACTTGTACTTTTTATGTGGTCAAGTTGTTTTTGTGTTTTTGTTTGAAAGACTATGACGTCAACAGTTCCTGTTTTCAACATCTCTCCACTTGTTCAGACCCTTTCAACCACTTAAAATGCTTTTATCATTGAAGCCTGGGATTGCACACAGTCATTGTTGCTAATTTTTCCACTGCTTACTGTTTACTTATTAGGGAACAAAAAACTTAGATGTAGTCAAAGGTCCTTAGTCCATGAAAGAATGTGAACAGTGTAATAACATTATTGGTTGACTGGTGAGATGAGGACAAGAACCAAATACACAGCAACATAATGGAAAATTATGTACAGTAAGACATTAGGCTACATTTTTTCAACGTCAGTGGACAGTTGATGAAGCTACAATGATGGATTCAATCTTGAATAGAATCAAATACAAAATCCCCTTACTGGTTGTAAATTGTTAAAGATAAAAGCATGAATAACATAGCACTACGATTGAAGAACTATCAAGTTTACGTAAGTGATAATGCCAGATGCGTCGTCCATTATTTTATGATGAGGCTTTGACTGCATCCATGTTGATATGATAACTTATTTAGACACAGGCTCACAATCCACTTTATTCCACCTGGACTTCCCTGCACACATATTCTATGCATGCATAGTCATGTACCTCATATTCCATATACCATATATGGTATGATAGTTTATATGGTATGATAGTCTATCATTTTCAATCATCTGTCAAGGGTATAACTTCTCTGTTTGACATAGATAAAACATGTGTCATGCTTGTGACAACTCAGCTCTGTCCGTAAAGGTAAGCCCAGTCACCACTGGGCCCTTGAATAGCATACTGTATGTCCAATATAAAAATAAGCTCCCTATACTGCACACATTGATCAGGACCGTTGTTGTTGATAAAACAACACATCTGGAAACATACTCAGTTAATAATCTGCACTGTAGTTCTACAGATGAATAATTTTCCATGTGTGAGAGAGAGACACTGTAGTGCCAATGTAAGTAATAAAGCAGGTGTCAGGCACTACCATAAAAGTGTGTGTTGACATTGACACTCCAACAACGTTATTGTGTAAGTCATGAGGTTGCCAGGCAGTTTAATTAACACTGTGCTGGCAGTAAAAAGTTATCCCTCAACACTGCCAAGCAGAGCTGTAGACAGAGGTGGGAGACAACCGTATAAGAAATCATTGTGACATGGTTTGTGTGTGTGTGTGTGTGTGCAAATATTTGTAGCTGACAATTACGCTTAAGACATTTGCCAATGGTTTGATGAATGTGAGTTGTGCTAGGAATAGAAAACCATTCAATTAAAAAGTAGTAGTCTTTACAGGGAAATGTGTGGAAAGTTCAAATTTGGGTTAATTGAAAGATGAATCCCTTAGGGTGTACATAGTGATATGGATTGTGTACCCTTTTCTCTTTGCAGCTTGAAGGGGAAGAAGAGCAGAAGAGGTTTGAGGAAGGGAAAGAACGGTATCTTCAGAACAAGACAAAGAGACTGGCAGGCATAGAGAGAAAACAATGACATCACTCTCCACCACAACAGAAACCCAGGAACACAGAAGCACCATGCCATTCGGTTCCTGTCTTAAATAGCAAACCAAGAGAAAAACATGTGACTTGGAAAAAAAGATGAGCTGCTTCTTTTAACTTTTGTTTCAGTGCGTGCAACACACCAAAGTGTCTATACTGTAACTGTATATGAAGGGAAAGTATGAAGTATTATTTTATCCACTAAATATTTATTTTTTAAGAAGGCTAGACATGCATACATATGTGTAAAACGTTCTGTATGTGTGTCTGAAGATAACAAATAAATATATGTGAGTAAAACAATATTCTACAAACAATCATTTCTTGCCTTATGACCTTGGTGTGTTCTCTGATGTCATTGTCTTAGGCCTGCTTTGGTGAAGAGTGCCACCACTATGCATCTGTTCTGAATTTTGTTATTCACAGAGATGTCAGCCCTGGGCGGCATGGTTCTGACTCAACAGTCATCTCTCTCCTCCTCCCCTCTCTCTGTCTGCACCCTTCTCAATCACCCTGTCATTGCCTACTCTGTGTCTGTATTGCATTCTTTACATAGGTTTCAGATGTTTTACTTTCTTCCTTCACCTCTTTATTCCCTTTTTGCATTCTCTATATATGTTGATTGATATAGTACAGGGATTATCCAGTGGCCTGATGAGTTTTTATTTATTCAAGATAACAAGTGTGGCGTTTAACATGTCCCTAGCTAAATTAATAGGAATAAACATAACATAACATCAAAATATTCAAAGCACTGATTTTCTCACCTATTCCTTTATGACACATTGACATCATCTCATGACAATGGTCTATACAAAAATGGCTGGAGAACCCACAAGGTTTATGTGGAGGAGTTGTTTTACTTCAGTAACCATAATGAAAATAGGGGGCTCTGAGATACTCTTGACATAAATAGCTAGTAAGTGAGGGTAAATTATACTTGTGACTGTATATACCAGTTTTTAAATTAAACCCAAATGAATTGTGAATGATCAGTAAATGATGGATAATGACAGAGCTGGAAATGAGCAAGGGGTATTATTTAGCATCTGAGCAATCACTTTCAAATGTGCTAAATGTATTTATCAATGTTACACAGACCTGAGTTTCCCCATTTCACCACACAGAACATATAGTTTTTTTTTTTTTTCTCTAATTAAAATAGAATTATCTCAAGCTACAGCAGTGGGGGAGCTAATTCTATTTTTATCCTCAGCAAAGTCCAGGCATCTCATGGGGAAAGGATAGGGGAGGGGGAGGGGGAAGAATGAAGGGCGACTGAGAAAGGAGTATGAAGAGGAAAGATACAATCTACAGTATGTCTGATAGGAAAGTGGATGGTGGGAAATGTCTTTGGACGTACAAAAAATAGATAAACTGACAGCAACCATTATGTTGCGATAACAGTTATTTTCAATGTTTCATTATAAATAACAGTTAAACAGGAAGAACTAAGCCAAGCTGGACCTGTTTCACAGATTGCTCTTAGATAGAAAAGTATATAACCTGTCTACAACACTATCAATAACACAACAAATCTCAAAGATCATTCAACACTTACATATAGCTTCCAGTGAGAATTGCAGCACTGAGCTGCAACCCAGTGTCGTGACAAACAAGGCCATTTGAAAGACGGATGATGCACACTGTCAGGGAGAACCCCATTAGGGCTCCTGGAAAAGGAATAAATGATCCAGCCAGGAAAGGACAAAAATCTCATGTTTCATTTTCAACCAATATGTTTTGCATTCCCCAACCCTTATGTGTTAATACAGCAAGTTACAATCACTAGGCATTCGATAACAGCGAGGACAGTATTCTTCCATTGAGGACAGGGCCTACAGAAATATATACAAGCTCCCTTCCCTGGAAGGACAGAAAATATCAAACCTAAACACAAATCTGTCCACATTCTGTAGAGAATAAAGCTTGGCTTCACTATTTATGCTTCATAGGCATGGTCGAGCTGTGAAAACAGACATTCAGTGGTAAGTATTCAGTAGTAGTGAACGTCTGCTTCATACAGGAAGTGGGGGCAGCCCTGAGCCAGCAGAGCCGGTGGGCGGGGATGCCTTCTGTTGCTCTTTACTTCCAGGTCACCAAGCACCATACAGGAACAGAACGGTTATTTCTCATCCTCCCATTACTTCCCCATGCAATCCAATACACTGTGGTTTGTGTTCCATGGATGACTACTGAAATATCTTCACACTATGGTCTAATCCCTCTCATCTCTTTATTTGACCAAAGACCATCCATAGTCTGTCCTTTGTTAGCTGCTTGCCTGAGAAGTAAGTCTGTACTGTTTTCACTTAGTCCAGGAGAGAGACTACATTCATAATGACATTAAAGCAGTGTGTTTAGTTCAGCAGACTGGGTTTTACAGTGCTATACGGTATAATGGTATAATACTATTGACAACAGTCACACCACGCTACCCCTCCCCTGCCCTTCCCTCACCCAAACAAACTCCCATACTCACACTGGCTGATAGATTGCACAGATAGAACAGTTTAGGCTTTCAAAAACCTTCTGTCAGAACTACAGCAGCACATAATGGTAACATAATGGTGCACATAAAAGGTCAACATAATGGTGATGTTAGAGGGATGTTTTTAGAAAACATATTTCTTTATACTGACATGACATCAAGTGATTAGGTAGGTAAAGGTGTGTATAAATATTATTCATTATGAATATTGCCACGTGTCTCTCTTTTCCTAGTCTTGTACAGCATATTGCATACTGTATATATTAGCTTTTTATCACTGGGAACATTTTAAGTCCCAAAGGGAAAACTCATTCATGCAGAGTTATCCAGGAAATGAGTCTAAGGTGTTACGTAACAAGCACCCTACAATAACGTGAATGAAAATGGTAGGAAAGGCGCATGGATAAAAGACAGAAACACAGAAGCAGAAAATTATTGAGTTTTAATAAAGACGCGCCTCTGAGCACTTTGACAACGCCTTTCCCGTCGGTGACCATATAAGAAGGCATTAACAATGTAAGAGCCCTTGTTGTAAAATGACAACGTCACCTTGCTCTTTAATTGCTAATTTCTTTTTTTGAAAGACCAAATGTTCCCAATAGCATTGCAAGGCAAGACAATAAGGACCATTGGTTATGTAAATGTGGTCGTTCAAAAAAAATCGTATTTGGAAATGTGTTTTATGGAAAGCTAAAGGTGATGTTGACATTTTAAATCGGGTCTTGCAGGGCTAAGCAGATATGCAAATTCCAGTCATGATTAGTGATTGGGTATGGAAGCATATAACATACCATGTGTAAATTATTAGTTCACCAAACAAAATAATGTAATCTGCGGCTTATACATGCAAAGGTTGTAGGCCTACATAGTTATAATAAAACCAACATAGTCGTAGGCCTAATTGTTTTCTTGTCGATAGGCCTATATTGAATTGTTGATGACAGTGGCTTTACAAATTAAACAAAGTAAAAGAGGAAACCCCTCCTCGGAAAGAGATTGGCTGAAACAGGATTACTGAAGTAATTGTCTGGAAAGTGCTGTGCCGTTCCAAAAAAATCAAATTGACATTCCACTGGCACTGAGCTGTTGATATACACAACCCTAGCCTCATTAGTTTACGCGCCATGTTGATAGGGGAGCAAATAAGTTCCCAAAAAATATACCTATAGGCTACCTTTAATATTGGGATTTTCTCCAACTGCCATTGGTAACCACCTCCATAGTGGGCGCGCATGAGTGCACGACGCATTCATGCCTCACTCACATTTCCCCTCGTAGCAGGACGTCTTCAGTGATGTAGGGAATATTGGCGTTGAATTAGCTTGTTTGGTAATGTTTCACTCTACAATACTCCGTGCGTGACATGTCTTTTAAAGAGATGGCATTTTGTTAATGGGGAGAACGGATCGACAATTAGCCATTTCATCTTCACACGAGACAAAGGAGGCGCGCGCTATAATGGCCAAGTACAGCTGTGGTGACAGGGTTACTGCTAGTAGACTCACCGTTCATTTTCGAAGTCACACCATGGAATTGAGGTTGACATCGCGCATAGCGTTCCTCAATTTGGAATGTAAAGACTGAACTTTTGTGGACTAAGAAGCACAGTTTTTACGAGGGTAATTTGTATTTTTTGGAACAAGCAATCGATCTAAGCACGTTTAAGGAGGTAGTGAGGTAGGACTACTTCATTTTAATTATTCTATTTACCATTACTATATCTCACGACCCCATTATTGGATGCACACCAGATACATTTAACCAAAAACGTGCATCGTGATAGTGTTTCGCTTTTAACCACGGTTTTATGCTATACTGTTACGTTTATCCCGAATTAGAAAATACAATTTGTGGGAAGTTGAGTCAACGACTCAGTTTGCCACTGGTTAATCTACGTTCTAAATAATGTCAAACCCAATAATGTCAAACCAGTTGTATATCTTTTTTTAAATGGAAAACGGATGTCAGTAAGCTTCAAATTTTAGCGCTGCGGTTGGGCAAATAGGTTAAATCAATGTTTGATGAACGAGACGGGAAGGTTCCAAAAAGTCCTTGATTACTGAGTATTGTAAGTAGCTGGATGTATAGTTTGATTGTACAAATTCCTTAGGCTACATTGCCCATGTTAAAATTCCCACATAATGCAGATAAGTGCAGGTCTACGGTTTTACTCATTGTCAACCATATGAAATAGACCTCCAAACTTAAAGCAACCATTTGCAGTCATATTTATTTAAATCAACCTGTTGCAGTTTAAAATAGGTACATGATTAGGTGAGTCATACTCAGGACCCAACTTGTAATCATTTGCAGTTTATTACACATTAATTAGCCTAACTGCACAGCCTACTGTATTGAATGGTAGTCTTTCCTTGGCACATACAAGGGAAAATTTAGAAGACTGGAATGAATAGGCTTCTGAACAACGATATGAGACAACGACTTAATATAATAAACTGATGCATGACTAATGTTAAGTGTGTGATTTAGGTTTGAGGATTTCATTATTTAGTCTAACAGCCAGATGATACAATGACTGGACCAAGTAATTTATTATAGCAACTGGAGATGAAAGGTGCTGCAGATCATTTTGCATCAGAGGTATCATCTCGGGGTGGTCGTTTATCACCGGCTGATCATAATTCACATGGGATGCATCAGGTGAATGAGAATTTGGCTTCTGAAGGACTACCTCATCTCTCACTGTGTGAAAGTGCTTTCACAACATCTGCCTGCTTCATGTGGATGACTACGTGCCACACAAATGTAGTTCCTAACCTGTCTCTGGCTCTCCATTCTGGAGACAAGCTTTTTTTCTCAATGACATGTTACTATTCTCGCTATTCTAAAAGATAGATTAGTTAAGGCCGAGAATAGAATCCACTTTGCTGCTGTTCAGCTAGTCACTCATGTGAACAATGAGCGTGTCAGGTATCTGTCGGTAACAGATCTTGCTGATGGTACAAGCCAAGAGGCCTGTTTGCTGTAAAGGACTCTCAGTAGACAGTAATTTGATAGCACTGTGTGGTTAATGACATGAGTGGAATACAGAATGGAAGTGTGAGGTGATCGAAGCATACGATGATTTGTCCACTTTTCAAAATGTGTGGTGATACATTATGTTGCATTCATTTTTTGGAAAGGAGAATTGAGTCACTGTAATGTTTCAGTTAGATTGAAATCTGACATACATGGTACAGAGTAGACAATGGTTAGGAATAGCGGTTTCAGCAACCACCGAAAAACCACCAAAGATGCATTCTGTCAGGTGTAAGTACTCGTGGTCATGATCTGATCATGAATGATCGGATCATGGGATGCATGCTTTTAGTTCAAATTAATATTCCAGCATGCACTTTATATCGGTAAGGTTTAATCATGGAGTAGGTAAACATTTACATTCTGGAGTCTTGTTGTGCTGTCTTTAGTTGTACAGGAGGACAGTACAACACCGGGTATTTTCATAGCTTGAGAGATCTCTTGAACATACTGTGACCCATGGAGCAGTGTTGGAACATGATTTCTGATTCCTCACATTCTCAGCAGTATAATAGAAATAGATTAATGTTAGCTGATAGCTGCTCCATAACTGTGCAGTGTACTGTATTCCTACCGTAGAAGTATGCTTGTGGGACTTATACGATGGACATCAGTGGCTCCCCTGTAGCTGTTTACACATCATCACCGCCACATTTTGGAACCCCTCTCAAAGCAATTTACTGCACACTCAGGTACACTATTTGGGACCCCCTTTGGAGAAGCGAATAGCTAGACTTAATAAGTGTCCACAGGGGTCAATGCAATGTGCTTGTCAATTTTTGTTGCGAGGGGGCCAAACGGGGGGTGGCACATGGCCTCAGCTGCGGGGGGGTGCAGACTGTGCCTAGAGCTGGTGGATAGAAGCTGCGCTTTGCGCGTTTCTTTCTCCCACAGATTTAGAGAGACCTGCACTATCAGGCAAAGTCCTCACTGTATTGTGTTGATTGGGGGGAATACACAGAGGTTGTATGTGGTTCCTGCTAAGCTTCCCAAACCGATGGTGCAGATATAGGTCAACATCACACATCCACACAGGCAAACACATTCACACACACTTCCTCTGTTCTGTTTCTCTGAACACACTGACCGACATTTTGCTAATAAGAGAGACAGGAGTGATTGAAAGATCTCCGTGTATTTGACTTTTTAAACAAGGTTTCTTTTAGATGTCACATCTCATTTAGTATAATTTAACAGTTATATTTTCAAGGATACGTCTGTCTGCCTGTTTTCTGCCTATTTAAAAGTCTGTGTGTCGATTTCTCTTCCTGTCCTCCAGTCCCATAACCTGTCTTTCCGTATGTTTGTC
Source organism: Hypomesus nipponensis (assembly GCF_054491055.1). Classification (NCBI taxonomy): domain Eukaryota; kingdom Metazoa; phylum Chordata; class Actinopteri; order Osmeriformes; family Osmeridae; genus Hypomesus; species Hypomesus nipponensis. The sequence goes on from NC_140378.1 coordinate 13,741,107, forward strand.
CAGGCCATATGTCTCTCAGTCTGTTCATCCTGATTTCTGTAATAGTTCTTGATGAAGTGATGCACTGTGTAGTCTCATTCTTTACTAAGCGTTGCTGACAGATTTGCAAAGCAATAAATTACTCATTCAAAGAGTAGGAGGACGTGACTAAATTTAGGTTTCTTATGCAACACTCCATCTAAGGCCTTCATTTAAATTCTTATGGTAGGCTTTCACTTTGTCACTTACAATGCTGGCATTGCATTTGTTTGTTTAATAAAAGAAGCAACCTGTAGGTCAGTACTGAGCATGTTTTACATGACAGATACATCTCATCATTCTGTGTGAAATTTGACTGTCATACAGTGTTAATTTATCCAGTGGCTCACCGGATGAATGTGTGTAGTACATAGGCTAAGGCCTTAGTGTGGTGGCCTGGGTTCAAATCTTGAATGGGCCCTTTGCTGTCACCCCATCAGTATTGCTGTCACTATGAAAATAATAAGACCTTTGGAGGCAGAAATGCCACACAAAAAAAGATGCACTGATGATCCTCACTAAAACATCTTGATCATATAGGCTAGACATAGAATATTTTGCATTTCTTTGCTGTTTATTTTACTTTGTGAAAATAAATATGATGCCATTGTATCCTGTGCAGTTGTTAGGCCTAATGCATGTGATGAAAGTGGGCCATGTATACAGCAACAGGAAGTTGAGAAAATATCGATGAAGCCAGATTGTTATGAGATGATTTATGTGTGAGTTTGTGGACTTTGGCATGGGGGCTTTTGGCCTGAAGACTTGGACTAGCTCTGTGCTGCTTTGGAAATGTCAAAGGTCAAGTATGGATCCAAGAACAATCTGAAAGTATGAAAAAGAGAGTACAGAACAGATTAGAAAGCAAATGAATCCAGTTAAAGACACTAGGTTACCAAATTTACAGCAAAGTGACACTGATCTATGCTTGACAAATCATTTTGGTTTGTTCACAACTGTATGGATGAATGATTATTAGAAGAATGCTAATTGTTTTAAAATACAGAGTTGTTGTGTAAACATGTTGTGAAGGAGCTGCAACCAGAATAGTTTAACAAATTGGGTAGACATCATTATGCCATGGATTCTATTTCCAATGAACCAAAATGCAAACTTTTCATTGTTCTCATTAGGTGACACTGCTTGTCACTTAAATCAAGTTATCCCTGTCCTAAACCTCACAATGCTTTCCATAAAAACACAGCAAATCCCTATAAGCTGGCCCTCTGTCTGTGCCTGAGTTTCATGTTCTAAATTGATATCCACTGCGCTGTCTGAAATACAGGCTGAAATTCAGGGGCATCACTAAAATTCATTATACTGAAAGCAGTTCCTCAAGTTTATCTCACTAGTAAATGTTGTTTTCTAAGTCTGTGTTTTTGTTCACCAACATTGGTCATGCTGTACTGCATTTGGTAGATTTGTATTGTAATGTTTTTTGCCTGGACCCCAGGAAGAATAGTCTCCACTACCCCGTAGACTTTAGACTCTAGAATCCATTAGTCTACACTGTAGACTAATGGAGATCCTTAATAAACATAAACATAGTCCTGATCATACTTTACTGTGAATAATATATGGTATGCTAGTTATTTGTAAGCTTATCTTATTTTAGTAACTTTACTGAATGTGTACCATCAGTCATTCATTTCTACCCTTCTGAAGCCACATAGCCATCACTGTGAGAATTTAAATCATCTTATTTTACACCAATGTTGAGGATTTATGCCCTATTCAAATTACATTCCCAAATAATACTTTCTGTTTTCCCTTGCTTAAACGTAAATATGGCAGTTGTTTTCCAAACAAACGCTCATTATTTGAGAAAATTAGATGTAATTTGGGCTCCTCTCCTGTGATCCACTTTCTTCCTGCCGGGTCAGTTGAATCTCCTGAGTTTATGGTGATTCCAGATGCGATTTCAGTGAGAGAAATAGAGAGGAGAGGGGGCCGGATGATGGCTGTCTATCTTAGAATAATAAAGCTAGTGAAAGAGGCACTGATCCATTCTGATAGGAAGACCTGAATAGGCAATGAGCTGAAACGACTGGGATAGAACACATGCTCACCATTTGGGCTAAAGGGTAAGCCGCAAAGCTAAGCATTGAGTCTGGTATGTAGTGTTGCTAGTAGGGATGCCACAATTCTCATAATAAACCGTTTGGTACAACATCCTCGGTTCAATACGTGCTTGTGAATAGCGTATTACTATGTTTTAATTGTGCTTTTTATGTATCTCAGCTCTGTTTGTGTGTGTCTACCAATGTTACAAAATGCAAGTCATTATTGTCTCTCTGAAAAGTCACAAGGACTTTCTATGACAACACGGAAGTACAATTACAATTATTTTAATGCTGCTCAAAAAACCCCCCAGAGATTTCTGAAGTAGCAGAAAGTCGCCAGATGTGTTGCTAAGGAAGACAAAAAAATACAAAAATTAATCAAATATAGCGACAAAGTTGCTAAATTGGCAACACTGGTGTCTACGTGCTGAGGAATCGCCTCCCGTGAGTCCAATCATTAGGTATGCACTAAGACGTTTCTGTTGTTGCTTTTAAGTAAAAGGGAGAAAGAGTAGTGCATAAAAAAACCCTCACCTCTTACTGTTCCTGTCGCCTAAGCATAGAATAACAAAAAGCACCCTGATGTGCCAAGCCATCAAGCCAAACCAAACCGAAAACCGTGGTTAAAAAACCGAGGCATGTTTTTTAACTGTGGGCTACCTGTATTGTTGCATCCCTAGTTGCTAGTAAACAGTTTGACCAGAGTATGGCCAGGTTAGATTAACACTGCTCTGTAACCTCTTTGTACCACCATGGATCTTAGAGTAGAGTCTGGTTAGTTGACAGAGAAGCCTGGAGAGAGTTGGTCATGTTTGAGAGGCGAGAGCGATGACGTGTCACTGTCATTTCAAGTGTCCCTCCTCGGGGGTGTGGCCCAAAGCACATCTCTCTTCGGACAACCAAACAGACAGGAAATTGAAGTGACAACAGGCTCCAGCTGTGCCAAGCATTTTACACTTCATCATGGGAGAGAACAAGCATTATAGTATTGTGTTGTCTCTTGACAGTGCTACAGTGTGCTACTGTTTCAAGGCCGTACATGACAAATTGAGAGCAGATTTTCTAACTGTATTGGTTTCCAATAGTGCTAAAAGATGATATTTACAAACAATAATACATCAAATGATTCTCCTCAGACATATTGCTATGATTTTTCTACTGTGCCAATTATTGTACCACTTTTCTCTCTCTCTTTCTTTCTCTGTATTTTGTCTCTCCTCTCCCGTTTCCTCCACTCCAGGCTTCTACGTGCACTGGCTCAGCTCAGCGACTCTTCCTGTATTTGCCCCCTTCTTCCTTTCCCCTTTTCTCCCCCCCCTCCTGTCAACACCATGCCGTCCTCCCACTGCGCCCATCCAAAGGAGAACGCCCATCTCCCTGTGTAGGATGCCGGCCTCGTCCTACGCCTTGTATCCCCTCCTGCCCGCCTCCACCACCACCTCCTCCTCGGTTCTACCTTCTCCTCTCGCCGATTACGCAGCGGCCGCCGGCGCCGTCGCCACGCTCCACCATGAAGGATGAGGTGACGATGAAGGATGACATCATCAGCACCAATGCGCTGGCTTGGCTGGTCTGCTCGGGCGTGTCCATCTTGGCCAACACCTGGGGCATCCTGAGCGTCAGCGCCAAGCAGAAGAAGTGGAAGCCCCTGGAGTTCCTCATCTGCACACTGGCCGGCACGCACATCCTGAACATGGCCATCCCGGTCACTATGTACTGTGTCATCACCCTGCGTCGGCGCCACTCCACCTATGAGTGGAACGAGGGGCTGTGCAAGGTGTTTGTGTCCACCTTCTACACCCTCACACTGGTCACCTGCTTCTCCGTCACCTCCCTGTCCTACCATCGCATGTGGATGGTGCGCTGGCCAGTCAATTACAGGTAAGAGGAAGAACTTAAGTTTATTTGGTTGCTTATGTGTGGTTTAAACTAGTCCATTAGTAGTTGCAAAGTAAATGTGGATAGAAATGTGTTGAAAGTTTTAAATCAGATATTTGTTTGACAGTAGAGTAATACTCTTCTTTCTCTTATTTCACTTTATTTTATTGAATACTTTTTGCATAGTACAAGCAATGGTACTCAGTGTTTCCCACAGATTAGAAAGCTGGGGGGGGGGGGGGGGGGTTGTTTCATGTCAGACAGGGGGGGGCTAAATAACTATTTAACTGGTCGGCTCCATGACGCCGGGTAAGTAGCTAGCTCCTGAGACTTCTCACCAAAAGAATGAAGGGGAACCTTCGATTAAGACATGTTCGTAGGTACCTAGTGAAAACTAGCCTCAACTTTCCTAGACCTTTAGCTACGCCACTAATGCTGAAGGCTCGCTGATATAGCTGTCTGTCTTACTAGAACGGCGTGTGTATGTATCGTTGCTAACTTGTGCTGACGTTGTGACTGTGTGTGTATGTGAGAAAGACGCTTGAGTAACAGAGATGGAGGGAGAGCAGGGAAAGGAAATGCAGCTGAACGAATGTGCTGCGTGTTTTAACCTAAATAGTGTTACCAATTTTTACGAAACCAATATGTGGCGGGCGGTCTTGATTCTGTGGCGCACCGCCGTGAATTAGACTGTGTGAGAAACACTGGGTACTATAATACAAAACAGCCTAAAGTTCCCAACCACCACAATATGATATCACTGGGCCGAAATGTCTGTCTCGCAGTACATACACTTTCTGGTCAAAGTTTTCCAATCTGACTTTGTCCAATCCATCCACACTTCAAATCGGATTCCCATTCCATTGACTTAAATTCAGACAGAGAGTCGGCGATGCGTTTCTTGTGAAATCTCTCTGCTCTGGGCACATCTGTCTGTGTGGTTACCTAGGTAATCCCATGTGTGAGTCGCTAGACTGTGAGAGCTTCCACAACTCCAGCTCCATCTGGCCTCCAGTACGAGTGGAAGTATTAGCATCCACATCGGCTCACACTAAACAACACAAGAACAATCAACTAGAGACTAAACTCACCTCTCCAATGTAGGGCTTTATTTATACGCTTGTGGATCTATAGCAACTGTTAAAGAAAGAGTTAAAGGTCCCATGACATGAAAACATCACTTTAGGAGGTTATTTAACATTAACATGAGTTCCCCTAGCCTGCCTTTGGTCCCCCAGTGGCTAGAAATTTCGATTGGTGTAAACCAAGCCCTGGGTATTCTTCTCCGCCTTTGAGAAAATGAGAGCTCAAACGCTCAGTTTTGAAAATCCCCCTATTGTGACGTCACAATAGGGTGTTACCTCCCCTTTCTCTGCTTTGCCCGCACAGAGAATTTGGAACCACCAAAAAATTAGCTACGACCGGGCGAGCGCGACATTGGTATTTCCTCGAGACATCATGGCTTGCAAACTACTGAAACATGGCAGTTAGCCCTGCCTCTTTCTCCCTCATAGCATTTAAAGCTACAGACACAGAAATGGCACGTCCTGAGGAAAGCTCATTGTGGGACTGCTCGTAATGACTGTAATTCTGCACCAAGGCTGAATTTTGGGAAAGAGACTTCAGATACAATATTAGGGGACCACTAAGGCCTCTATAAAAGCATCCAAAAACAGCATGTCATGGGATCTTTAAAGAACAGCTGTAGCAAAGAGTTAAAGAGCAGCTGTCTTCTTTAATGAGATGTTACTTATGAATGTTGTTTATGACTATGCAGACATACAGCATTTTGTATGCAGTTACCAGTTTAATCCCCAATAAACTTCCAACAGATCCCTGATGAGAGTTAACAAGGCCAACCTTTTAGCTTAATTAAATAATATAAACTTTTCCTGTTTGTACAATAAATGCTATATTATCTTTACCCATTTAATTATTATCTCAAGCCCTTTGTTCTGTCTAATATTGACTATATGAATATAATATTTTGCAATCAATATGCAATATGCAAGCCCAGTTAGTCAGATATTAAATTGAAAACAACATATCATGTCTTTATTATCAACATTTTTGGACAATGAACAATTGTCCTTAATTGTCATTGGTCTCATCCTTGTTCATATATTACCTTAATACAGCATGTATTCGGCTTTATATTCTCTATTGAATCTATATTCATCCGAAGTGTGTATGGCTGTTTCCTTACCATACCTTAGCATACACTAAAGGCCTGGATTATGAGTTTTGCCCTTGTATTCGAAACAAATGCTTCAACATCTGTTCTCATCAGCCACTGCTCATAGTCTCTCAGGAGCAGACTCCCTCCCCCCCCCCCCCCTTATCTGGTAATAGATTCAAGCAGCTCTGTGACGTAAATATCTCTCACCTCAGGCAAATTCAGGAAAGGCTAAGGCTCTGACTCGGAGCAACAAAGAGAGCTACTTCTCTGCACAAAGACCAAAATGCAAAAGTGGGGGACAGGGCTGTTACCACCTATTGATTGTTTCTCTAGTCCCTGCCCATGTCATCTGTGTCATTCCTTCCATGTATGTTTTTAATTCAGTGAGCTCTGTCTTATTTTCCATGGAAACAGCTGTCAAGCCAGTTTTTGCTGTCAAGCCAGTTCAGTGTATGTGAAGATGTTAACGAACGGAGGGGGAGAAGGGGGAGGGGTGGCAGGCAAGGATGGCTTAGCTTTGTTGACTTCCTAAGGAAGACAGCTTCGGTTTTCCGTCAGGGCCCTAATGGACAGTCACAAAACACATGTGAGTCTGGTTGTAGGAGGGTCTGGTAGTGGGAGGGTATTACATTTGACCATTTTGATGATCATTGGAAATACCACCACATGCTTTCATACGTACAGTCTAAGGTGATTGTATCTCTGGTTTCTAAATATATTATTGTTATGTGTGAGGAATATCATTTTTGCATTGCAATTGTTAAATTGGTGTAATTGTGAAGCATCTTGGATCAAGTAAAGCTTCTTGTCTACACACAAGTTTCTGAAAAGGAAAACAGTCCTTACGCCTATAGTATTTTTAGATGTGTGTTGTGCATGTAGAAAGCACAACACCGCCAGAGGACACAAACACATTCAGCAAATTGCTTGGCTATAACAATTACTCAAAGGTGAGAGCAACACAGATCTCCTTCACCAAAATAGACCTAAGTGACAAAGAGACCACAGGGCATGAAAGCGATCTAGACAATCTTAAAACCATTGATTTCCTCCTACTCTCGTTCCATCCATTCGAATGATATTAAGATGTTTTTGTTCAATCAGATTCCCAAATTGATTTAGACTGAATATGTTCTCGCTCAGCTCATGGTCTCTTATGTCTGTTTAACACATTCCCTCTGATGCACCATGTCAATTGTGGAGGTTCACGTTTACGGTTTTATTGTTTTCATAATTACGGCAAAATTCACAGTTGCTTTATAACTTTCAGTTTGGCACAGAAAGTCTGAAGACATTTTCTGCCCTTAGAGTCTAACCTCCTTTTTTGCAAAAGTGTGCTCTATTAATATGACGGGAATCCTCTGTCTTTATCTCTCTTGCTCCATACCTCAGGTTGAGTAACACCAAAAAACAGGCAGTCCACACAGTGATGGGCATCTGGATGGTCTCCTTCATCCTGTCTACCCTGCCTGCTGTGGGCTGGCATGACACCAACGACCGCTTCTATGCCAAGGACTGCCACTTCATTGTGACAGAGATCGGCCTGGGCTTCGGCGTGTGCTTCTTGCTGCTGATTGGCGGCAGTGTGGCCATGGGGGTCATTTGCATCGGCATAGCCCTCTTCCAAACTTTTTCCATCCAGGCAGGCCATAATGCAGACAAGAACAAGTTCAATGTGCCAACCATTGTGGTGGAGGACGCCCAAGGGAAGAGGAGGTCATCCATTGATGGCTCGGAGCCCCTCAAGACGTCGTTACAAATCACATACCTGATCAGTGGCATTGTCTTCATCTATGACTTTCTGACTGGGTTCCCCATTTTGGTAAGTTGAAGAGTTATACCTGGCTAAATCCAATGCATGTGTGTATTTTATGAGTGGCAGTTGATTTCTGAGGAAGGTTACTAAAAACCTTGTAGGTAATATTCTAGTAGATGGGCTGTTCTTTAATGTGGTCCCTTGGAAAGACAATATCAAAAACACACAAGGTACATATAAAAGTGTGCTGTGTGCTTTCAAACACACATACTATATGAAGTACTCAAGAGGCTTCCACAGAAACAGCTCATGTCAACTGCAAGAATGAAATATTTATGTATTCAGTTGTGTTCTCATGACTTTAGTTGGCACTGACAAACTAGGCTAAGGCTGTGTCTCATCCCTCAAGCGCATATGTTGAGGCCTGAGGTTCTCCTGCATGCTGCTAAGAATGTTGTGAATCTCCGTAAATGTTTATGCAGTGTACCATAAAATATCTACCCTTCTTTCTTTCCTTAGCCTCCCTCCCTCCCTTATGGTGGTGGGGGCCATGTTGTGTGCCAGCTCTCTCTGCACATTTGTGTTGGAAAGAGAGGATGGGGAATGAGGAGGAAGCTCTTGAGTCAGCAGTGGAGATAATCAGACTCAGAGCATGCTCAGTGTGCGCCACTGTCAAACAAAGGCAAGAAGGGAGGGAGAAAACGTAGTCGTCATTTTTAATTAGTGTGCTAATGTTCCCTGTAGAGGCTCCTATAAAGCTATTTTATTATTTAAATGAACTTGAATGTTTCCCATCTCATCTGGGGCTGTAAGTAGGTCAGGCTGGGAGGACCCTGTGTGCGCTTACAAGATGTGTGAATGTTGAGTGTATCTGTGTGTGTCTCTGTGTGTGTCATCTATGCTCCAGTGCCCTTCAAGAGCTCTTCCCAAACATCACAATGTGTAAAGGGTGTACTGTATGTGTGTGTGTCTCTGTGTTTGTGTGTGCACTGTGTAGCAATATACTTCTCCTCATTCTTTCATTCCTGACTATAGGAAGAATGATGTTGCCATGAAAGCACGGCTGCAGCACTGCCAGGGAAACAGCTGCTTGTAATAATCACTGTCTGCTGACATTAATGTTAATGGAAGGATGTAAAGCACACAACACTTCTTATTGGAAAGTGATATTGTTCACCTAAGGTGTTCCATGTCTAATGTCCCGTGCCATGTCCGCTCCAGGTGCTTTCATCAGAGGAACAACAGGGGACCTGTCAGTGTACTCCTCCTTGCTCTGCAATGACCTTGAATTGTGTCAGAGTGCTTGCTGTTCACACCCTTTAGAACTACTTTATGGAAAGAGTGTCGAACATTCAGACATCCAAGGCCAAGTCAGCCATGAACTAACCTGAATGCACGTTGTGGAGAACAACAGCTGCTGTTCAGATCATTTGATTAGCTGCAGTTGACTTACACTGGATCCATATTCAGAGTTGGTTATTATGGAGGACAGGTGATGCTCCAGATGCTACTGCTCTTTATTTCCACAGTCCATGACTGTATCCAGACTGAGAAATTATACATGGGAACAATATATTAACTGGTTGAGTGAACCGTTTTGCCTGGTTGATTTTAATATGTTTTAGTGGCCAAGAGCACAGCAGAAACCATGGAGCTGCAGATTTACAACCGTGCAGACAGGATGACAAACTATTACCAACAGACCCATAGTCCAATTCCCTTGTGGTTGTGTTGTGAGGTAGTGACCAAAGAGCTAGGTGCTAGTCTGGACTCCAGGAAAGACGTATCTTTAAGAGAGTGGATGGAGGCGTAGGGAGCTATTTTCCCTCTCCTCAGTATTCAGGTTGCCAGCTCCTGTCAGGTTCTCATTCATTTTTCAGTGAATCGTTTCTTGGGGTTGTCATGCAGACATGAGTCGGTGTTGAGCTCTGAGCTCACCTTGCCCAGCTGTGTGCCGACGCTTTCTGGAAGCTGGAAGGTGGTGTCACATGTTAGAGACGAGACCTCGTTCTGACCTGCTTTTGACTGAGTCATTGAATTAGATGGTGTGAGTCTGTTTACCACTACCCACCACCCATGAGACCAATCATTTGAACAGTAATGTAGTTTTTATTTTTACATTACACCGACATATGACAATAAAACCACCACTAAAATATTGTGATATTCTTGTCACCTTAAGCAGCTGTAAGAGTCAAGTGATCATTCAAATTTACCAAGCAATTAGAACAAATTATCAAACTGAGATGTTTTGGATCCATTAGAGTGGTTCCAGTTGGGTGGCATCCTCCAGGATGTCACAGTGCATTGTTGTTAGTGGTTTACTTAGGGTGTTAGATTCACAGATGGAGATCAAAGCGTGTCATTAATCCTGTGCGGTTTTAAGCAGGATTACTAAACCATGACAAACGCTCCTGTCTTGTGGCACAACAGTTGGTACAGGTGAGTTAATCCCATTTTCCATGAACTGACAGATTTGAAATGGTAACTGTTCAGTCTGAATATGAATAGAGAGGAACTCGGATACACTCTAATCTACCATAGTATTGAAGAATGTGTGTATGTGTGTGTGCTTGTGTGTTCATCTTGTGCATGTATACATGTGATTTAACCATTCATCTGAGAATCTTCAATATTTGTGCCTCTCCATTTTTAGACTACTAGAATGATCCCCGTTCAACTTTCCCATTAACTCACTGACTATACCCTGAGGGAGAATGGGTATAGGGACAGAGAGAGAGAGAGAGAGAGAGAGAGAGAGAGAGAGAGAGAGAGAGAGAGAGAGAGAGAGAGAGAGAGAGAGAGAGAGAGAGAGAGAGAGAGAGAGAGAGAGAGAGAGAGAGAGAGAGAGAGAGAGAGAGAGAGAGAGAGAGAGAGAGAGAGAGAGAGAGAGAGAGAGGCAGAGAGAGATAGAGAGAGAGAAGGTAAACCAGCGAGTAAACCTGTTGTTCATGTCCAGCTGTGATAAAATCGATAAGAGACCACTTTCTTAACTTTAACCTATTGATTTATTTCCGTGGGCTGTAGAAAATGTAATGAACACCTTATAACTCAACGGTTTGCTGTGTTGACCTTGAATGCGGCCCACCAGCATTATTCCCCATGACACTGTAGATCCATATATCATACATGGACATCTGTCCTTCCCACATACAGTTTGTGATCATACACACATTGACAGTTTAGTATCAGCCTAAATGCTTTCTGCGTAACCATAATATGTAATTTATCTGTTTGATATATGTATCTCTAGTTATTCAGTGCTTTACTGTGGGTAATTTATTTACCTACATATAGAACCCCTGACTGACTTGAGTGTGTGTGCAAAAAAAAGCATTAAAATGATAAAGGCAAATTATATTTCCAGTTTGGTAACTGAAGCAGGACAAATCTCCTGCCACTGCCTTATGACCTGTAGTAATGAGCTATTTAAATGCATGGGCAGCTATACCACATTCATCCTTTTCACTTAAGAGGATTTGCAGAGTATATTCGTAACCCTGTATGTCATTTTATTCTATAGAATGGTTCAAGGGTACAGTGGTTAATTTTTTCTTTTAGGCATTAAAAAGCCACACTTTCAATTATTCACTCGAGCTCAAACATAACAGCTATTATTACAGACTAGTGTGGTTTGAGAGGTTCATATTGGACTGTATACTGGTTGGCTCTGTAACCAGTGACACAGTGTGATTCACTACATAGGCTTTATCAGACATGTATTTAGACTGGTTGTGCATTGATTACTGATCTATGCCAACATCTATTAAGTCTCCAATAGCCATATTTGATGAAGACATCGTCCTGATCATTTCGTGATGATCCCAGGTGGTCGGACTTGGTGATTCACGGATGCCAATGTATATTACTAAATGTTATTATACTTCATGAAGTATATGAGATTCTACTTAATGACATATCCCTCATGCTGCTCTAACTGAAGTTCACAGGGGAAACCTGGAGAGATGACCTTCTGTCTAGATAATGAGTGGGATCCATCGGTTTGATTGAAGTGTCAGGGCCCAAAGTAGCAAGCACTCACACAGACATTCTAGGATACTTAAGTACTTGTGCCCAAGGTAATGGATTGAGGACATAGCACTTTATTGTTCCTGAAATTGTGTATGTAGACAAACAAACCAATTTAATGTCAATGGGGATTACAGGCGCAGCAGAGTTGGTTGTCAAATAATATATCCAGTTCAATGTTCCAGTTCAAACTGCTGGGAAGGGGGAACCACAATTATTGTCTTCTATAGGTGTTTCATGTAACTACTGTAGTACTGTAGTTTACATGTACAACACATGAACATGCATTTTTACTCCCTAGCATCAGCTGGATATTTATGTTTTGGAGATAGTTGGGAAACACTGAATTGATACCCATAAAAAAATGGCTGAAACTCATTAGAGATTTATTACAGTAATAAATGGGCTCATTAAAATAGAGTGTGTGGATATTCTGATCATGGTAATTGGAGGATGTGTATGGATGTTGGTATTAGATACCAGGGGGATGTGTGGCCCGCATGAGCATCTTTGTACATCCTAAGTTCAATAGCAGTCAGTGTAGTCTTTCAGTGTTAATCATTGATTGAAATGCGTTGTTATTAATACCATGTACGTAATGTTGAAGGAAACATGTATCAATGGGCCTCCCATGAATCATGCATTGCCAACCCTCTCCTCTTCTCCCAGGTGGTGAGTTTTGCCAGTCTGAAGTATGATCACTCCTCCAACTGGATGGTGCTGTGTGTGCTCTGGTGCTCCATCGCCCAGTCCATCCTACTGCCCATGTTCCTGTGGGCTTGTGACCGCTATCGCGCTGATGTGCGCATGGTCTGGGAGAAGTGTGTGGCCATCATGTCCAATGACGACGTGGATGAAGGTAAACGTCCAGGAAGCCATCTGGACCCTCACCCCTGACCTCACACTCATAAAGACATGAGGATGGTTTAGGTTTCAGTAAGGAGGGAGGTTACTGTATGCTTGGGAGTTTGAACATGAATTACAAATGGAAAGGGTAGTGGTCTCCAGCCTTGGTCCTAGAGAGCTGCAGGAACTTGCGGCTTGTGCTGCATCTAGAATGTTATTGATAAAGGTCTGATTTACTACAGTGACAACAATGTATGACATGGTTACACCTTTCCCTGATAGCAACTCAAATTGTAGATTACATATTTTATAGTGGAAATCACTGGATCTAGAGGGTTCTCCAGGAGCAGAGTTTGATACCTTGTTTTGGAAGGTGTCATGCTGTACATACAGTATATAGTGTGTTAGCTATTCACACAGATACTGATTTGTAAATGTATGCTTGAATTGGGGTCCTTTTATGATTGGACAATTTGTCTGACTTATCATGTGACCTATCATGTGACCTTGTAGTAGAGAAGAAAGGAAGTGGTAAAATACAGTATGAGTGTCTGTTGTTTGCACAGGATGATTATACATCCAGTTAGATCTACAATACATTATAAGCTAAACTATAAATTGGTACATCTCATACAGTAAGTGCTTTATTTTACTATGCTACTGAACTGAAGGTAGGACACAAAATAGGATATTGCAGGAAAAGCACATTCTTTCCCTGCAGCCTTTTTACTTTGTTTCACTTCAGTGCATTTAAACTGGGCAATCTTCCTCTAGAATGCCCACAACAAGAGAAGATGTTGAAATAAATAGGAAATACTTAAAAATGTTTTGAGCCAAACTGATACTGTTACAACTGAAGTAGGACAAAAAGGCATTTTAAAGATTACATGATGGTCATATTTCCTTCTAATTACAAAGTTATGTTGCTCAAGTTTCTGTATGCATTCAGTAAATATCCTAAATCTGCAGTTAACATAAAAAGTGTATTATTCCAAATTATGAATTACTTTCTCCCTCAACTAATTTAGAATATGTTCTATGTTGGAATAGTAATATAAACATATAATAATGGAGAAAAAAAGTAGTATACCATATGGTATTTTAACATAATTTACTCATCCGCTTTTAAGAATGCATATCTCCCTAATATTGAATGTAGATTTGTAAAATATATATACATAATCTTCAGAAAGTGATCCAAAATGATATAATAAACAGACATGTCCACACATTTTGGTCCCAAAATTAGGTCACATGATAATGAAATAGCCCCCATTACATGCACATGAATTTGAATAATTTGTATGGCATCAGTTAAATTTCACTCAAGCAAGTAAAGTTTTACTCAATATAATCACTATTTCAAATGTAAGCAATGAGAACCAACTGTGAGTTGAACCTTTTTGTGTTGCCTGTATAAACTCAACCTGGACCCACTCCTCCCCCTGTTCCTAACCTTCCACACCTCTTGATGCGCTCCCTTTTCAATCCATGGGTATTTTCTGCTGTTTAACATAAGCCAAAAACAACCTAAAACATGATATCATCTGTGTGATTTTTAATGTGTCCAGTTCTCTGCTTCTTTCCAGAGGGCTTGCCTTGTATAACACAGCTCAGTTGTATGTATGGGGGTTGTTTCTTGTTTCCAAAGCTACTGACTTGCATGCTAAGCTGCCTGTGCAAATAGCTAATTTCATCCTCCATCCTTCTGGCCAACATTTGCCTTAAGATCAGCATTTTACACCCATCTCCAATTGATCTCTAATTGAAGCCAATATTTTTTATCTGAACTTTACTTATCCAATCTTATGTAAAATGACTCTTGAATTATTTCCATAATGTACTCTATATGGTTCCCACTAAGCCTCAGTAGTTTTAGAGATTCATAACTTTTTGGACTCTGAATTTAGATGCTTCATTACAGTTATTTATTTATTTTGTAGTACGACTGCAATTTTGATAATATCCCAAATTTACTAGTGGACCCCAAAAAACAAAGAGAAAGATTGAATTTGTCTCTCTTATCTTCTCGTCTGTCTGTCTGTCTGTCTGTGTATTTGAGTACGTTGATCTTAATCCTGACGCGTATGCTTTTCTGCGTTTGCAGAAAACAGCCAAGATGGAGGAATTCATGCCGACTTAATATATGACAGACCATATGACTATAGCTCCGTGCCTGAAATCGTGACGGTAGACCGTATTGCCAAGTACGAATTCTCAACTTTAGAAAGGGGGGTCCCGCAAGGGTATCCATTGAGGGAACTACAGGAAGATAAAATGCAGTATTTGCAGGTATATTTTTATTGATTTTTATTTATTACCTAATAAATCTATCTACTTTCAGTGATACTTCATATACGGATGATAATGTGCATGGTGATTTGGCCTCTTAGGCATAATACGGTACAGTATCTAAGCTTGATTAATCTTGCTGGAGTACGTTAACCTTTTTTAACTATGACATTTTATATATTCAGAGATTACATTGGAAAAAGTGGCTCAAACAAACGTCTCAAACTATTATTCTGGCTGACTTATGTTATGGCAAATATGACCATCAGTAGTTTTCACCTTCATTTTAGATGTGCATTATAAATGTTTCAACGTTTACAACAATATGCAGGTCTCACATGGATTATCAACCTATTTAAATTCCAAAACATTTAGTAAATATAATAAATCTTGAACAGAATGAACATACTTTTATGTGAAGTATAATATTTTTGTTTGGTATTCTATATATTGTAATTTTGACTGAAACATTCAGGGAACCCAGGACAAATGTTAACCAGTACGCAAAAACCTATTCGATCCTTCATCCAAGCCTGTCAGTTGTAGAGCTGTGAAATGCTCCTCTTTGATCTTATATTAACCCCAAAGCTTATCTCCTAACATGCAGTTTTCCAGGGCTAATCATTTTGAACAAACTTGGAACACTCATTGAACATATTAAAAGTATGAAAGCAGAAAAATGTGTTGTCGACAATAAGTCCTGGAAGACTGAATGTGGAGACATGACAACCTAAGAATGAACATATCCTCACCAAACACTCTCCTGACTTATGATCACCCCCTGACAAACATCGTACCACTGTTTCATCTTTGTCCCATACTACTGCTTAAGAATGACCCTATTGGATTCAGTCAGTACAGCACATAAAAGAACAGCAAGATAGAATAAACATGGTATACACCACATAATAGAACATGTAGTGGTTACATAAATATTCATAGATTTTCATTTATATAAGAAAGCCCTTAGCTGGACCGTTATACTTATTGGTACATGTATTTGATACATTTTATAATGTGATGTCACATATAGGTTAGGTATTTTTGCGATCTCACATCAGACAAACTCATTAAGCTTTCTTACGTGATCTCAATGCAATTTGATCGTTGAACAGTTTTCGAAACAGAGATGTATACAGTAGCTCATTTCACTACATTGTTTCATTGCTCCATTATGAGTCACATGTGTATTGCATCTGACCTAATGTGTTTTTAGAAAGCAGGTATACTTAAGTGTCAATCCATATTTCATCATGGTGTTAACAAAAAAAATGCATTTGTGGCTACAACTTAAAGCATGCAGAAAATGCATCTATAACTAGCCAATATATAATATGATTTGTTATAGAAAGTACTGATTGTGCAAGAATAGTTCTCAAGTGGCATATCAAAAGAACCACAGCCTCAAGTTTGCCATGTTGTCTTGGATTCCCATCTTCTCCCCTCCATCTGTCATGTCTGATCCTTTTATGCTTTGCTGCCCTCTGCTGTCTGTTTTACCCTTTCACTCAACGCTACTGTATAGTCTGCTGTCTCATTTCTGCTTTTACCTAAAGCCACCACTGGGGGGCACTCTGATATCAGTATTTTACTTGATACTTCGTTGACAAATCCTGTCTCTCTTGCATAGTCCTCAGAACAATGTGGAATGTGAGTATCAATTTGGGGAATATAACCTATGCCAATAATTAATAACTTAGCTGTCATGATAGTCTTACCAAATTACAATAGATTAGTGACTGCGTTCATCTCAAAGTGAGACTGACCAGTGAATTGAAAAGTAAAGAAACATTTTCTTTTAATGTAAATATTGGATGAAAAACGTGTAATTTTGTAATGACAAACTTTGTAATTGTATTGCTTAAAATGTATATTATTTAGGTCTGATGTTGGCTTTATGTTGTAGACCTGTTTTATCATATTCTGTCATTTCATTTTAGTTGAGGGTATATAATTATAAGCCAGTCTTAACTTTTCTAAACGGATGTGTACGATCTTTGTTTTGCACCAGGTGCCCCCTACAAGAAGATACTCCCACGACGAAACCGACATGTGGACCAGCGGCCAGATCCCCTCCTACCTGCACCGCTGGGGCTCCACCGAGGACATCATGGGGAGCCCCCACTACAGCTCCAGCTTGCCGCGCCACGAGAGGCGCAGGAGCAGCCTGGTCTCCTACCACGAGGAGAGCCACCAGCACCGCAAACGCCGGCGCTCCGAGGATAGCGGGCACTCCCTCAAGCACCTCCCACGGGTGGTCACCGGCAGCGGGGAATGCTACGAGGACAACTTGAAGTGTTTCAGCCGCGATGAGGTGATAAATTTCATAGATGAGACGCCGCTGCCCAGCCCCATGAGAAGCCCGCGCCGCACCTCTAGCATCTCACTCATCCCAGACGTTTATGAGCATCACGCGGTCCTGTTTCCTCATTTCCCACTAACAGACTTTGAGCGCGAGCCGCAGGCCCTGCGCCGGTTGTCAGAGCACAGCAGGAGTGGGAGCCGAGGTGGGTCACCTGATGGGTCACCCAGGCGGGACAGAGGAGAGCTTTCTGGGGCATGTGGCACGGGAAAAAGCTGCCGCGAGCATAGGAGGGAAGGGAAGCGTCATAGTGAACTGGTCCCACCTGGACAGATCCAGCAGCCAGGGGAGCCCTCCACTCACAGGCCCAGCAGGACAGGTCATGGGGCTAGGCCTGTGGCTGGAGCTGCCTGGGGGGACCAAAAACACCTGAGTAAAGCAGAGAGTAAAGGAAGCACAAATAGCTTTTTAAGTTCACCTTCTGCATCATCCTCGGGTTATATTACATTTCACTCGGATTCCATAGGCTCCACTACCTAGGAAACATTATTATCATTATTATCAGTACTATTATTATCATTAAAGAATTATGGTACCAAGCAATTAGGGAGGTGGACAGATAAATTAAGACTAACTGTATCATGGTTATTTTGTACTGTACCACTATTCTATTTTACTATATACCACTGTATCCCTAAAATTGAACTTTTATTCTGATACTACTGACCTTGAAGCTTTTGACAGGTGGCCTACTGTGGTTTTAGTAGGTGGGGCTAGTACATGAATCAGCTGTTTTTCAGAGCACAGATCCACTTACAAATCTCTTTTAATGTAATCCATATTTCACTCATGTTTTTGCTGTTTGATGTAGTTTTCTATCTTCACAAAGGAATGAGGGAACATTGATATTTTGTTATTTTTTTGCACTTGATGACTCCAAATCTCTTATTGTAAAAGCAGTGTTTTATCTAATGGGTGAGTGTTTTAACTAATGGGTGCATGTCTTTTAATCACTCTCCATTGCGGAGACATAAACTAGATGAGAGCCAAAACTGCCATGACTCAAGATGCAGCTATGAAGGACAGAACGTATGCCCGATTTTGATCTCCATATAACAGAATATAACAGAATAAATTAAATGTAGTCTTTAACTACTCAGTTCCACAGTTACAAATAAATATAAAGTTCCATAAACACCATGAATATTACCAACATATCCAATACTGAGATGCACAGATATTATGTTTATGTTTGATACATAAAGTCTTTGTGAGGAGATTTCGAACATATCCAATACTGACTATACGGCGATTATTACAACTGTTTGTCTAATTCAAGTGCATAGCCTTAGTTTTGGGGCATTGTTGTCTATCTATGAAACCCCTTTCACACTTATAAAAAGCTAATGCCAGTGCAGGTCATGTATATATGGAAGACAAAGTTACATTGGATGTACGGCTTGGTGTTCTTTAAGTAAAGCATTAACTGGAAAATTCAAAAATGACAGAATTCATTAAACATTTGAAGACTTTCCTCACACTTACAGCCATGCACATTATAAAACATGCATCAGCCATGAACAGTAGCTTATCTCACCAATGGTGCTTGATCTGGGCAGCTGAGCACAGGTTATGTTGAGATGTACATTTAGTTGTGTGAGAGTGTTGCTAAAAGTCAACTCAAAGAGTGCTTCAATAGCCTACATGTTTGCTCTCATCCCTTATCACCACTGAGTACAGGTTGAAGACACATTGTTTATGTTGGTTTATATCAGCCTGCAACCCTCTTGCTAATTCACATAAGAACCGATGAACAGAGGAGACAAGGAAGTTTTAAATGGCTCCATGAGTTCTGAGCTCTATAGGCTACAGTGATTTAAATTGGGCACATGTTTAAAGTTGATTTTGTCACATTGAGATGAACTTGGAATTAAAAAAATGTAACGTCCAGCCTTGAGATTTTTTTGTTTCCTTTCTATGCTTGCAATAATATTGTGAGTAGGAAACACATTTGCTATAGATATAAATAGGTTAAGAGAGGGCAAATGGAAAACCATATAAAAGGCAAATTTGGTATTGGACCATGGTAACCAAGTCTTCCTCATGCTTTATGTTCCACTAACTGTGAGTTAGTGGGAACGTTTTTCCTCTAATTTACTCTATAACTGCCCACTGAATCAAAGGCTACATTGTTGCTAGACCCATAATATGAATGTATTCACACAAAGAACTTTTGCAAATAAATTAAAGTGAGGATAGTAGTCTCATAAATGCAACTTGAAACCTACCCTGCACCTTTGATAAAGCCTTATTTGATATTGTTTAGTGATAGTTCAGTCCATTAAACAATGACTTTACACGTCTTTTTTTGCCAATATATACATTCAATTAAAAAATATATATATTTAACGTATTGGTACACCTTTCATCCTACTTTTCCCTGTTCAATAGCATACCACATTGAAAATATTTTTTATATTTCCCCTGTCGGATTTTGCTACGTCATTGCCTTTTTGGCATTTAGTTTTGTGTTTACAACAAGTCTAAACAGATTCTAATTTTGTAACATATCCTTCTTTGTTCAAACTTATGACAGTCTAAATTATGAACAATGTTTGGTGTTTTTGTTGCTCAGATAATGTTTTTGTTAAAAAGATAAGAACTATTTCAAATAGAATTTGCATTGGATGACAATTCCTTAGTTAAAAGTTGTTAAAAGTGTATTTGCGTTTGTATAAAACAGGACTGATAATATTTCCCCGGCGTGTAGCCTATTAGGTTACCGTTTGAATGGGCACAACTACAGAATTTGATCAATTTGATTATGTTCACACTTTTTTGATCATTTGAAATATGATTATGTAAGGACCAGAAAAAATAAACTGATGTTTCGGGATTTGTGTCTTGAGCTCTGTTATTTAGTTTGACTTTCTCAGAGTCCTCAGTAGCAGACATACAGATGAGATGCATCATTCGTTCTCATACTAGGCAGCCAAGCAGCAGTTTTTATATGATGTAAATTTTCAGCGACCATTTACGCAGGTGTTTTAAACGGTTGAAAGCCTGACTCTGCAGATCCTATAGCCTATTGGATCGGGTTTTGTCTTTTCCGAGAATGTCCACACTTTGTCCGGAGTTACCCGCAGTCAGTGAGCCTCGACATAGCTCTTTATTCCGGTTCTAAAAGTAATTCCACGGTATGGTGTTGCAGTGCAGCGACCTGGATCACATTTAGTCATTTACATTTACATGCCATGGATCACATGGTATATACACCCTTTGAAACAATTATATGCCTGATTATGTGACATTTTTGTTGATAAGTCAAGCGTTTTGCCCCCATAAAAAACATTGTGAAAGTCTGATTTCAGTCAATAGCCTTTGCCTTCAGCAAAAATGCTAAGCGATAGGTTAAAATCCGTTGTTTCAGTCAATGGCCTTCAGCTTCAGTCAGCCTTTATCCATTTCCATTCGGCTACTTTTTACGTATTATTGACAAAACTGTAGCCCGTTTAATTAGCCTAACTTCATTAAACTAAATTGGAAATGTCCCACCTGGAAAAAAAACGATC
Source organism: Hypomesus nipponensis (assembly GCF_054491055.1). Classification (NCBI taxonomy): domain Eukaryota; kingdom Metazoa; phylum Chordata; class Actinopteri; order Osmeriformes; family Osmeridae; genus Hypomesus; species Hypomesus nipponensis. The sequence goes on from NC_140378.1 coordinate 13,762,042, forward strand.
GGACGGCTCGAATCTCTCTTACAGAAAGCTGAAAGGATCAGTGGACACGGGACTTGCTTCTTCGAAGCCTAAGATACACGGCTTCCTCTTAAGAGCGCTTGACTGGACACAGTCTAATGCAAATTATGTATTATCTCCCTCTCTTAAGTTTTCAGCTCTAATGCACCGCCTTTATGGTGCAAACCAAACTAGCTTACTTTAACAACACTGAGGAGTTCATAGAAATTCTTAAAGAGTTTAAGGCCATTCAATGTACAGGTCACGTGGTTTTCCTTTTCTTCCAAAAACAAACTCAAGAGGTCTGGCAGCTTTCTTGATATTGTGTTCGATTCACTAAAAGAGCAGCTTTGATTTTGTGTTATGTGATAGTGGTAGGGCCTAAGAGACATATGCTTATGGGGTGTCCTCACAGCTTTTACGGATAGCCTGCACACATCTAATAGGCTCCATAAAGTGAACCTTCTGTAAACCGTGAGCTTTGCATTGCACAAATCTCGAACGAAGGGTTGTCTTACATTCCCTTTTTCTCACATATTGCTTGAGAGGCACCCTCTTCCTCTCCATCCCAATGTCTTTACAAGACCCCAGCACGCAACGGGCCGCCAATACCATGTGAAAGAACGGTGGGCGTTTCCACAATTCTCCTCGCTGCAAGGTGCCATCCTCTCCACAGACTCTGCATGAAAAGAGAGCCACTTTATGACACTGATGCCAAACACTGGAAACCCGAGGTAATTTAAGGTAATCTTAAAATAAAAATATCAGACATTCACTTGCACCCTGCTAAAAGCATAAAGTCATTCAAAGTAGCCTAGTCATGCACCACTTTAAGGGTCAATATCCCATTTCATGTAAATATTTGATAGGTCTTAGTTAAAATGTGATTTTGTTAAATCAGTATGCAGTCACCTCTCATTCTGAACAGAAAATTTCGATAATTTCCAAAAAACAAATGTTTAATCTGATCTGTAGAAATGATAGAATCCTCCCAAACCGCTGATATCCAAAAAGTGAACATCTTGTTCGTGTAGGCCTACATAATTAGTACCAGAAAATTACACAGTTGTTTAACAAGAGACTAATTTGCGCGCTGCTGTTTCGGCACTAATGCGTAACCAGAGAAGAATAGGTAGAATAACACGTCAGGACAAGCGCCTGGGGCAGTTGGCAACCCAACAAACGTGGATGTATGGTCTCAACGTTGTCTGTGCAAAATGGCTGATTGTAGCCTACATTACATGCACATGCACATGATTCTCAATATCCAAAAGGCTACAACCGTCAACATTTAGACTTTGTATAGGCCTACCATAAATAGGCTATACCTAACCTGGAATTACGCAAATGATGAAAAGAAACTCAGCCAAGGAGCATCAGAGAGCATTTAGGCTACTGTCCCAGAATAATGATGCATATTGAGACTTGATTAAACAATATGTGTAGGCCACCCATGTTTGCGCTGCTATGTTTTATATTTTATGAACAGACTGGTTTGTCTTTATCTTACACCGTATTGTTCTTGTCAGGAGGAATGAGTCAGATTGTTTACACCCAGATATACCCCCACACCATCCCCTGAAACATGTTCGCTTGACCAAACATTATTTCAAACATTTATTGATAAAATAGAACATATATTTTGTACATCAGGTTAAAAAAAAGTCAAATCTGCAGTGCAACACACATAGCTTAACTGAAACAACGTTGTCTAGCCGACGTTAAACTTTCTACCAAGGACGCCAAATGTTTTGTAAGAGTATTCCAACTACTTCATTACACTGAACGATAGGATGTTCCTTATTATTTGGACATGAACTACAGCTTTTATTGTCTTGGGTAGTTTTTATGTGTGCTGTACCAATTACTTGACTAGCCCCTGAAAATAGGTCTCCAGTTATTCCATTCGATTGAGAGTGAGACACTCGGGACGTCCTACTTAAACTGTTGGATTTCAATGATCGGACACAGCGGGCGAGGGGAACAGTAGACCGTGCCTTGTTCGCTTCAGCTGCATGTTTTTGCGTTGTTGCCTCTGCTGCTGTACGTGTGCTGTAGTCGCTGTCCACGGTGCTGGAGTTGAGCGCCTGTTCCTCGGTGCATAGCAGGTTGCTTGAAAGATGCGCCAGTACGCTCAAACGACTGTTCCCATTAGAGTTGTCTGCCATCAACATGTATTGATTAACGCCCGCTAGACAATTGCGGAAGCCTGCTTGATAGTCAGAGATCTCAGAGTTTGTGGACGAGCCTGAAAAAAATGTACGTAGGACTTATATAAAACTTTGCACCAAACATATATGTGCATAAGATGCGATATGTAAATAGCGTTTTCAGTTCATTGTTGGCTTGTTTTGGTAAAAAATAGGATGTAATGGGTCTACGTCCATTGCCCAGGCCGACTATAAAACAACTTGGACAATATGAAAGTGACGTTAAATAACTTACCATTCTGAATCTTTTGTAGATTTCTCAGATGCCTCACGGTTAGTTCTAAGATGTCTGCTTTCTCCAGCTTGCGTTTTCGAATCTTAAAAATTGTAAGAGATATTTCGTATTTTTTTTACCAGATACCATCATTTTGATGTAGACCAAATTATATTCATGTCATCAAACTTACATTGTTGGTGTAATAGTTCTCCAGTAGATATTTTAATTGGTCTAAGCATTTGTTTATGCGAGCCCTCCTTTTCTTCTCCATAAGAGGTTTGGACACCTGTTGAAATTTAGAGAATATACCTTTTAAAGGCTACATATACTTTCTGGATAGCTAAATATACTGATGCGAGATGTCTAATTTCCCATACCTCACTTATTGCAATGTATATAGGCCTACATACCTTTTTCGCAGTTATTATTTTAGCCTTAATGCAGTCGGATGTCGCCACCATTCTTGAATTGAACCTGAGCTGAGCTTGGTTACCATTCGATCTGCCTCTGACGAGTAATGGCATTCTGGCTTGCGACTGGATTTATATAGCGACACTCACTTAACATCTCAATGGAACAAGTGTAGTGTCAGCCACTTTGCGCTCAAAGAAATAGGCTCACAGCGCCATACATGTCTCCCTTTTTGAAGCAAATAAAGCCATGTGTCTTAGTATGAAGATAATTGTACACATCTCACAGTTCATGAAAATAGAGCTACAGGTAACTGAATTTGGTACAGGCTAATCATGTTCGTGGTACTAATGTAATGTTTACATCCAGAAACTGTTTGGTAAAATATAAAGATATTATATTGGCAAAAGTATATTTGCAACATGGAACATATTTTTTTGGCAAAACAAATTGGTTTAATCAAATTCCGATCATGATTCACATGTTGATTTGGCGTAAGACTGCTGATTTTAACATTTTAAGATAACAACGTGTGAGGTGATTTTTTCCCCCAAAGATGTGTTAAATGTACCACATAAAGACCTAGTTATACTGGTTGTGCGTTGGGGTAGGACTGCCAGTTATTTCCATTCAGTCTTTATATACTAGTTTCACGCCACTAGATCCGTGGAAATTCTTTACATGACTCCACAACATCACAATTTTCTGGTTATGTTTCACCTGTTGAGTTACCTGTTGAACAAACTGTTAGACTGGTCACCACCAACATATTCAAGTAACCCGACATGCAAAGATTGTAGGCAATGTAAAATACACCATTTTAACTTTGGTATGACTTTTTGTTAGGCTATCAGATATAGGCCAAATGTGTCAACACCTTTGTTACACACAAGGCACCGAGGAGAATCGCTGCATGGGCCGCTCCTTGTCTCCCAATTCTCCACACTGCACTGTCAAAAGACACAAGTCTTGGGAAAGTCATGCCAGCAGAGTCAGTGGACACAGAATACCAATGCCTTCTTCTGCACGTCACAACATCTCCAAAATTATAGATGGACACTATTCTATCTTGAAACAATAATCGAACAAGACAACACATTTCAGAAGAACGTTGTATGTCTGGACTTTTGTCAGTGTTTGTCATGGAGTATCTTGAACATTGTAGGCTTACTTTTTATTAATTGGATAGAAACGTGGCAGTGTTGTATTTGGGGGTAGCCAATGTCCACACAGATGTAAAAAAAAAACGTTATAGTATTACAATTAATGTGTGTAACCCAAAGAGAAACTTGAACATGATTTGTTTACTCCATTTGTAAGACACGCGACATCTTATATTGATTTTCAAAGGTTATACTTTCGAAGTTGCTCGAGTCTACTCAAGCTTGATGCCAGACAATGATTACAATTGAGCGCGCAGGAACAAATGGCGGAGAGGGACAGGGGTTGCGCATTAACATCTTAGTTGTGAAGCAAAGCACCAATGAAAAGACTGCATTGGCGAGAGGCCCTTGATCTTTTCTTCTGTCTGTTTTGTGCTCACAAATTAGGTTTGCGTCACCGATTCCCGTAAGACGCAACTCACAAGCCCAAAGTCAGAAAGGCTATTTTGAAATATAAAAATAAAAAGTAACCTAATAGCCTAAGGACGTTTTTATTTAGGCTATTTTTCAAAATAATGAACGAATGAATTGTTGAATGAATTATAGGTAGCCTGTAAACGTTAAATGTTCACAAAGCAGTTTGCTAGGCCTATCAAGTTTGTTTTAATGGTTCTTAGAAATTAGGCTATAGACGTTTATCATTAAAGCTAGAAGCATTTGTTGAGGATTTAACAGTGGAAGATTAAAAACGGCTATTGCCGTTTTTTCATGTTAAAACGTGCAAGGCTATGTAGAGTTCGGCCTATGGCTAATTGCGTAAAATCAACCGAATAATTGGTGCCAGGAATTTTATGTAATGTTCAAAGTGATAATACAGCGTTTAATCAGTATGAAATTCGACCACGATTCACTGGTGAATGAGTGCTGGTTCGTTTCTTTTGTCCTGCATTATCCGTGTTTTCACGCTCAGATTTTACAGAGACACGTAATTTTACCATGGTTGGAAACATAACAAACCGATGTATTTTTGATTCAGGGACAATGTGAAGAGATTTCACGATGATTACATGGCATGGACACGAGGCCTATAATTTCAATTAGCACCCATACTTGGCTTTAGGGGGAGAATAACATTGGCCTACATTATTGTGACACATCGAGGCTTTAAAAGGTTGCTAGCCGAATAGGTTAAACCACATATATACAAGTGCTACTGATATACAAAAGAAGAGACAATCGTGTATCCATAATAATAGCGCAAAGAGACCTGTGTACAAATCGGACATGCTAATAACATGCCATTAAATTACAAGTTAATTGTATCTTTCTAAAAGCACCTCGGGCTTTCCCTTCACGTTCCCTTTTCTCTCTCAGGTAATTCATTAACCCTAATATTCTTTTGTTATGTATGTTTGGCGGTGGGGTTCCTACAAAGAATGATGTAATAATTGGGGACTTTGAGGACTTGTTAACAGCAATTAGTGAAGCAATTATACAATTACCTACAATAAACTTCTTTTTCCATAGAAGAAAACGTGGTTATATTAGCAAGCGAATGGTCAGGGAGGAAAGTGAGGTTAAATGGAATTGAAACGCCATTCAGAAAAGTAAAGGCTGTGAATTCCTCCTTTAGGCCATTAAATCTGTAGGCTAGATATTGGGCTTTTGTATGAAACAAAATAATTTTAAGATTTTATGTGATTTTAATAGTGTAGGATGTGTAACACAATAGTGCACACACTGTAGGATAGTTTACTTAGCCTATTAGGCTACCTTACCTACGTGTATGTAAGGTCTATAGGCCATAAGTAAAAATGTGAACGGCATGATGCAGATTGTTAAAGTCTGACAGAAAGCGCAACTAATTGTGGAAACGCCTTCCGTTCAGGGTTTTCAGCAAAAGTGATGTGGGCAAAGTGTAATCAATTACTGGAGCTCTGTTAAAAAAGTACTGTAGGCCCACACGTGTCTACTGTACTTACCAAAAATGACAGTATATAGGCTGCAGAAAGAAAGGTAGAGGCTGTGCACGCGACGGTCCTTTAGCGAAGCTTTGATCAAACATCAAATATCATGAATTTCTATAGACTGGTCACCAGGTTATTTAAGGGTCTTTACTTTGGAAAGCCTACACAATAGCTGGTGTTTGGCTATGTGAACCGGGGTTACCAGCTGAAAAGAGCAGAGGTGCACATTAACATCGCTTAGGGTTTTCTCAAGAGCTGAAATGAACTAGTGGAAAGTAACTTTATAACTCGACTGAGGATGAGTCCCTTTGTGGAGCGTTTGACTGAAAGACACAAGCGCTTAACAAAAGGAGCCAGTCATTGTTAGTCACTATGGCGCATGGGTATTGAAGTGCCTTGAATTGCTAAACATCTGGCATGACTCTACTTCAGACGGATTAGAATAAGAATAAAGTGCCACTTTTTAAAAAACTATCTTTGCCCATATGTTAGACAACAGAGTTACTAAGCGTATGAATGATTATTTTGGCTATGGAAACTTGGAAAAATACGGAATTAAAATGAGAAGGCTGCATTCGTCAAGATCAACGATGTTGGATTGGAGATTTTATTGTCAAAACCTATTAGGTTCATGACTTGAGCATAAATTCCAAGAACATCATACGATGGGCATCCAGCAACCTTAAAGTACCAGATAAAAATAGACAGACTGGGTGCAATGAGACGAGGGAATTTATTTTGATGATGTGATTAATTTTGACTAGCTGGAGACAATTAGACCCACTCAAATTGTAGCCTAATTTTGTTTTGCCACTGCAATTTTTTTATATTATCTTTGTATTAGCCTATTTGATCAGTAAACCTAAAGCCTAATTGAAAAGCCATGATAAAATGTATAGGCATTGGGCGGGCAACTTTAAACCCAGCCATAACCCCAAATCAGAGACGGTTTTGTCTTTTTAAACATTCAGAAGTTTGGGTGCTTTGCATTTAAGAAAGACGTGATTGTTGTCAATTGCTGCAGCAGGTTTTCCCAGGACATATCCTTTATCTAGAAAAAGTGGAAAATCGGAATGTACAACTGAAAAGCCAGGAGGCGTTCCTCCAATTTTCCTCGCTCCATATTTTGTGGAACAGAAATATGCACTCTCAGCAAAAGCGAAAGTGCCAAATGTGGTTACCGGTGCTTTAGTTAGACAAAGAGATCGTTTTGTGACCAGATGCAAGTTGAATATGGCATACACTACAAATATTTTGGTAAATAATATAGCCTCAAGGAGGATTGGATAATTGTCCCTGTTGCTCTTGCTCCCCTTTACGAGTTGTTTAACTTATTTACACTCTGAGGGCTGAGTTTCCTTAAACTTCGTGTGGGGTGTGGATTATCTCTCTACCCTAAAATTGGTATGAAATTGTCAATTTGTTGGTGTCAGCGTCCAGCTGGCGAACCGCACCATATGCCACGCACACAGGCACCATTTACCGATTCGTTCCTAGTTTCACGGTGCGTCCCCCAAATTCTCCGTGGAAGAGAACTGAATGGTCACAACAAAATAGCAATTTACTCTCTGAAATGGCCACATAGGCTACCCCCCCCCCAGGGTAAGGCCTTTGCGTTGACACAACTATAGGAGCAAACTCAGGGACCCGTATTTCCTTTCAACAGGACGCATATAACGAAGCAGATTTTTGTTCCAAATATCCTTTTTGTAACTCCTATGTCAGGTCCTCTTTTGAATATTAAGATAATTAAAACATTTTTGCCGAAGGACACTGGAAGCTATCAGATATAAGAATGAGTGGTATATATACCTGGATGGAGAGCTTGACAAAAAAGCTATAGAGTGGGTGTGTGAAATTAGTATTCGGTATGAGAGACTGATAAGAGTCTGGAAATTATTATCCCATATAATGATTTATTGGCAAAACATAATAGGTCTACATTTGGTATGCCTACACAACAATGATTCACAAGATAGATTAACTGTTGAACTTAAGTTATTTTCTCACTATAGCCTACGTCAGGTGTGTTGGAGCAGGTAAACATCTAAAACATGCAGGGCAGGGAGGCCCGAGGACCAGGATTGGGAACCCCTGGCCTAGACAATCCTGAAGAGACTGTCAGTGTCAAGGCCTGGTAGCGACACCAAGTGGTTAAGGATCATACAACGCGAACAAATATGTCAGTTAAAATGTCTGTAGTCTATAGAGACCTACTATAGGGTAAAAATAAATCAACTATATTTACTAATGACAAATCCGTTTTTTTGACAGTAGAAAGACATACTTAAATAATTCACTTTACTAAAAGTGAAGTACTTTACTATAAACCTAGTATACAGTCATCACTAAAGTAAAAGTAAAAAATGCTGTTGTACCCCAAACCAAATAAAGATTCATAAAAAGGTATAATATAAATCTATGAAGAGATCAAATATAAGCTAAATATCATCCATGTAACTTTGTATGTTGTGCTCCTATTTGCTGATATTCAGGGTGTAACTTTGAATCAGACCTTGGAAGTGCTGTTGTGTATTTCTTTGAGGCTGAAAAATTATGATATAGGACTTTGGTAGAAAATACCAAAGGAGGATAGAGTACAGACTACAGACCACTGACAATGCATCGAGACCTTGAATGTACTTCCCGTTGTACAGCATGGTGGTTGTGCCAAAGGCCATCCAGGTAAGGATAAGGATAAGCAGGCAAAAAGTGATTGGTTTAGCCTCATTATAGTTTTTGGGCAGATTCTTTCCAATGTATGAGATTATAAAGCATAACATGCACAAGACTGCAAGGAAACAGTTGGACATGACTAGTGGTCCAGAGCTGAAAAAGTCACATTTTATTATAATTAGGTTTTTGCTTGTTGTGTCATTGTATGGTTTAGGTGGTTTGACTACATAAGGTAGAAGCAACAACGCTTGAAAAAGAAAAGTCCCAGCTATGACTAACCACTGTCCGTTATACTTTGTCCACCATTTGTAAAACCCAGGGAACTTAGTCGCCATTTTGAAAATGCTAACTATTTGAAAGGAGCGCACTCCTAAACAAGCTAAGCATATAGTGAATAACAAAACATACAAAATATATAAAAAACAACTAATTTCTGTTGGCTTACCAAGGTAGAAGAACACATTAAAGCTAGCAACACTTATACAGCCCAAGACAAGGGCACACATTGGTCCCCCGGCAGACTTGACAACAGGTGTGTCAAAGTTGCGAGTAAAAATAATGGTAACAGCTAGTGTTAGTCCAAACAATAAACTAGTTAGGACCAGGATAACGATGGCAAAAGGTTCTGTATAAGATATGTACTCCACTGTACGATCAAGACAAGCAATGCTTCCTGGCTCCGACCACTCTGTCTTCAGACAGTTCTTGCACTGGTATAGACTCACTGTTTTACAGGAGAAAATTAGAACACAGACATGCATATTTCTCTATTCTTCACAGATGTGTGTACAAGATGAATGGATAACGCTGCTTTTAAAAACATAAATATAGCTTTCTCCAGAAACAACACATTGCTTATTAAAAAGAGTGTAAGGAGTATATGCATATCTATGGAAGCTCTTACCTGTTCTGTCAATATAGGTATCCCTTGGACAGATTTCACATTTAAAGCAGCATTTGTAGTCTCCATCCTGATTTCTCACAAATCCCTTTTGACAGTCAGGGGAACACTGTGACACAGGCACCTAAGCAGAAATAAGAATCTGTTAATTACTGTGAAGTCAAAGAATGTACTATTTGTGAAAAAATCATGATGAAAAACTCACAGAGCCATTGGTATGCCACTGTATTTTACTGTCGTTAATAAACAACTGAACATTTGGGTATGTTTTGTAAGACCCAAACATTACATGATAGCCATTCTTCCAGAAAAGGATTTCATATGACGCAGATACTGGGTCCCCATGAACATCAAATTGAATATTTTGGTTTAAAAGCGTGAAATTTGACTTCTTTAACTCCCTCAGGAGCTGTGAACATATGAATATAATACTTGCAGAATTAGATGAGTAAGAGATGCATATTACATAAAGTAAAAAAATAATTCAAAAGTAAGCTAGCCTGAATATTGCATTTGAATTAGTACCTAAACAGTACCTTTAAAGTTTTACCTATATGCAATAATTTATCCATAGTGACTAGTCTGTTACAATATAAGAAGATCCACTTGTATTCAAATCTTCAAACAAATGTGCTTAAAAGGGTTGCATTAACTCACCATGAAGGGGTGCACTGTTACATTTTCATTGCATCCCTCATTGCTGCACTCCAACACATTGTGTAATGCATTGGCTAACGCATAGACGGAAGAGTAAACAGCAAAATTGTGGGATACATCTTCAGAAAGGATTTGCTCTGCACCCACAGCAGTGCATTCGTCACAAGTAGGTCTACAGAACATGTCGCCAGAAGAGTCTAGTCCACAGGCTGTACATTGTCCTTGCTCTTTTGAGAAATAGATATACTCTTCGAAACCAGGTAATGGTGGAACTGACAGTGTTACCCCGATGATGGTGCCGATCGTCTCGATTCCCTTCAGTTTGGGGAGTTTTTCGTCTAAGAACCAGACATCACTTGCAATCCATACTTTTTTTGGTATGTTACATGTTATTGCTGTTTGAAAAATTACCTCTGCATCACTCAGCAAAGTAAAAACAACAATAACATTCACCCCAAGATTATCTATTGTTCTAAACATATCTTGGACATTGGATATTTTCTTCACATTAGCTGTATACGCTAAGCATATTTCAGTGTCCTTTATCATTCTTATGAAAAGGTCCAAGCCGTCTTCACTGTAGGCATCCTGGCTGGTGATGAAAGCAACCCAATGCCACTTGTAGTGTTGCAAAATGGAAACAATCAGATGTATATTGTCGTTGTTGCTGGGTACAGTTCGAAAGAAAGATGGATATTTGTTCTTCTCACTTAGAGCTGAACTTGCAGCTCCATAATTGATCTATTAAGACAGATACCGTTTTTTGCATAGGTTTCTAAAGCTCAAATCATCCAGCATCAACATAACATTTAAATTAATCAATATAAGGCTTATACAATTTTACTCTGAATACCATGTCGTGTTCTCAAACAATAATAATGGTTTGTGTTTAGAACTATGAAATTGTTGTTTGAAGATAGAGATAGAAACATAACTTTACCATAGGAATGAGGTGCATCATGAATAAAGGAGCAATAGTTATGGTATCTGCACTTCTGTATGGACCGATGATTCCTATTACTTTGGAGAGGTAGTCAACATCTTTATCCTTGACTTCTATGGATCCATTACTGGACATGAGACTCAAGACAGTTGGAAGTTTGAAGACATTTGAGCAAAAGTCGAATATTTCATAGCCAAGTGACTGATTGGGCAGGATGAGGGTAGAGTTATTGATCTCCTGTACCGCAAACCTCATCACCTGGAGCCTTCGGTAACTTGCCAGTGTCAAGAGCTGTCTGTAGGAGGATTGTGAGAAGTTTTAGTCAATCTAGATATGTCACAACATCCATTCAAAATCGAACAGCATGTGTGCCGCATACTGTATGACTCTAAACAGCACTGTAAACTAAAAATGAGGTCACTGAATGAAAAGAAAGTAAGATACGAGTGCATAGCATTTCAAATAAGGAAATATTAAAAATCCCTTAAAACTGACGGGTGCACTGAATGTATCAAACAGATTGTCAGCATGGGCAGAAAACAAATTTACAAGAAAATAACCTACTCACTTTGAACAATCCAATTCCAAAGGAAGATCACGAACACCGTATGTGGTGGTAGTATGAACATCAAAAAGTCCACCCAACAAATACTTTCCATCTAGGTCAAACTCCATGCAGGAGCAATCAGGCAGCAGATGTTGGAGAAGCCCTGACAGAACCAGCAAAGCTAAGAACTCCCCCATCATTGCTTTGATTTCACAAAACAACATGTACCTTTCATAGCTTATTGTCTTACCTTTGGTCAAGAACAAAATGTCAAGCACCAAGTTCACAATCCCTTTGCATTTGTCAATTTACATACTCTTCTGTATGCATCATTTGCTAAACCATCCTGAAGCAAATGTGCTGTACTTTAGAAAACCAATGAATCAAAATAAAAGCAATTTATCTCTAAGAGAGGATGTGCACCTAAGGATGTGGTCAAAAGAAACAATGAAACCATTTGACTATTCCTGTGAAGCAAATGTTGTGAAGCTGCCTAACTTTGGAAATATTATACCAACCGCGGAAGCCAAAATGTATTTGCTGTCCAAAGGCATGACTCAAATAAACATTGTAACAAACATTGTAACCCATAAATTAAAGTAAGCATGTCCACCAACTCTAATTTCAAAATATGAAGCTGAAACACCAATCCTCTGCTGGAAGGGACACAGTCTCTTTAATAGCATTTGGAGTGAAAAAATTACACTTAGTTATTAAAATCATGTTTTTAACTTCAGCACAAGAGAAACCAAGAACATGCAATGTAGTCCATGGGAAACACAAATCTAGAGTCTAATTACCGGTTTTGTTTAATTTGTTTCAAATAACATGATGGGTTCAACAACTGAAAATAGTCTTGTGATTTGAAAATAAACATGTAAAAATAATCAAACAGTTTGATCTTTTAAAATATATAAATCCTCAAGACAACCCTTTTAAACACAATGAACTTTTTTCTTTTTTTACAGGAAAAAATGTTTTGATCCTTTATTACAGTGCTGATCAAGGTATTCCAAAATGTCTCTGGTTACCAAAAATACTACTGCACACACTTATAAGATCCCCAGCATACTGATAAAAATGCCAAAAACGTTTGGGGTGGAGAAAAAAAAATGTGTTCACAACCCCCTTCATCCATTTGTTACATTAAAATGTCTCAATCTCAATTTTCTTATGTGTCCTCTGCAAAAGAAGAGAAAGAGAGAATATATTTGTTTGGAATGATTTGATTTTTACCATCAGCTTCTTAATAAACACAATGTAAGAATGTACATGCTACTAGATTTCCATGGAAAGTACCCCTAGCTTGAACACACATGGTTTCATTGCAGTGTCAAAGCCTGTGGTCTTAATGTGATCATCTATTATTTATACTAAAAAGAGAATATTGGTATCTTGAATTGGTAAAATGTACATTTGAAAGAAATTTGGTTATAAATTTAACAGGGACCATGATGCAAAATCCTAGGTTAGTTTCCAGGAGTTCTAACAGACAGTTCTCTTTTGGTTGAACAATACAAAACACAAAAGCAGAGGAACTAACACAAACATACTCTAAGCTACTGGAAGCAGTAACGCAACTACTGATGCCACCAACCTTGAACTATGCACCATGTGATAAAATATGATATGAAGCCCATCATAATCACTCTATATCTGAACAATTTCAGGAAAACTATGCAGGAAGGAAGTTGTCTTCTATCCAGAACAGCAAATAACTGTGAATGTGTTTTAATAATTGTTGAAATAATAAATGAATGGTTATGACAGGCAGCCTTCATAGTGTATGCATGTTCACTAAAATTGACAGGATGAAGTACAAAGGACATTTTAGTGGGAGCCTCTCAAGCCAGTGCAACAGTACACTTGATCACAAGAGAAATCATTCATAAATTTACAGTTTTTACTTAAATTTTAATTTACATCTAATTTGGTTATTTCACTCTAAATCTAGGTAATTTCCAATAAATGTGTTACAAACAAGTAGGTACAATGTCAAAAGTTGGCAGATTTATTTCACTTGGAGACAGAGCTTAGTAGTTGAAGGGAATTGTCCACAATAATCCACAACTTTGTTTTACTGCAATCCCATTCAGTGCCAAATCCTCTAGGTGACTTTATACTTACCCTATAGGGTTACAAGGCAAAAGGTGGCACTGCATGTCAGCCAACTAAACAAACACAACTGATCCCAATGGAAGATGACTTACTCAAACCCCCATTTCCTACAAAAAAAGGCAGCGTTTCTTGACTAAACCAATCCTGGACACTACACCCGCCCCCCCCCATCCCCACCCAACACTCTCAACAATGGATCAAAACTCGTTTCCATTCTCTCTTTGTTCTCCTTTCCAAAGAAGCACTGACCCATGTCATCCATCTGACCACCCTTTAAAATTATTATTTTTGGGATCATTTTAATTTCAAAAATATTGGGGGAGGGTGTGTTTTTTGTTTTGTTTTTTAACTAGCAAAAGGTTTCCCTGTGTCTTCCTTGCCTCTGTAAGTCCTCTTCCCGTGTGTGAATGGTAGATATCTGTACTTGACCATATGCTGAAAACAGAGTTGAAAAAACATTAATTGACAAAGACATTAGTAATCTGCAATTAGCATGTGCATATTGAAGCTGTTTAATTCAGTAGACATTACCCTGACAGTTTGAAGCCCTTTAAAATGCCATAAATAAACATATTTAAAAGGGATTATTTCTTTAGCCTGGTATTCAAAAATACAATAATACACAAATTGATGAATCTCTTCAATGAGTCTCTTTACTATCTGCAATTGAATTCAGGTCTTTGTAGCATATTTGTATAATCTTACCTTGATCTGCCTCTTCATGGTAATGCAGAAGAGCATGATGAAGTACATTACAAGTATTGGCCAAAACACTGGCACATTGAAGGCTTCAAAGAATGTGCAAATCATTGCGATGACAATGCCTTTTGTTGCCGAATGCCTGAGGAAAGAAGCACAACACAACATAAATATACAGTCTTTTATAACTACTGGTCAAACAGCATTGCAGTCAAACTGGTTGCCAAACTTGAATTTGTAGTGACACAAATTACTGATTCACATCCAATTATTGTTTTTCATTAAAACATACTAATGAACTCACTTGTTGCAATGAAACCTTAAACTCGTCAACCCACATAGATGATGGCATTCAAAAGCATATATTTTTCTAAATCCTGTGACACAGTTATGGGCTTCAAAATGGCTCAGATCTATCAGCATGCAATACAAATTAGTCTTAATCTATTCAAATCCCCTTTTGCAGCATGGTCACCAGTAATCCTGTCATATGGCATAAGTGTACCATCTGACAAAGTACCAGTGAGTTGCAGGAAAACTAATTTGGGAAAATGGGTTGGCATATGTAATCAGTGGTTACAATGAAAAAAGAAAAGGTAATTTAAATCATCTGTGGAGGGTAGCAATGGATGGTTGAGTTGTTAAGGGCTCTCACCAGAATTTGAATTCAGGCAACCTTCTGATGAAAGGGCGGAACTCCTCATTCTGCTTGGTGGGAAGAGCTGGGCCTTCATCTAGAAATTGGTGGAGAGACTAAATGGTTCACATGTGATAGTGTTCCCAGCTCACAGATGTATTGAAAAACCGTGAACTGTACAAAAATCTAAAATTTGAGGCCGCTGACAGTGGCCAAACAGGAATCATTTCTCACATTACTACATATCTATCTGCACAGAATGGGGGTGCACCAAATTGTTGTCCTGTACACTACTGTACAGGAGTTGTGAAACATCTGGGTTTCAATTGATCATACGCATCCATACAGATACCCAAATGTTGATCTTTCTCAACTTTTGTATCCATAATTAACCACAATACAACCTGCCTTTGGCCATTTTGAAAACAAACATCCCCATACGTAGATATTGTGTCGAGAAGTTATGCCTTTTTACATTCCGTAAAAATATGCAATAGTGTGAAGGTTTAATGAATTAGGCCATGTACCACTTAAAGCAAACCAAAAATCCCAGGTAAATGTCTGGTATTAAGAAGAAAAACTTGCCTGCATCATCAAGCATTGATGGATCCACTTTTGGTGATAGAAAAGCGATGAACAGGTTGAGATGGTAGATTCCCAGAGCATATGTGACTATATACCAACCCTGAAAATAGCAGAGAAATATCTTACATTTAGATAAACCTAAGCCCTAAAATTAAGTACAAGCTATTGTCAAAGTTTGGGTCTGAGATAGCTGCAAAGTTGAAAAAGAATATCCACTGGTACTACATAAACTGTTTGAATATTCATTCAATATTCATTCATTTAATGCATGGGAAATATAAACAACATACTTCATTTTGAATAAGATGCATGCTTCTTTACCTGTAAAATGTACACTCTGATCATGTAAATAGCCGTTAGCAGAAGAGTTACTGCCCATCGTACAATTGAGAACGGTGTTGACTTGTCGAGCCATGACTGATAGACCTGTATGGGAGAGCAGGTAGAAAGTTGATAACAAATCAGTAGTAAGCAGTTCGTAGACAACAATTCCCCAAAATGTCATATTTTTAAATAATTGGTTATTGCAGCACAGTATTTGGTTGGTCATGATAATTGTTTAGGTCTATGCGATCTCTGCTGTAGTCTGTACCTGTCCAAGCCGCGTGAAAAAGCTACCTATTACAGATGGTTTCCCATGGATCGATTCACCAGCACTGTCCCCTTCTGACATTCTGCTTGTGGAGACAAAAAGGCAGACATACATTTTGATCAGACATCATTATAGTCTAACCCAGTCTCGTATTGATTAGGATAAGTGAGCAAAATAGATTGTATACTTGAGGGTCTTGGATTTCCAAGTGAGTCTCAAGAGAAGGGTGATAACAGTTCATTCAAAGACATTTTTCTCTGTTCAGTACAAGGTGAAAGAGGCCATCAACA
Source organism: Hypomesus nipponensis (assembly GCF_054491055.1). NCBI lineage: Eukaryota > Metazoa > Chordata > Actinopteri > Osmeriformes > Osmeridae > Hypomesus > Hypomesus nipponensis. The sequence continues at coordinate 13,778,592 of NC_140378.1, forward strand.
AAAAAGTAGTTCAAAAATACTCATCTGTGACCATCATCACTAAATTATGGTACATAATGCATTGGTCTGTTTGACTAACTATCTAACGTAATGTCTTGATCTATATCAACTCCTTGAGGTTTTGGATGATAGGAGGATAACTTTGAGCTGCTATAATTAACTAGAGATTATCTAACATTACGAACAGTAATTGTCATTGTATGTCCACGTAGAAAATACACGGGTACTGTATTTTTACAGTACCAGTTAGCCAAAACACGTTAGCTAATGTTACTACTGTAGCTAGGTGGTATGAAGCTAACCACCAGCTAGCGTAACGTTCCTAGGCCTGACAAGGGAAATCTACCAGGCCAGCAAGCAAACCAACACCGATCACCAATACGGGAGCTATTTGATGTAGCTGACAACACGCAACTTAATCAATGTCACCTACCTATCTTGCGAACATGCGGTAGTGAATTAGTTACGGTCGAGCGTTGTCACAAATTTGATTTACAGATAAATAAACCTACCTAGCCATATACGCTAGCTAGCTAACGTTCACCGGCTATAGCCTAGCTACTGAGCCAGCTAACATTCCAAACTAGCTGGCCGGCTAAGTACGCCCCACGGCACTAGCGAGCTAATGAAATGTGAAACTACTGTACAGTGGAGAACAAACAGTCACCCTTTAAAATAGATAAATAACTATCTGTATTTACATTTATTTATTTTTATCAGAGAAGGTTTTCATGTTTAAATTCTGACTGAAGCTAGCTAACATGTTGATCAGCTAGCCGGCGTATGTTACTCATGTCCTGTCTTACAATAATAGGACAAATTATGTATTGTAGATAGCTAGGTGTTGGTTATCTAACCTTGCATACCTAGCTAACTAGAAATTATTGAGAATTAATAGTTATGGTACCTTCCTGGTCCAACTAGAGGCTTCTCTGGGTTTTGTAGTTTTCATCTAAACGATATTCTTTAACATCGGCTGTAAAGCAATGAATGACTCCCTACATTCCCCCCGGTTGACCTGTAGCTTAACCCAAGCATTCCGTAAAAATGACGTGAAGTCCAGTCTGCTAATCTTTTAATTTATATATCGGCGTTAACTGGAAGACGAACTACATCCACCAGCAGTAATGTAATACATTTGACAACTCACTTCCGGAGAAACGGCTAGGCTGTACCACACAGAATTGTCTCTCGGTTGGAAACCAAGCTAGCGTTAAATTGACGGCTAGCTAGCTAAGTAGCTACCACAACTATGTGGTCTCTTGAATTGCTATTGTTAAGAATTCTACAGGAGGTCTTACTTCGGTTTGGGTGACTTAATGGTACTAAAATGATATACCACAGAACTGATTTCGTAAAGAGAGACAAAATGCATAATGACAGACTTACTTCTTACCTGATGCGGCCGCTGTGTCACTCGGCTCTACCTAACTAGCTACCTCTCGTGCAGGCTAGTGAACACGTCAGTACTTCCGCAAAGAATCGCTCAAACTTCAGGCATGGTTAGTAGAATTCCGACAAATCCGAAACCATGATCCATATTACAGACTGAACGAAAAAAAAAGTAAATTCTGCTTGTGTAATGTATTTAAAATGTTTGATGTATTATTGTATACGAAATATTTAAATTAAATATGTTTTAAACAATTTAAAATGATTTATCAAACTTCCATTCACGTGAAATATGTTTGATTAAGCAATTAAAATGTTTTTTTAGCACCTGTATAGTGGCATATTATTTAGGGTGTTCTCAGGAACACCCTCTGGGGGGCACAGTAGGTCCATTTCCTAACTGCATAGTAGCATTTCCAATGAATCTTCCATGACATTTTTTGACAAGGCTTCATTCAAGAAATTGTATGAAAGAAATGCATGGTTTCACAGTTTAAGTAAGAAATATACTATTCATATATAATAGTACTTCTGTAAAGAAACACTTTTTAATATTAATGATTTACAAGAAGAAGAAAACTTTACATATACAACCTCAAATAGGAACATGACACTGATATGAACACTATTACTTTAGAACATTGGTACATCTTGTATATAAAAAGAAACATCAACAGGAAATGTCCTAACAAAATGACACACTACCATTTACAAATGTATATGGGATAACACTGATAATAAGCACATATAACTTGAAATTATTCTGTGTCTCTGTAAAGCAGTAAAGCATTTTATTTTCTTTCCATTTCTGTGTATGAGAAGGTCCCTGTGGCTGTGTATTATAATGTGTTTGGTGCTGTGTAAGTGGATTATTTACAAATGTATCAAGTAGCCAAAGCAACATTTTTTTTCTACAGATAAAATTACGTCATTTTAAAATTTGCTTTTGAGCTGAATAGGAGTGCCTCATCTTACATGGTGTTACAATTGAGATACAACTATTTAACTGAGCTATGTGGAGCAGTGCGCACTGTCCAATATTCAGTTAAAAGTCTGTCACATTTAGGTTGTCTGCACATCTCAGAGCCAAAGCTCCTCTAACTACCATTTAGGAACAGTTGAACACAGAGATAAGCAATGTTCCAATTCTATCTCAAAAACACCATTGAATCAATTAACAAAGACAAGTGCAAGGAAATACAGGATTTGAAGGATACACATACGGCTGTGACCAAAACAAACTGTAATCAAAAGGAAGAGCTTGACCTGCAAGACTCTGAGGATTAAAATAAAACAAAGAGATAAGGCTATAATTTTAGTGACAAGGGTTAGAAAATAAATTCAGGGATTATTTGATTCCCCACATTTCTAAAAGAGCATTGTAAAAACCAGTAAAAAATAAACTGGGTTCAATTTAAAAGTACTTTGTTATTATAACTGTTCCTAATGGATGTCATGTAACACAATCCATAACATCAAAAATATTATCTATCTATTTCTGAGTTTTGTCTGACTGTCTCTTTCATGTTCTCTACTCAACACAAAATGTACCTCTTTGAAATTACAAGGTTAACATTAGGTCAAAAAAGCAATTCTATACAGGGACTCACTTCTCTCTCTTCCATTAATATCTTAACATCTTATAGGATCAGAGTCCAACGGTCCAATCTTTTGTATCTGTAATACTGTTTTTTGGGTTATCGCACAACTTCCGCAAACAATTTAATAAAAACTTACATGGGACTTAGATGTACCTACAATATGTATGCAATTCAGGTGGCGTATTATCCAATGAGACTTTTAATACACTAGGGAGATTAGTTCCTCACAATTATTTTGTGGTGAAAAGATAACTAGGCACAGAGACTTTAAATAAGTGCTCTAACCAAACATATGTTATATACTGGTACCATGTTACTTGCTTGTTTTATCTATAGCTAAATCTTATGGTGTCATCAGATAATGACACCATAAAAAAATATGAAAACACAATAAGTGTTTTCAGTTTGACCACAAATGTAATGTAGATTTTACAGAATGTACATATATTTACAATTACAACAGTAAAAACAATAAATAATTCAACTAAGATCTAATTGTGCACACGGTCACATAATGGTAGCTATATTTCTGTATCCACTCAAGTATGGCCATAAGCATCTTCTTATTGATGATTTCACCAAAATAATTTACACTCCTTGCTGACCTACTTTGGAAATGGGTGAAATACATATTTTCCATAGTAGCCCATAATATTTGTTATTTGTAACTACTTTTCAACAGTTTTATTGCATCAAAAAGGTTTCCAGGATTGTGATTATAAAAATCTTTCCCAATGCAATGTCATTATGTCATAATTTAGTGTCCCTTTGTTCACTAATTTATTGGATACATGTAACATCTTGGAACATCACTGCTTGATAGTTCAAGTACAAAAGATACATCCAGAGAACTGCATAAATGTACAACTATGTCACCCCATAAAAATGGGAAATAAAAATACCTCGGCCACAGCAAAGTATTAACATTTAAAACTCATGCCCAACTATTTTGTCCATGAATTTCTCATTCACTGGATTTCTCTCAGTGGAGATCTCTCTCCATGAACTCCTCTTTGATGGAGTGCTTTCGTGATACTTTACAGTCGGGCATGTCAAAGCCGAAGTCGGGCCACTCGTCAGCGGCTGCCACTGCAGGGGGGCCGGTGCCGGGCCGGTTGGGAATGGTGATGGTGTGCCGCACACGAAAGTGCACAGCCTCCATGACGCGTTGTCGCTGGAGCTCGCCACCGCTGCCAATCGCCATGGCGGTAGCAGCTGCGGACATGTTGCTGCTCGAGCGAATGAGCTGCTGGCCATGATAGTCGTGGTGATGGGGGGGACCACCTTGTTTCATTTCTTGCAGGCCTCGCCAGATGGCCAGACGGAACTGCTCAGGGATCTTCAGAGCACCCAGGTCCTATGGTTGGCAACGATAGAGAGAAAAGTCATGGTGAAGACCAGAAAAGGAGAAGTGGGGAAAAGAGAGCCAAGTAACCGACACACATAGTATTAGTAACATGACCTTGTGCACTTTCTGAAGCCATTACCTCAATGGACAGAGTTTGAAGGTGGTAGATACTCTGGAGGCCCTGGGAGGTGAAGTAATCAATGCAATTCTGGCAGCCCAGACTGGTTAGAAAACTGTATGGAGAGAAAAGCAGTGATATTAAGATTTGGCGTATTTTCAGATTTAATTCATCAAGTATTCCTAAAAGAACGGGACAGGTCAAGCAGAAACAGTGTGGTGGTAGCTCTGCTTTGCACCAGGCTTAGCTTGATGCATTGTTATTTCCATTTACTTGTCTGTAATATGCTCTTAAATCTCCATAGGTGTTTAGGGAAATGACATAAAGTAAAACATTTGAATAGCAAAGTAAACTGATGATTTTTATTTTATTTCACTGATTAAAATGCAATTATGGGAAGAGAAGAGAATACAGTCTTAAATTATATAGTAGGCTACTTTTACACAATTAAATCATTGTAGCCCATGATTAATGTATGTCACAAATGATAACAAACCATCTTTTAACTACAATGTGATTTTAAAGTAAATCATTAAGTGCATGCAACGTATTAATGATTCGTAAAGCCATTTTGATTTAATCAAATCCTTTATTATAAATACATCCATATAAAAGTATTTGCTACATACAATTTTGACAAAACAAAAACAAGACAAGACAATAACCCATTTAGCTATGGGTTCATAATTCAAGACACTGCCAAATCAAAGCTTTAACAGTGGGACACAGTAATGCCTAAATTGTAAACCAATCGCATCAAAACATCTGAAAATGTGCATTCCTTGAACATCCATTCACTGGGCATTTTCAGACCTTGTTCTGATGCAATGTGAAGAGATCAAGAGCTTAAGATTCCACTAAGGGCACAATGTTTTACCTAGTCAGATGGTCAGGTCATGGTCCTACATGTGACAAAGCTGAGATACGATTGGCTTTTTATATTGAATATGCTGCTTTAGAAGGCCATGTGGATTGGATGGATATGAGACTGCAAATAGTACTTTTTATTGGAAAACAGAATCTAAATCTTGAATAAGTTGGCCTGTAATCAAACAAAGGAATATAGACCTTTATATAGGTCTATATTTAACCTTGGTAGGCAAAGTAGGAGGCCCTGTTTAATTTTAACTGCAGTTTCACGCACATTAAAGTTTGCACATGAGGCAACCCAAGTTAATGCTGGAAGCAAAACGCTTCATTAAGGTAACATTGCAGCTGTTATTATATAATTTGGCACTGGTGGACAAACATCGCACCCAACAACAACTTAAATGTCTATTTATGGCTCTTATTGGCTAGTTTTGCTTGTGACAGTAGGATAAAAGAAGTCATTGGAGGGTGAGGTACCTGACAAGGCTGGGGTCAGGGTTATACGGAGGGGGAGGGGTGCAGTGCGATGTGGACACCATGGATTGGCTGCTGTGTCCGCCATTCATGTCACCGTTGGTCTGCATGTGGTGACTGTTGAGCATGTTGGGACCTGTCGAAGGACAGATGTCATAGATAAATGTATAAAGACAATCAATAGTTGTATCACACATGACCTTATGGTACAAGGTGTCCTCAGGTTCATTTAGAAACAAAAGTACTCTTGGAAAGGTAATGTTCGTAACTTACGTACTGTATGTGCACACACACTCACACTCACCCATATGGGTCATGTTGGGGGAGGGTACAGAACTCTGCTGAGACTGGTGTCCCACTAGTTGGTTGACAGAGGGCAGTTTGCTGATGCCTCCATGGACATGCAGCTTGTTCATGTTGGACAGAGGAGAGCCGTAGGAGGATGGAGATGCTACATGGCTCCTGTAGACCAGAAGATGACAAGAGAAGTGTAAGAAACCCTTGAAGAGATAGAAGTTACAATATACTGTACTGTGGAATGTACGGTTGTTTTTGTCTTATGCATTCTTTTAGTGTGTCAGTAGAAAGCACAATGTTTAAATAGTTCTGAAGCAATTTCCAAATAGTTTTCTGCACAAATACATAATTTTCTTTCAAGAAATGTGCACAGTAATGTATGTGTGTGCAGCTAGGATACATGGTAAGTGTCAATGTATCTGAGTGTGTACAAATCAATAAAAAGGATATGCCACGTGATAAATCACAAACAGAATGAGTGGACTTGGAAATGCTAATGGTCACGTATGCAGCCAACTCACTGTCTTTGGAGCATCTGCTGCTGCTGTTGTCTGTAGGAATCCACCAGCTGTTGTGGTACGAGTTCCACTAGCTCTAGACTGTCCTTGATCTTCATCAGGAGATCAAAGTTCTCTCTGCCACGTACCTGCACCACACAGCACAGGCATAAGCACCAACATGAAAAAGCACGACCAGCAGCAATGTCAGGGGAAGTAGAGAGTCAGATGGCTGAGCGGTTAGGGAATTGGTCTATTAATGAGAAAGTTGCAGGTTTGATTCCTGGCCACGACAAATGACGTTGTGTCCTTGAGCTAGGCATTTCACCTTAACTGTACTTACTGCAAGTCGCTCTGGATAAGAGCGTCTGCTAAATGACTAAATGTAAATGTGATGTTTTTCACATTCATACAGTGAGGGTTTATTTGTGGCCGAGTGAAACCAAAACAGGCACTGATGTGGTGCTGCTGAACAGGATTCCTTACAGGAATATAATAAACCTCCTCTTCTCCATGCCGCCTCTTTTTCATGTTGATGTTTGGATTAGGAATGTTTGGAGCTGCCTGTTTGAAATCTGGAAACAAAAACAAAACACCAAGTTGATGTAATGTGTTATGTAAATGAAGGATTGCGGGAAACATTAAAGATATTCAAAACTTTGACCGAAGGGAGACCCACTTCGCTTGTTGTTGTTTCCGTTCTTTGCTACATTCTCGTTCAGGGCTTGCTGCTCTCTGAAATGGTCCTCGTCCGCTTTGCGGTCTCGTCCTGGACAAGCACATATTCGACCTTCAAACGACCTTCGTCCCAGGACCTGACCACTTTAAGAGAAAGGTTGTACAAATTAAACTATTTATCAGAGGACCCGCATGTTCATCATTATACTGGGTTTCAATTATTGTTCAATTTAGCTATGCTCTGTGTGGGTAATTTCCCCCTGCTGGGAAAACATAATGCAATACATTTTACACATATATAGACGTAGACGAGTTATTTGGTAAATAAGTCACTCACTCTCTTGTTTCCAAGGTGATGATAATGAGGATGGGTCTTCTGTTCATTCCGCCAACACAACTGCTGTTGCACATGAAGTTGTACAGGATGGTGGTAAACTCAGTCCCCACCTATCAGAGACAACCACAGGACCCTGTTTAATATTGGTATGGTGACACAGTGCCTTGCACTATCGTCTTACAGCAAAAAGGTCCTGGGTTTGATTCCTGCATGGGACGCTATTGGGTGGGCTATCTTCCAAGTCTCTCTGTGTGGAGTTTGCATGTTATACCCGTGCTCACATACGCTTCCTCAACAAATATAATGTAATCCTTAAACATGAAGAACAGATTTCTCTCCTGCCCATTTCCCTCGCCAAGACATGGATGAGCCTTTGACCGTGGCTCCTGGTTACTGTTGATATGGTGGAGCATTGCTCCTGGCTGCCCTTGGAGGAAGGACAGCCAGATGGGAAAATGGAGAGGAAGCATTTCTTCATTGGACTTCCTGCATGTGTGTGTGTTTCCTGATGTTGCTGCTCCCTGTACACATGTAGGTGTCACACTGTAAAGACGAATACATGTTTCTTCTTCTTCTAATCCTGTTGACTGGAAACCCCAAGGTTGTTATCAACCTGTCTTTAAAAGCTATTTTTCATTGCCCCTAGGTGGCGGTATTGCTGGACATCAACTTAGAGAAAGCTGTTGCAACAATGCAATCTACAGTCATTTGTGTATGTCACATTATTCTTGCTGTCTCTTGCAATGTGATTTTTCACCACCATTCTAGTCTAAAAATGACATATCACTTCTCTCACAAGTCTTTATTTTCATGTTGTATTTTGCGTTACTTTTTCATATTATTATTGTGCTTCTGTATTCATATGTAAACAATTGATTACTATACTTGCTTGCTATAAGGGGGGCATGAATACCTACAAATCACATTATTTCTATCATATCACACCTCCATCAATGTAATAGAATGTTCTCATTATAAGCCTCCTGTTTTAATCTTGGGCATGTCACACCTCACCACACCCTGGGAGCTTGTTAGGAGACACTCACCTGTGGGGACTCATAGGGAACCATGACACTCTGCCTGCCGGTGATTGCATCATCCACATACTGGGATAAGTTGTTCCCCTCTACCCTGATCAGGTGGCTGGCTGGGGCAACCTGGCCTAAAGTGAGAACACATTGAAGAAAAAGGGAGAGTAGGTTCACTTGGCCTCAGGTCTGCTTCGCTAGATCCCTTCCAGTGTACATATAGACGGATGGAAGGATGACCTTTTAAGCATGTAAAGATTAGTAAAAATACCATCATTGAAGTCACGTCCTAGTTCGTGATTGGGGCAGCGTTTGACCACCTCGGTGACATGCTCTGCTTTCTTGTAGACAGGCATGGCCCGGATAACACTGCCATGCGGTGGTGTGGAAGACAGCTTGACCTGGATTGGACAGGTCTTGGCAATCTGACAGTAGAGCTTCTTCAACAGTGGAGAGTACTAGGGAGGCAAAGACATGGGCATTAATGTTTGAGAGAAAAAGGGAAATGTCTGTTATGTTTACAGTACTATGCTCATTTTATATCAAATTTTACTTTAATTTCAGTTTAGGATATACAGAAGACAGATAACTGTGCCTTTACATTGAAATATGAATTCAATAATAATAATAAGGGAATGAAAAGCAGTATTCAACTATGAAAAGTAAGATGAGTAAGTAAGAATACATGATAGACAGGAAGAAGAAGGCATATAAGTGGTCTGTGGATTTCTAGGATAATAGATCTGTTAGGATACCTGACTGAAGGGAAACATGCATCTTTAAAGATCCCTTTGTGCTCTCTGACAGGCACATCTGCCATTACTGATACTGGCAGTCATTCTGACGAAAGCATTCAAAAGCATCCAAAGCCATTGGGGGAGAGAGGGATGTCTCACTTAACAAGCTTCAACATGTCCTAACACTATCAAGAAATCCCAAAAATCCACCTGAGGACATCAAAATGGGACCTTCCATGAAAAAAGTGTGTTTTGTGTGGACTTGCTACTCTGAAGCTGTAGAGAATCTGAATGCACATGCAGCAATGTGCTCAAGGGCAAGTGTAGGGATTGTATGATTGTTTAACTTTTGTACTTTTACTTAATTTAAGATCCGTTTATGTTTTTTGTTTGCACCTTCCTGCCACAGTTTATTCCGTGTTTGTATAACATACATGGCGAATGAACCAAATTCAATGATGTTACATCTTTTCCTCTGTAACAACAAAACCATCAGAGTGAATGCAGTTCTAATCCTTCCATTAGTCTACGGATCACTTCTACGTGTAACAGTAAGATACCTACAAAACAAGACTTACTGTTTATACCTTGTATATGGATTGTGTCTACTGACTAGGCTATCCAATTGCTGAATGTAATTCCCATTTGAATGAGAGTGATCACATCAAAAGCTAAAATCTGCTTGGATTCCTTGTTTTGACAGTGTAATCACATAACAATCCCCTAAAGGCCTTAGGGTGTGTGGGAGAAGCTGAATCAACACATTAAACTATTCTGTAAAACTTACATATTCCTACCTGTGCTGCATGTCCTGACAGCTCATCCATATCATGAATAATCATTTTTAAAATGACAACCTGTACTTTCTCACTGTTGAAGACTAAGGGATTTACCCTAACAATGAATTTATGAAAGAAATTATAGGTTATAATCGTATGTCTGAACGGATGGTAAAATCTTTGCCAAATCATGGAATTACAAATGACAAAAAAAACAATATGTTTGAAAAAAAATTGATTGAGGGTTCATCAACAAATAAGCAGTTATTCTATTATCAATGAATAACATTGAATTGTAAGTTTAGCAATCTGTGCAAACTAGCTGTTGACATGAAGTAGGCAATTGTATGGTCTGAACAGTTGGTAATCTGTTTGAGCACAGTCACACCTGAGTGTACACACGAGTCATAAATCTCTCTCTCTGTTTCTCCCTCTCTATCTGGCTGAAATTGTGTGGGAAATACGTCTCAACCTGTCTTTTCTCCCTTCCTTTAGCTTATATGCATCTGTCATCAATAGGGTGTTAAGATCCTCAGAAGAGTCGTTTGGATGATGCTCTCAGATTAGTGAGCGGAGGGACAACTGATATGAAGTTGATATGATACACAGATGTTTGCCCTGTTTCAAACTACATCTACCATATCAAGACAATATTAGAACAAACAGATGGCTCTGTGCAAGTATGCTCAGTCCAGCATAACAGCCCCAAACAATGGATTACCGATATATGAGGATCTGATGAGGCAAGGTGGGCCAGTGGATTTTCCGATACAGAGAATAGAGTAGACAAAGATGCTGAAGCAAAGAGATGGTGGGTGGGAGCACTTTGAGAGAGCAATGGAGGTAGAGAGGTGAAAAGAAATGAAGAGAGGATGGGAAGAGAAGCTGGGATGGAGAGAAAGAGGTGGAGGAGTAGAAGTGTGAAAGAGAAGGACAGGCTAATTCACCATGAGTAAGCCCTCCCGTCCAGTGGACCAGTAGATACAGGTCCAGACATGTAGCTGGAGACTGAGTGATAATTACCAGACTGTCATCCATGGAGACATGCTCTAGCTTGCCGACCGCAAATTCGGTTAACTGTCCAAAATATGTTAACACACGCAGGAACCGGCAATACCCCGTTAATCACATTGGCGCATCCACAGACAGCAACGCCTCTGCTCTCCCTCTATCAGATGTATATGTCGGAGAGATTCCTCTCAGAAACCCCACGGAAATTCAATATTAAGATGAAAATTACCCACAGTCCTTTGATGTGCTCTAATGGCTGTTTGTAAGAATTTGGAGATTTGGAGAAAGATGTAATCATCTGCCTGTCTGTCTCAGTCTCTTGAGCGCCGTCCTGTTGAATGTGCCTTCTACCGTCTGAATGTTCTGGGTGACCATCAAGTTTCACGTGAATGATTTACTTTCCAGGGGTATGTTTCCCTTCAAATAGTTAACACATTGTTTTTATGATGTTATCTGATTGTACACAAACGATGATCAGATAAACATGATACAGATCGCATAAAAGACAACACTGTGATGGGGTGAGTGGCAGTGCTGCTGGAGATGAAAGCCTTACTCACTGCTCACTGTGTGTGAGGGGTCTCTACAACACTGACGTGGTTCATAGGACATGTACAAGCAAGCTCAGGTCTCAGTAGGACAAGACGTCAAACCATTATGATCAAAGAGATTTATGTTCAGTCAGCAGAATTGGATGTCGGTCTGTCATACAGTATTACTTTGGCTCCAGCCTGGAATGATGATGTGTGTTACTGTGTTCTCCCATATGCAGTCTGTGTGCATGTGAGGACATGCACCAGCACGTGTATGAACAATCCTCATTATCAAGTGTGTTTTCCCAACTCTAATGCAGAGACAGCGGAGAGGATGGAGAGAGGAAGGATGAGTGGTCTGGAGCGTGTTGGGGCCCATGTCCTGACGGAGAGAGGCTAATAGCTGGGAAAGGCAGCTTGGAACATGCTGGGATGCGCAGCATGTTCTGGCCTGCCTAGCCCTCACACACACCCAACCAAGTGTCGTAGTGTCGAGAGGGGTCGTTATTGGAGAAAGCTGAGGTGTTATATCTCATTTCCATCCTTCTTCATCTTGCTCCAGAGCCCCAGGAATGTTTTGTGCTGTCATGCAAAGTCGTCTTTTTGAGGAACTGCATGCTTTGAGCAGTTACCTCTAATAAAGCATAACCATGTGTGGAGAAGACATCTAACTTTGAAAAAAGTCAGCTATGAGATCAGTTGTAATACAGTGGTTTAACATGGGGTGAGGTGGGCTCCTTGTATTAAATATTATAATTATACAAGGCATCATCTTGCAGAAGGTGCTAAATTCTATTTTATTCATTCTTTACTATTCTGTTAAAGCATCAGTGTCAGTTATGACACCACCAATCGTTCAACAAAAGCATGTTACTAAAACCCAGCTATGCTGTAGTCTGTAGTGATGTATTCTGTGTTAAACGTACAAAGCAATTAAAACAGATGTGACTTCAACATTGACCTAACATTGCAAAAGAACCATGACTGTCATGACTGTCAATTCGGCAATTACCTCTATCCCAAACCATTTAAATTGCTAAAATTGTTTAAATTGCTTAAACACAAAGTTGGTTGTTGCATGCACAAGATGCCCAACCTACGGTCTGAGCAAGGGCAGAAAAAAGAGCATGGAAAATGTCACCATGATTAGGGTGATCACGAGAGTGAGGACAGGAATGGCGTTGATGGAGCACTAACAAGCACCTTGTAAGTGATAAAAAGCTTTCTCTGCTGCAGTTTGAGTATTTAATCCCTTAAACCTGCATGCCATCAATGCCAGCTGAGATCAGTGCCCAACCGTAGGTAGGTAGGTAGCTTAGTGCAGTGAGTATGCCCCTATGGCATTCCCCTCTGCCTGAGGCCACACTAAACTACACCCAGCACAGCCTGCTGCTAACCCCCTCATATCTACCACAAAGTGACTCAATCCACCCGAGACAGGTATCTTTGTGTAGATCTATTCATGTAGAGAACAAGCCTTAGACTTAGGAGTAAAGATGTTGCACACAAACGTACACACACACACTGTCACACACTCTCTCTCTGTCTCTCTCTCACACACCTCTCACACACACATACACAAAAGTACAATGTGCAAACACAAACTCACACTTTCACAACTCATTTTGGGAATCCCCTGCATTACAATAGGCTCTTTCATTTGAGATCTTGAACGCAATCTCTTTCATTATTTGAAACTGTGGATTTTGAAAGACAAATATTTTGGAGGTCCTTAAAACGTTAATCAAATGGTCATGGCCTCCATTAGGCACAAATTTAGGACCAGCCTTCTCTCCCTAATCCTAATTTCGACCATAAGGGAAAACTGGTAACACCGACCAAGAAACGATGTTTATGTTTGTATACCTTTACAGGTTTAGGTGCACATTCATTTAAAAACCTGCTCCTTAGCAGTCAAACTGAGGAACATACAGTTTCAATGGACACAATTGAATTGTTTTTTTCACATCATGATCCGCCCTTTTATGATAGAGGATGAATTAAAATAATCACAGGCTTCAACAAATCCTCTTTTTTCTGCTGGCTCACCTTCCCTAAGCAAAAGTACTCTGTCATGTAATAACAGTGTATCTTTTCTCGCCGTGGCACTAAACATTGCTCTAACACTCAGCAACTACTGCCTCCAGGTAACAAAACAATGAAGAGCGCTTTAATTGTTCTGTCAGCCAGACACGCAAAGCATCTTATGATACCTGTCTCACTGTTACACCTTATATAGTATTAATGTGTATGTGGTAAAATAAACATTTTTACACAAAGCGATGCCTAAGCAAATGATTTAAACAAAGTTCAGGTAGTGCATGTGCTATCTTTGTAAGTAGATTTATGTCCATATGGAAAACATTTAAAATGTCCTTGATAGAACAGAATGTAGTCTTAATTGGTAAAGACACAGTTTATACCTTCTCGTCTACACCACAAGAGATACTACAGAAAAACACGACATAAGTGACTTTCGGACACATACTAATTACTCAATCACACATTTTAGTGTAACACTGTAAAGTTAGTGGAGGATTTTTCTGATAACCTGGCATGACCACGAGACAATTCTTACTTTAAAGAGGGAATGGATCAACTATATGCCACTAGATGAGGGTGTTTTTAGATTTCTTAATTAACTTACTTGTTAAAGGCTACTTAATGTTTATCAGTAAGACTACATTCAGACCTGTGTTTGTTTCTTAAAACATTCCAAATACCCTTAAAACATAGCAATTAACTTCTATTATTTGTATTTATGTCTGAAAATGGTTTCCTGAGGCTAATGTTTTCCCAGTGTATCTTTGGTTGCCATGAGGTAGGAGTGTGAGATAAGCCTGAGTCAAAGTGGGGATGAGAGAGCTGGGTTGACAGACACTTGTCATGTAGACCATCAATGAGAGAGCAGAGTGGGGCTCCAGGCACCAGAGGTGACAGCCAGGAGTGTCTTAAGCTCCCTGAAGAAAGAGAGAGGGTCAGAGACCACCACTTCAGTGGCGAGGGGAGGATCCGTTTACAGCATCACCAAGCGAGAACAGAAGACCCCCCATGCATGAGTACTTTTAACAAACAGAACCTAAAAGAAGCCTCTCTAACTCACGCTACACTCCACACACACACACACACAAACACACATGCACACACAGGAAAGGAAATGTGGTATCCCCTTTCACAGAGGTCAACACTCTGACAGACACAGGGTTACACCTTTCCTGGGGTGACTTCTTATTTATCCAAGACAAATCACAGTGCTCCTGTTTTAAGTGTCTTTAGACAAACTCATAGATTCCCTTGTGCTTTGGTCTATAGCTTTAAAGGTGCAACCACCACAACAAAATTTCAGAATAACCTTGCATCGGTTAGTCAAGTATTCACTTTTTCTCAATGTCACTTTATCTACACATCAAAATTACAGAACACAAATACAACTTGTTATACAAGAAAAGGGTTGTTTGTGGTGCCTGATTGCATCAAGCCACTTAAAATGTGTTCAAACTTGTGTTCAATACCCTCCTCTCATGAAGGAGCCAAAACTATCAGAGCCACGAGGGGAATATACAGAGAGAAAAGGAGGCGATGGGTGAGACAAAGAGCACCAGAGACACACATAGAGTGTGTGTGTGACAGAGACACAGACATAAGTACATTTGATCACAACATGACCTTGCTCCTCTGTGCAAGCATGGCTATATGCATGTGTGAGTGAGCGTGTGTACACAATATGTTGCATGGCGCGTGCCGACAAGCACGCTTCCTGCCGATCAAACTCTCGCTCAAATCAATAAAGTCAACTCACCGTCCAGGTGGCCGACTTAGCGGTGCTGGACTGCTGAAAGGTCACCTCGAAGGTGTGAGGCCCCGGGTAGTCGGTGTTGGAGGGGATGGCGGGCGCCGGTGACATGCCGTCGAAGGTGGAGTTGGGCTGCGAGTAGGGCGAGGGAGTGGGCACAGCTGAGGTGTTCTCTGAGCTGTAGGGACTGGTGGACGCCGCGCGGCTCCCCAGACTGGCCTCCATGCTGCTGCTCAGCAGGTTGTACTGGGACTGGAGAACCAGGGAGGGAGGAAGCGGAGGAGGAGGAGGGAGGAAGGTGAGAGGGAGGGGGAGAGGAGGGGAAAGAAAGAAAGGAAGGGAGGATACAGGTAAAAGACCCACCTGGAGAGATACTTAAATTTTGGGACTAGTGAGAAGGGTTCGGGTTACAATTGTGAGGGCTCTGAGACAGCGCATGCAGGAGGATTGGGGGGTGTGTGTGTGCGTGTGTGTGTGCACATATGCCCCCATGCTTACAGATTGTGTATTTGCATTTGTGCCAACAGTATACGCTCTCAAGCCTGTATGAGTGTGTGTGTGTGTGGGTAAGAGGGGTATCTGTTGTTTTGTGTAGTTCCCCGAGGGAGTACATTGGGGTTGTAAAAGACAAGCATAACCCATGCTCTGCCTAATTGCCTGCCATTCCCCACAGCCCTGTCCCCCCTTTTCCCCTCCCACCTCAAACAGACAAGGAGGATTTGTATTACTGTGGTAGGAGCTAACACACCACCACCACCACTGCTCTTTGTAAGGCTGGAGACCAGAATACCCATACACACAGGTTGAGGGAAACCTGGAAGGAAAGGTTTTTTGTTTCTGTCTTTGTCAAGTAGCACACTGTGATCCATTTAGCCATTTTGTGTTCCCAGAGCACTGACTAGAAAAATATAATAGAAAACACCAGAACTAGATCAAAGTCAATAGATATATTTGAAATGTTTAAGGACAACACATCAACTATATTAATGCTACAGTAATAGTGGTGAAAATATGTCTATCAAATGCAGTGGTTTGTTGGGTAAGTGCAGAAGCTCATAACATATTCACATCCAAATGGTCAAGACAAGAGGTGAAAACATCAATGAATAGAAAACTGCTTAGTCAATTGAATATTCACAAAATAAACACACTGATGTCAATAAACCAAAGGTTATACCAACTGCATGGCCTGCAGCCAGGCAGTACAAGCTTTCTCAATAAACTGAACAACACTGAAGACTGAAGCAACATCTAAATACAAGACCATACAATTACAGTACCTTCTTTTTCACGTAGTACATTCTCCAAACAGGTTGATATTTTCTCCTATGCAAAATGTCCTCAATCAGTGGTATCCAAACACAACCAAAGAGGGCAAATGAAAGAGATCATAGCCTAATCGTAGGGGTTCAGTAGAGATGTGCATGAATAAACACACACACTCATACACAGGTACACACCCACAAAAACCCTAAATAACCTTCAAAGGTAGTGAAGGTTAGGAAATCAGACTGGTCTACAGAAAGAGAGGAGATGAACTGAGAAAAGAAGAGGGAGCGAGGGATGGGAACCCAAAACATGGCATAATGTTCTAATTACGGCAAGCCCGGACTTAGACGGCAACATCGGAGCAAGTACACACATGCAGGAAAACACCTTGTGAAGGCCTGCACTAGGTAAATACTGTCTAGTCTGACATGTCTTAAAATGGGGGGGGGGGCATACATAAAAGACTGAGAAGAGTTCAAGGGTCAAACTGGGAAGCGATAGTGGGATTCCATATAAGGAAGATGCAATTGTCTATATTTGACCTCCTCCACATATCAATACTGGTAAGGCTAAAACTTTTAGCATTCCTAAGTTGTACGACGTGTCTATTTGGATTTTCTTCATGACCTGCCCAAATAACTAAATATGTTTTTTTAATACTAAAAGACAAAACTAGTTAGATTGACTCATGTAATGGAGAAAGCCCAACATCTGAAGCTAAATGTTCTATTTTCATTTCACATTTCTGTTCCAAATTATTATTAACTATGTGTGTGAGAGTCAACGCTCAACCTCTAAACTTCCTTTCATCTAATAAGTAAATAGTGAAACTTTCACACCACCAGTATACAAAGCTTCTATGAGCAGGTTTCTGAATGAAAATGTGTAATTTACTGATAGTTTATAGTATTTATTTCATGTCTGATAGCAGCTCAGTAACAACAGAGTATTAATTACCCATATACCATAACAACCATAATCCACAGGCATCTTCCCCCTCAAATGAATATTTTCAAAAA
Source organism: Hypomesus nipponensis (assembly GCF_054491055.1). Classification (NCBI taxonomy): domain Eukaryota; kingdom Metazoa; phylum Chordata; class Actinopteri; order Osmeriformes; family Osmeridae; genus Hypomesus; species Hypomesus nipponensis. The sequence continues at coordinate 13,796,373 of NC_140378.1, forward strand.
TGCAACTGTTGATGCTAAATAGTATATAAGATTTGGTAATCATAAAAGCAGTGAAAAAAAGTCTAATGGCTAGGCGACGCTCAGGGGGTTTCCACTGCTGCCCCCCCACCTGTGCTACAGGTGTGTTCAGACTTAAAGTCTCAGCTTGTGCTGTAACATGTTGAAACAGAACAAAAATCCCTACTGCCACTGTGTGTGTGCAGGTGTGTGTGCATGGTATTGTGAGTGAGTGCATGTGTTAAAGCATACGAGTTTCACACCTCAACAATAGCTAACGTCCCCTTTGGCTGCTACCGAGCATATACCAATCAACTTTCTAATTGAAGCCGGCCACAACAACCCTCACTCATCACAATGAATAAGGCACCAAAGAGGTGAACTCCTGGAGAGACAAGCGCACTTTTGCTGAACTGTGCACTAGGCTATATACCTTTTCTACAGCAGCATCTGGGACTGGTATAAGATGATGTATAGGCTACTATGTGGTTAGCTAATAATGGTGCTGTACACAACATATCTTGAAAAGTAACTTTGTGGAGTTGGCATAGTCTACGAGTTAGCCATCACTGAGGGGGGAAATTGCCACAATGGAAGAAATACCAGAACACTGCTCTCTGTTGGGAGAATGTGAGACTGCATCAAACTTTTTGCCTCCAGTATGTGCATGAGTGCATGGGCGTGTTTACACCATTCCTTGTTTCTAAAGAGGACCATATACCTCATTGGTACAGATGTTCCCTTTATAGGCTTAATGCTATAGATTGATATTGAATTACTTTCAGAAGAATTTGCATATTCAATCATTCACAAATACCTCAAAAACCTTTCCAGTTGCCTTGTATGACCATAAATATCATGACAACCCATGGTGTCATTCATCAGTGCCAATCAGAATTCAAATAATTATAAATTGGCATCGCTTGTTAAGAACAAATCAACAGGTTGGAATTGTCACTATGTATGAATGGAGCGATAATAACATTTATCAGGAACATGGAAGTATATTCCCCAAAAGTTGTTCATAGTGTCATTTTGTTTTTACACCACCAAAGAAAGGCAATATAATTAATATTTGAGAAATACAATACAATTACATTTAATTGAAGGACAATCTATCAAGGTCTACAGTATGCACAAAAAAATTGCATTTGGACTTGACCTTTTGCCGACCTCTTACTACATTTTCCATCCAGACAATCACAAACAAATCAATTTTTCTAAGAGCCAAAAGCCAATCCACCTGTTCAAACTAAGCATGTCATTATTGCAAACAGTCGACACAACAAAACCTGAACTTCCCATACAGAAATGCACCACAACTAACGTCTGTCTATAATTAAAAGGTAAATGACTCTATGAGTTACTTGTCAAAGGTAACGTCCACCTACCGTGCTGAAGCGCTGTGTGGGGTCACTAATGTACAGCATCTTAGGTGTCCTGCAGGGAGGGAGGGGCTGCCAGAGGTGCTCTCCTCATCCGGCAGTCATTACACTAAGAGCTGACTAGTAGTGATGTTTAGTCAGTTTGGTCATTATTCTAGACCACATGCATGGTCAAGGTTTCAGCTGCATATGGTCCTCCCAGTGGATAGATGTGATAGATGGGTTTGAAAAAGTCTGATTCTCTTCCACCAGTTTCAGCCCCTGACTGGGCCCTGTCAACTAGTCCTGCATCTAACAACAAATCTTGGACCTCCCTTCTTTTCTCATGACTATTCATTAACCAGCAAGGCAGGCCCAGGCTTGCCCGATGATATATTGGACTGTACCAATTTTAAAGATCAGAGGGGGACCAGTAAGGTCTGCATTTAATTTTAGTTACATTGACTTCTAGATTGGACATATAACAGATTTTCAGATTTTATTGAAAATATAATGAACAAACAGCAACTGTAGTCCTTAATTAAGTTATCAAAGCAGACATAATTGCAGATATATGTTAACAATCCCTTGTTAATTAAATTAAATGATTGTATATTAATATTACTAGTTTTACACTCCATGGCAAACTTTAAGTAGATCTGTAGAACTGCATCGGATTGACTTATTCTCTCACTCTGTCTCTCTCTCTCTCTCTCTCTCTCTCACACACACACACACACACACACACACACACACACACACACACACACACACTTGTTCTCCACCCGTTCTACAGATGGTGGAGCAGCAGGTTGTGTGTTCTGGGATTTTGGGTCGGTCTCTAATTAAAGTGTTAACCTCCCCCTAATCCCAGACCACTCACCTCCCAGCAGCCAGGGAGGGAAAAAGTCTACGGAGGAGAGGGAAACCAGGAGGGAACCTCTACTACTCTGGAGGGAAAACAGAGCTGTGTCTAACCAGGGATGGAAGAAACATGGATACTTCCTGGCCAATTAATCTTTGTTATACATGCCTATGTTCTAAATTACAATAATTTGCAATAATTACATATGAATGAAATAATGAGTATTAATGTAAATGGATTTTAAAGATGGCATTGAATTAAATACAAATAAATAAAATCAATTTGACATACAACTGGACAATAAAAGTGAGTTGTATTCCTACCATGACATTGTCGTTCATGTCCCTCATATGGTAGACGTCCATGCAGACCTCCGAGCGGTTGTTGGGTACACTGGTGGAAGGGGCCGAGCGGTCCCCTGGGTGACTACCAGGGGGGAGTTCAAAGTAGGTGCTGTCTGGTTCCCTGTAGAGGCGTCAACAATGATACTTTATAATCTGATCAAGCACCAACTTTCAGAAAGCCTCCATCACCCATTGAGGTAAAGAGAGGGACAAAACTCACAAGCTGCTCCACAGGTGCTCAAACGAGCTTCCCTCGTCAGCAGTGGTTGACTGGGACATCTTAACAGAAGGGTAATCCACCGAAGGGTAGATCACTCTGTGGAACACACATATTTATAAATACTTAATTATGCAGAATTTAGTTATCTGACATTTTCTATTTTTTCATCCCCCCCCCACCCGTTTTCTTCTTCTATATCGTAATGTTGTATTCATCTTTGTCTTGGATGAGAAAGGGCACAGAGGGTTATCAACATTATCAATAGTGTACATGCACACACACACTTTGACTTCCAGGTGTGATCACACCGGGTATGAGCGCAGTAAGCTGGCACAGGGGTGTCATGGGCCTGGGCGTGCCTGGACCTGCCCTTTCTTCCTCATCATCCTCTCACCCCAAGAGGGATGTGCAAGCCACGTGGCACACATACTACCTCAAACTGGCTTTCCTTTTACACGAATTTGGTTGCAGTCTGTACTACACACTTGGTGTGGGCTGCAAATCACTTCACAGCTAAACACGCCAGTAGGCTTAATAATTTTAGTTTGACTTTGCACCTCCCTCTTGTGGCATTATGGTTGAAATGAGACGCATTCCTTACCCCGAACACTGCCAGACTAAAAATGATCCTTAGTTCGTTATATTATTTTTTACAATAGGCCTTATCACACATCAGGGGAGCAAACGAAAGATAGGTTATAAGGACAACTAGGATACAAGTGATTAGGCCTAGTTGAACACATCAAAACCACAATGAATAAAACAAAAGTCAAACTTTTACTCAGCAATACAAGACTTGTTTTATGTTTTGTACTGTAAGACCAACTAAAACTGTTAGCATTTTTGCAGCGTCATCAGCAAGTAGGCTATTGATTTTTTTTTTTTTTAAGAATCTGTTTACCATCAGGCCTGCCGTTGGACACCAAATTGCAAAACAAACAGCGAAATGACAAGTTGATAAATAAAAGACCACGAGACAACGTTTTACCGCAATATCTTCCTACAAAGATTTCAGGCTTTTCAATACCGTCTTCAACTCATAGAATAAAAAGTCCTCTGTCATCGGACAGTGCGTCCTGCCACTAAGCTTGTTATGTACCATTGCGCACTATGAAGCGTCACATCTCCTTAGCAACACCATTGTAGGCATGAAAAGAAAACTGTGGCAAAGGTTCGTGGGTTTTTAGAGTTGGAAAGTAGATGTGCTGATGTCTCGAAATACAAGACGACGTTTCTTCAGAATAACACATCAACTTCAAATGGCATGCGTTAGCGAAAGAGCAGGTGAACCTGATGCGACCATATTAGGGTTCCCGCTTCGCTTGTGATAGCTGCCGCCTCGAGAACATAATGAGCCTTTAACTAGGTTACAGTGGCCTACAACCTTGAAGCCATGGTGGGTGGTGGTGGTCGGGCATTCTATCAGCAAAAAATTATATATAAGCCTTGTTTCAGCCAATCATGGAAAGTCTACTCACATTGTCACAGCTTAAAACCCAAGGACAACCTGAATATTTCTGTTCACGGGTAGGCATATCAGCATTAGCCTAGTCTACTATGCATAAATGGCATGAGAAAATAAAAAATAATAGAAAACTGTTGAAAAACTTAGGCCCTAATGATATCATGCGGATCATTTTTAAATGTCAAATTAAATGTAGGCTATTTCTATTATCCTAGCACACTAACATCCTTCAATCAGCTAATCAGAATTGAGATAATGCACCAAAAAACTAAATGATCATTTATCACATGCTATAGGCCTACTTAGTGTCATAGGCGAAGGGGAATAAGTGGGCCTTAACATATATGGGCCCATAGCCCATATAAAATCATCTTAACCTAGATATTGCTTATTGCTTGTTGATAAAGCTACTGATTTGTATTCATATTTCCACGCTCGGGTAGCAACACCCATGACAACGACACACAATTCCTGCGGGTCATCAGTTTCCCTTGAGATTAGAATCGTCCCGTGTTGAGCGAATATCTAAATTAATTTCATGTTGCAAAGTCCCCTGCATATCTCCACAATGAAAATTGATTTAGGAACTTTGACATGTAAATGATGTAAAATCATGGCTAAACACTTCAATGCACTGCACATGCATTTTTTAGAACAATCAGCCGATATTTTCTGAATATCCTAGCCTATAGGTTATATGAGAATATGCTATAGCTCTACTGTTTATTGGCCTATTTGCTATGCAAATAGTTACATAAACGTATTTTTAAAATAACGACAGTAGGTTGCAGTGTGATAATAACATTTCCATTGTATTGTTATTAATAGTCACATCTATTATTCTGATTAGCCTATTAGTTACAGTTAGTTCCCTTTTAAAGGCATATTATTTACCAATAATCAATTGTAATGAGACATTGCAAAACATTTTCTTGCAACTATCACTGTACTCTGACCTGTACCAGACAATTTGGAGTTGAGAATTGATTTATTAGATTATTGACAAAAATAGAGAATAGAGCAGAATTCAAAGAGAACCAGTCGGTTCTTCAGAAAAGGAACTCATTTTAAATCATTACACAGACTCCTTATTTACGAAATATTATCCAGCTCAATTTGAGTTTTTTTCCACAATTGCAGCAATTATTTTCTTAATTTGTATCTTCATTGGGTAGTCACAGGAGAGATAATAAGTATTGTTAACAAAATGTGAAATTCGGCTAAACATATTTTACAAAGCCTCGAATCTTTGCTAGATGGGCCTGTATAATTGAATTAATGGCTGTTTATAGCATATTGAGGCAGCCTAAATCTAACCTATTTCAATTGTTCTCTTATATGTCCGATAGATCAAGATATGAAGTAAAATAGTACTTACCAACCAAAATAATCGTAATCCAGATTGAAATCGTTCCAAATCAGAACCCAATCCTTAAGTATTCCTGCAAACAATTATGTCCATCCAATGCAAATCAGTTATGGCTACTTTATAAAATAATATTGAGGTTAGAAAGGACGTCATCGACTTGTCTATAGGGAAATTATTTACCTTTTGAGGAAAATCACCAGATGATAATGGATTGAGAAACTTTTCGTTTTATTCCAGGGTAGTGCAGTAGCTACCTTTAGGGAGATTGTGTTGAGATAAAAGGTTGGGTTGGGGGAAGCAAGGGTGACAGGAGGAGGCGTTAGCCGCGGTCTGGGCGCACACAAGCGGGAAACATTTCTTCCAACTCACTGGGGGGCTGATGGAAGCAAATAGCTATCTATCTTGACAGTGTAGGATCTATTCTAATATTTGATTTGAGAATAGTTTTTTCTCCGAAATATATTACGATATCCCTGCCCTTTGTGCTAAACCATTTAGCATCTTAATAAACCAACATTATTGAATAACAATTAGTAGGCTACTCTCCATTAATACATTGGTTCTCAAATATGATAAACTAAATAAATCTCTATAGGCCTACTATTTTATACTAGCCTGACACTTATAAAAACCACATTAAGCCTGCCTTACGTTATCGCAAAGGAATATTGAACTACATTTCCCAGCAACTTGTATGCAGATACTGATTGGATGGTGGTCTATCTCATCTGTCCATGCAAACAAAACATCCATTCTGGCTACCAGCTAACTCAATAGCATGTGAGAACGAAAGTTTTCCGAAGAGTGTCTTCGTATTGCTGACAGTGGAGCACATTGCATCGTCTTTGAATGACAGTCTGTTACACTAAGGTAATTAAATGAGTATCAATATTAAACTATCTGCTTGTAACTCCAATTAAAGTCAACTAGACTAGCAACAGTAGGCTAACCGTTCCACACAGGGCAATAAAGCTAGCTATCTGGAAGTGGAACATTTTAGACTTTCAGAGCGTCTAATTGTACTAGTAACGTGCAACTTCCTATTTAGTTTGGATGTATTTATATTTAGCAGTAGTTCGACCTAGTTACTAGCGGATTCAACTAGCTAGATAACTAACGTCGGCTGGGTAACAGGTGAGTCAAATACTAGTCTGTTGCTCCAATGTTTAAAGTTAGGTATCGTACAATCGTACAATTGAAATGTAACATAGGTTAAGTTAGCTTAACTTGTGAAGCGTCTCCATTACGTTATAACATATTCTTATTCAAACTTATTTCCGTTTTGAGTTTATTCATTAATGGCCAGTTGACGCCACCACGTGTTCACATTGTTAAACTACAACGTACACAAAAGATTAGCCGGAAGCGCCGTTGTCAGGGAAGCTGATATTGTAGGCAGTATTGAATTCACAAAGCAAAGCCAACGGCCAGTTTGTACCAGTAGATATAATTTTAAAGGTCCAGTTCAGTGACCACAGCAGCATGATATCTTGTTTTCAGATCAACATTATTAGTTAGTAGTCTTAATCCTGTCGTTTGTGGATATTTTATATTTTCTTTATTATAGTGATTGTGCTGTTGGTGCTTCCAATATGAATTTCTCAGAGGTTTTCAAACAGTCTAACCAACTGTGCAGAGTTTCACCAGATGGAAACTACTTGGTGAGTCACAAAATGTCTCTTAAGTAAACCCAGTGCCAATAAAGATAAATGTGTAATATCGAATAGGCTATACTTACATTCACATTTGCATCCATGCAGACAGGGGACTAACAGTATAGCCTAGTCTACATATTTCCATGCAGTCTATGAATACATTACCCTTCTCTGAATATCTTTAATCTTACAGTATCTATCTGATAGGTCCAGTTTGTTCTTGTGCCTGCCTGACTCTTTCTTCACTGTATTCCAATAGGCCACCTGTGTGCAGTACAGATTGGTTGTCCGAGATGTAAACACATTACAGATCCTTCATCTTTACACCTGCCTTGATCAGATTGTCCATATGGAGTGGTCCTCTGACTCTCTTTTCATTCTCTGCGCCATGTACAAGAGGGGACTGGTACAGGTATGTGTTCATTTATTACAGTTGAGTTGTTCACGTCTTTTAGTTAATAATCAAGTGGCTGAATTGTTGAAAATGTAATTACATGTATTGCACAGTGATTGTACTATTGGCTTACTCAATTTATCACAGGCTGAATAGTTTTGGACATGGCTTTTCATCTTTTGAGATTTTTGTTCTACCTTTGTTTACCATGAGCTGTAAACAAGGTTTTAAATGCAAGTGGAATAGCATGCTCTTTTAAAGTGTGTCTTGAAATCCATTACACTACAAACCCTTGTCTCTACAGGCAGCTTACCTTTGTAGAGGTAACCAGCGCCAGTCCTTCATGTTGCCTAATTCTGTTTTGTTGCAGTTAGCTGTGATTGATGTTGGGCCCAGGGCAGGTATCAAGTCTGGTGCTCTTCCCTTTCTCTCTTCTGTCTCGCTATCTTCAGGTGTGGTCTCTGGAGCAGCCGGACTGGCACTGTAAGATTGACGAGGGCTCAATCGGTCTAGTCTCCTCACGCTGGAGTCCAGACGGACGTCACATTCTCAACACCACAGAGTTCCATGTAAGTGTGGAGTCACCAAGTGTGTGTGTGTGTGTGTTTTATAACTGTATGTATGTCTGTCTGTCTGTCTGGTGTCAACTGTTGCTGGCCCACAAGGAAGGAGACCTGAAAATAGCCAGACACCAGAGCCTTCCTCAACTCCCACCAGCCAAATGTGTCAAGCCCAGTACCATAGTACTGCCTTTTAGTTTTCTATAATTAGGGATGCACCAACATTTACGCCAGCAAAAATGTAATCCGAAAATTGCGTTTTCGGCCAAAAGAGAGAAAAAAAATCAAATTTCCCTCGTTCAATGTAGTAATTATCACGGGACCAAAGTCAAGTTAGTTTCAGGTTAGATTTTCGACAGATAGTCCACAATAGTTTTCCTTACGTTTGCTAACAGGGAATAGTTCGGAAGTTAGGGACCAACAAAGTGACAAGTTGTAAGTATGTCAATAGCTCTTGACTTTATCCATTAGTCCTAAAACTTTCAAAACTGGTTCTAGCTAGTAACCCAGTAACAATGACACATGTAACACACCCATTGGTTTGTCTATTTTCATCTCACATTTTTATATATATTGTTTTAACATTTGTATTGCAATAGCTCCTTGGTCATGTGACTTACTAAGCTCAAACAATCTGTGAATTATCCTTATATAATGCACACCCATGACTGTCCATTTTCATCTCAGGTGATTATGTCATCAGTGTGGAAATACTTAAAAGTTTTTGGATCAAATTTGCATATGCAGTGTTGATTCAGAAGAAATGTCAAGAGAGGGGTACAGTGCCGATTTAAAAAGTCTCATATTTATACAATTACGCCAACAACAAAATTGGTTTTACATTTTCATTTAGATGCATCACTATAATATTAAAAAAATAAAATACAAAATTCACCTTGACATTGGCTTTTAATTCAGTCGTGTATGGTGTGTGTGAAGGCTAGGCCTAGGCCTTATTTTTTGTGATGCAGTATGCTAATAAAATATGCAAAAAAAAAACTGCTGCCATAACACCTAGTTAGAGGTGCAAAGAGTATATTTGCTATACAGCTGCACACTACTTCCTGTCATTCAAAGGGCAGCCGTCTGGCTTGTTGTGGGCATATTTGTCAGTAAGTAGGTATCCGGTTGATGTATGTGTGACCAGTACCCGCCTGTGTGGATTACGACTTGGGCACCGTGCCACAGCAGGCCCTTACTGTCCTGAATCTGACTCCAGGAATCACTGACAGGTGTCAAGGCCCACAGCGTAACTGTGTCTGGCCTGGAGGACGGAGCAGGGAGTGCACATGTCTGTGGCATGTCTGCTTTGTGTCTGCATCTTCAACAAAAACAGGAATAGAATGAAGGCTCCCCCTGTCTGTCTCCTTCCATGGGAGGAATCTGTCTGCATAGTCTACTGTAGCAGGGTATGAGAAAGTGATGTACTGCCTGGGAATGTTCTATGCAATAATGCTCAAGGACATACGAAAGAACTTACTTAATATTGGTTCAAAAAGAGATGAGACAATGTTCAGTGACTTGTCAATATAAGCCAATTATGAAATGTGGCACTGATTGAGAAATTGACCAATTGAGAAAACCATCATTTTGTCATTTTGGGCTGCCATGCCGTTTTATCAGAAATTTGGAAGATGCTCATTCAATATCCAGGGGACCTGCTGACCTTACCTTCACCTTTCCCAAGATTTCATTAAGGCTGTGCCAGACGGGTGTCCATGTCAGGGTTCAGTTTCAGATCCCTCATAAACAGGCTCCTATATTAACTTGTTTTAAGGACAGCTGCCTGTGTGGTGCACCGAGTGTGTGAGTGTGTTTGTGTGTGTTTTCTTTTCTTCCACCATGAACCGAGTATCTACTGACTGTTTTGATACTGGTGTAATTTGTCAGTTCACAGCTGACAGTGCTAGACGACAAGATGGATTTACATTAATCTCCACAGAGAGGCCCGTGCCAACTCATGTTTGAGAGCCAACTCAGGTCCCACTGAGGAGCGAGCCTCAGTATCAGTGTAACTGACACTGCTGCTATGCAGTGTGCTGTAAATCTATGTAAATATTGTCCTCAAGCCTTTCCGAAACAGTTGAATTCATATCATTTGTGACAAAATATTGGTCTTGAACTAGGCTGTTTGCTTGACGGGACTCGCTATCTGAAAAACGCATACATTTCTGAGGTGTTTCCTCTGACCTGTTGAAACAGATTGGGATGTATGGCTTTCATTTCGGTTTATTAGTTAGCTTCTCTCGAAAGTATTTCCAACTGGATTCACAAAAGTCCACGTTTGAATTCCCTCCTGATCCCTAGGCCTAGCACTATGCTGGCCACATCTATGCTAATCCACCTTACCAACTGAGCGACCATGAAATAATGGTGGAAAAAATCCACCCAAGGACGGTGTTGAATGTTATACCTCTCTAATGGTTTTTACATTGTTGGGATCAGGTTGTCGTGCTTGGCTGGTGATGCTGGACCTCACTAACGCCTGGCATTGTTGGCAAGTGGGCATCGAGAACTGACTATAGGAAGCTCCCTTGGGACTTCAGCAAAGAGTCAGTCATGCAGACTGTGTCTGGGGTGCACTGTCCCCATATCCAAGCAAGGATGAAATTGCTGTAACTGGAGAAATGGGCTATATTGGTTTGATATGGCTTTCGATGTGGAATGCTTATGTCCTTTTCGTTTGCTGATAGGGCCGTGTAAACATTGGTTCAGCATAACCAACACTACCTTGCGTAGAGACACTGTTTTGTTGTGATTATTCAGTTCCAGAACCTTTTTATCAGCTGTAACTTCTCAGTGACCAGTGTTGGGAATGTTCCTCCATTTTGTGGCATGTTAATCTTACAAACCACATCATTTGAGCAGCATGAAACTCTAGGCCATGGGTCACTCTGGGACCTCCCCAGCATCATTTGTTTTAGGAAGGAGGCATGGACTTTTCAAACTCTCAAGATTTGTCTGTTGATAACATCCTGACTGTAGATGGTCAAGCATATAGTAGGTCACTTTCGGTAGTAGGCCACTTTTGACAGTTGTTGGCCACAATTGACAGGTCTTGTTTTCTGATAAATAAACAGCAGCTGTTTAGTGCACTCTTGAAACATCCTGTCTCCCCAAGCCAGCCTTAGAGACAACCCCTGTCTGCTACTCCCACTTCTGTGGGGGTTGCAGCTAAGGTGTAGTTTTACCAGCTTCAGAGCCCCCATGCTAACATGCCACCAAGCAAGATGGACTCGCATTTCTCACTTATTTTCCTTAAGGCTCCCTCCACCCAGTTTAAAGTTAGCCCACAATATGACTTGGGGGGCCCTGTTCCCCCATATGGTGGGCACAAGGCATCCAAGAAGTGTGTTTGAGCTCTGTTGACCAGTTACCATGGAGCTGTGGATGAGGGGTCGTGTCTAGGAAGTGTGTTAGTGGGTGCAATTACATGGGGCTCACCACAGGATGTCTAGATACAACAGGAGTGTGGACAGTTGAAACTCCGGGGAAATTATGGATGTTAGGTCAGACATAGTCTAAAATGCCCAATTAGGCATTTTACCATAGCAATATACTGTTGGTTAATTGATAGTTTTATCATTTTATGATGAAGTCTCTGTCTATTGTGATGTATTTGGCTAGTGTGGTTTTGCCATTGCACACCACAAGCCACAATCTTCAAAGCCACACAGTGGCTGATAGTCTCAATTACAGTTCACACTTAGAAGATGTTCATCCCTTAGATTTGTCACGTCTCTGTTAAGCCCAATTTCTTGTGTATGAAGCCATGCAACTGTCCTGGCCAACAGTCAAGACCAGTTTAGTTCAGTATTTTCATAGCCTTAACATTCATAGCATGATAAGACAGGGTAGGGAACACTGTATGCACGCACATTATATTGGCTTACTAGGTTGTAAAAGAAGATATGAAGGCCTCACAGTTAATGCAGTGAACATGGTTGTAGTGGTCCGTGTTGTTATTTGGATCGCTTGCAATAACTACTGTGTTGGACCTTTTTCAAGAGGGTTTAACAGGCTTGCTGTTGAATAGAGGTTTTGGTATCTATATCTAAATTATTCGTATTTACTTTGGGAAGCTGTCAGCCCATTTAGGACACTTAAACCATTCAACACACGCCCTTGTTACAAGTGGTTCAAGTGATTTGGTTTTACAGTACATACTGCAATGCAAACCATGTGGTTCTTGGCAAGAGCTGCAAAGTAGTGTGAAATGGAGCCATGTGGTTCCTCCTCATGTCCTCAGTGTTGTTCAACAGTTTGTGCTCTTTGTTTTCTGAAGGGCAAGATGTAGGTTGTTTTTTATGTTCCTTGGTCATATGTTGGACTGCCTGCTGCCTGTCATACTATGCGTTCAGTTGGAAACATGTTCAGGTGAAGTACATGGGGGACTTGACCGACTGGAAGTGTACACTTGCTGTGGATCTGAAGCCCAGCTGAAGGCCTGGAAACTGCAGCCCCTGCTCTGGAGCAGGGGGCTGGCCAATTTTCCAACATTACCCGTTAACTAATTTAAACTATTAGCTTTTTAAATTGTAAAATGATCATGCTATAAGGAGAGATCCTTATTTCTAATTAAAAGGAGTGTTAATTTCTTATTCTTATACTACCTCGTGGATTCATTCCCTCTGGAGGTATAATGAGACCAATGACACACCACACACACACATAATGCCCTTGCCTGGCATTTCTAGTGATTGGTCATATTAGGGCTTTACACAACAGCCTCTCATCCATCATGATTGTCTCCTCTCAGACATGAACCTCCTTATGATCGAGTCCTGGGGCCTTGATCGGAGCGTAGGGCCCGTGTGGCTGGATGAACCTGAGCTGATGCACCAGCAGAAGGCCTTGAGGAGCTCTCAGCGGCCTCATTAGTTGGCCGGCTGATTGAGATCTTATTAATAGGACGCTGTTGACGCCTAGTCCCGGAGGTTGACACTCATCGCATTAGTATTCCCCTTACAGAGCCCTACCCTGACTGGGAGCCTGTGTCCCCCAGCACAGGGAGAGGAGAAGCGGTTCCATTCAGGAGAGGATGCAGTTGTTATCACACTGTCCCAATGCCCCGTGAAGCATCATGGGTATTAAAAACTGATCAGAGATCAAAGATGACTGTTTGCTATGCCGGTCTTTGATGTATTTATGTCCTGTGCTGGGTGCTTGGCATACAGTCCTCCACTTTCACTCAGAGATGAGTTACAGTTGTTTTTTCTTCCCTTCCTCAACAGCTGAGAGTTACCGTCTGGTCCCTGAGCACCAAAGCTGTGTCTTACATCAAGTACCCAAAGGCATGTCAGAAGGGTGAGTTTGAGATGATGTGTTTATTTTGTGTGTGCACGTATGCAAGTGTGTTGGTAACAGCAAGAGGACGTGGGGTGAGTGCCGTGCCATCTGACACAGAGGATAGTGAATCATGTCCAACTCTGTCCTTTGACCTTAGGGCCGGCCCTGGATTGTCAGCCAAACTATGGCTATTGGCTTGACAGCTGTGTCTCTCTTCAGTAAATGGTGCATGCTGGTCATAACCTACCTGTCATCAAGTGGTGAAATGATTGTCTTTGGCTCCCCAGTCACTCGCCAGCAGATCAGATATAACACTTGCCCCCGTTTGACCTAAACATCATTATAAATAATCAAGTAATGCTAACCACTTGCTCCTAAGTTGATAGGGCTATGGTTGGCTGATAATGACATTGGATTTGGCCTGTCCTAGACCATTGTTGTCTTCACAGCAAGGTTATAAGAGCAGTTCAAACCTTGTCACATGACCACATGATGATGGAAAATTGTCCTAGGTCAGAACCTAAGATCTGTGAGTGTCTGCTGACTGAGAAGAATGCAACAACCTGATGACTTGTTTTGAAGTTCATGTTGAGACCATTGTGGTCATTTCACATTGAATACTCGAGAGGCCCAAGCAGTGCTGTACTTCTTGTGGTTTTTAAAAAGGAATAAAAAGAAAGTCAGTTGAACACGGACAGCCTACAGTTGACCTCCTCTCGCTGTTTATTTATTTTATTGTTTATTTTTTACCATCCATTTGTCTGTCCATTCCAGAGATGGACTTCAGCAGGGACGGCTGTTACATGGCCCTTGCGGAGCGCCGTGACTGTAAAGACTACGTCAGCGTGTTTGTGTGTGATGACTGGCACCTACTCAGGGTGGGTTATAGAGGAACGTGTGACTCATGAAGGGAAGTGGTCCGAGCTGAAAGTTGAGTTTTTCCTGACCAAAATGTCATTGACTGTCTGTTACAGCACTTTGAGACGGAGACCCAGGATCTGGCAGGGGTGGAGTGGTCTCCCAATGGCTGTGTTTTGGCTGTGTGGGACAGCTGTCTCGAGGTAAGCTGTCTCTACAGATCCTGGAGAGGGTTGTGAACCAGGAAGACTGCAGCATATCTTAACATCAGGATTTGCTGTTTTAATCCCTTTGTGTCTCACGTGTGTTACTTTAGTATAAGGTGTTGCTGTATTCGTTGGACGGCCGCCTTCTGTCCACCTACAGTGCGTATGAGTGGTCACTGGGCATCAAGTCTTTGACCTGGAGCCCCAGCAGCCAGTTTCTGGCCATCGGAAGCTATGATGAGAAGGTCAGACCACCTAGATTTACACACCTGTTCAAATTGACAGAATCAATATTCAGATTTGATCAAACATGAGGAATTTAAGATGAGCAACTTGACCACTGATGTGAAGTTTAACAGTGATTTTGGTCATATCTACACAGGTACGCATACTGAATCACATCACCTGGAAGAAAATCACAGAATTTGATCACCCTGCCACCATAAACAACACAAAAGCTGTGAGTACTCTGTGTGCCCTACTGTAGTGAAACCCTAGTTTGAGAAAAGTAAACTTGAGTCACCAGATTCACTTAGTTGACAAATAGGCTAACATTGCACAGTGTTGCTCCATCATGCACAAATGAGAAAATGACTTTGTACTTGTTTTGTTGTCAGGTGGTTTATAAGGAAGTCGAGAGGAGGCCAGTGGTTGGGAATGAAGACATTTCCATCCAACATATCACTGTAGGGAGCACCCTTTTCAACACCCAGAGCAAATGTAAGCCACAAAATGGATCCAGTGGTTTAAGTCAGTTTAATGTAAAGAACTCTGGATGTTTGTATCCACATGCTTCTTATGAACTCCATCGCTCCCCTCTGTCACAGATGAGATTTTTCCACTGCCGGTCCAGATCCCAGTGGTCAAACCGGACCCTGACCGGGCTAATCCTAAAATAGGGATCTCATCCATGGCTTTCAGCTCAGACAACCGCTACCTAGCAACCAAGAATGGTACAGGCTCAACTTCAAAACATTTGAGGAAATCTGCTGTAAGAATGTATGGCAGTATTATTGCCTATGGATTTAGAATGGGATGTCATAAAAGCTCCTATAGGTGAAATGTGTAGGTGTCCCAATACCTTTGTCCATACATGTTAAGTCAGTGTCTGGTACAGGGACGTTAGTGGGAATCTTAACAGATCTTTATTCGATTTTCTTCTCAATGAACCTTGGCCTAAATGTCAACATGGCCACGGACCAGCTTGGTTTTTCAAAACGACAAGATTATGTCAGTCCAGGATACTCTGACAGAAGTTGTATTAAAAAGGAAAGTACATTCCGAAACATTTTCAGTTTAGCTGGGTGCCAAGTGTCCCTTGGCATGTGTTAGAGCAAATACCACACTCACTGTTGATCCCAGGGATTTGCAGGCCAGTCACACATAGCAGCGCACACTTTATTTGTATTTTTTTTACTAGTGTGTTTTCTAAAGATGGCAGTATAGGCTGTGCTTTCTTTGGCATTGAATATGCTTGGATAACATTTATTTCAAAAATGGGTATCTGTTTATTATTATGTGTGTGTGACCTACCTCTGCAGACAGCATGGCCAGTGTGGTCTGGATATGGGACATGCAAAAGCTGAGTCTCCTCGCTGTACTGGAACAGACGTCAGCAGTGCGCTGTTTCCAGTGGGACCCCTGCCGCCCCCGACTGGTGCTCTGCACTGGCAACGCCAAGCTCTACCTCTGGTCCCCTGCAGGGTGTGTCTCTGTACAAGTACCAGCTGAAGGTAACTTGTTATTATACCCAGCTGGTTATGTAACCTAGTCAGTTATCTAGGAATAAATTATGGTTGCCATGCTATTAGGTAAGAGTGAAAATCTTTCTATATGTCATGTGCTGTTCCTAGCCTGTGGCTCAGCAGTTGTAGATATTCAACTCAGCCTGTCTATGTTGGTTTGGTTAACAGGTGGTTTCCAGGTTCAGTCTTTAAGTTGGCACTGCAGTGGCGACTCCTTAATCCTCTTGGGGAAAGAGAACCTGTGTGTGTGCTACATGGAGACAGACGAGGACAAGTGATACACACACATGGAGACAGACGAGGACAAGTGATACACACACACATGGGACCAGAACAGGAACATTACCACTTTGAAGATGTACCCAAATCTGAACGGCAGTCTTCTGCTGGTTACCAAAACACTGTACTGTTTGTGTACTGTTTTATTTTTCTCCTGCTACAGCTAACATCCCATTCTTGTTCACTGTGAAGACCAGAACAAACTGTAGATTAGACTAGTATGTCAAGAAGCTCATTAAGTCACTGATTACATTTTTCAGTATGCTTTCAATGTTAGAAATTATATATTTTCCATGCAAGTATTTTGGCGTTACCTTGTAAATATCTTAAGTCTAGAGATATAATCCATATTTTTCTAAATAAACATTGCATTGACTATTCATTTTAGGACTTACAGCCTGCTGTGTTCTTTTCTGGAGACGAGCTCTGAGTTCTGTGTTGATGACAAACAACCAGCCAAACTCAGAAGGCTCCCTATCAAGATGTTTTAATGTGTTTAATTAGCAATTTACAATATTGTGCAGAATGAAACTTCATTTTGTCAATCTGTAGTCTGAAAATGAACATTGATCTTGATCAAGCCATTAACGAAAGAAAACAAAAATAGTTTAGAATTGCACTTGTTTTTTCTTTTAGCAAACTTTTGAGGAATAATAGTAAAGTGGATACTCCAACAGATAAATGTCAAAAACAAAAGCATTGACACATTTTACAGTAGCTCTTTAAAGTGACTCAAGACTGAAAACACAGGAGTAAATATTTTCTGGCTATTCTTTTATCAAATGTTATTCAGATGTGCATAGAGTCACTGTTACAATATAGGCAAGGAACTAGTAAATTATTGTTACCAGTCCCAAATTTTGTTGAGAAAGAGACTTCATGCAACCTCAATATTTAAAACATGCAGAACAAGTTAAGATCATTAAAAAGGCCTTTTAACAGACAATGTAATTAAGAGGTTAAGCATGATATCCTTTCACCTTTGGTAGCACAAACAGCATACTGTACTGTTGAAGCAGGTGGCACATCACAGTTTAAAACTTCATAATCCAGATGCAACTCTTGTAAACAGATATATGGGTTTGATCGGCCTTTCAGTCTTGCACAAACCTTCCTTATGCCTTCATTTTCATCCATCATAAATTCAAAAGTGTATTCTGTGTCAAAGGTCAAGCTAACCCTGAATATACTTGTCATTGTAATGTTAAATGTGTAAGCGTGAACCCAATCACGCTTCTGAATCATAAGCGCCACCCTATCATAGCATAACCACTAACAGATACGGCTTTGTAACATTTGTTGTTTGAGCAGCAGCAGATGACTGCATTCAACTCAGAGGGCAAAAAGGTAAGCATTACTTGATATCGCAACTCAGAATCTTCTTCATATATTACACTCAAAATATTTGGGACCTTGTCATGCAGAAAACAATATTGGCTTACTCACACAGTCAAATCCTATTGACACATTCAAATCTGCCAAGACATCAGTGCCCTTATGCAGGCTAAAGTTCTAAAACCACCCGCTTGGTTCTATGAGAAATTAAGCAGTTTTAAATGACCCCTTTAGCAAGTTTCCCTCTCCTGCAGGAGCAGACCTGAGCCTAGATGTATTGTAATAATCTAGGTACACGGTCACTCACTGATCAACCTCGAAGCATCAGTCAAGTAAGCTTTGTCCATTTAGCATTCAGTATGGCAAGAAGTGCTTAACGCTGTACACTCAGCAATGTTTCCCAAGCACACAAATACTGAAAGTGACCGTCACAGTACCCCCTGCCTAAAACCAACATCATGGGAAAACATGAAAATAATTCACTATGCAGAGTGGAGACAGACCAGCGGACATGACTTGACAGTGGTGTGTGACACTTTTACGCAAAGGTACCACTCTCTAACACGGTGTGACACGAGCATAAGGAGCAAAGAGGGGTAATGGGCATCACACGAGAGCAACACACAATGAGCCTCATACTGCAGTGAACCCTGAATGTTGTTAAAAGCCAATCTTTCCCCGAGTCATCGAGTAGCCCAGCTTGGCCTCGTTGTTGATAAAGGACATGATGCCCAGGTAGGTCTCAATAAGGAGGGGTCTCTCCAGGATCAGGACACCATTGGCTCGCCCAGGGATGGGGAACTCCTTGTGGGCCTTCTTCACTGCTTGTACCAGCTGGGTGCGGAAGTTATCCAACTGGAATAAAGGAGAGCCTCGTTCCATTAACAACAACACATTGCTCTTTATTGTTCTTGGTAATCATATGCGACAGTACAATTTAAGCTCTGTGTACGTAGCAACGAAGTATCTGGGTTATCCAAACGCTCTATGTCCCCATGATCAGAAGTGTGTACCTGGCAGAGAGAGGCCACCTTCTCATCAGCATGGGCCATGGGGTGCTCAGTGAAGGTACAGTAGGGCATGTCTGTGGACCAGGGGTTCCAGCGGTTCATGAATGAGGGACGTGGACGCTTGTCCCACTGGACACGGATGCCATAGCCCTCTCTCCTGTGGAACCAGGAACATTTACAGGACGGTAAGGCTCACTTTGTTGTGAAGGCAACATGCAAGTCACATGCTACTGTCAAAGTCTGCTTGCCAGTTAAGTAAAGGTTATGTTTCTCAAGCATGTTCATTAGATGCAACAAACTCACCTCCACACACACACTTACACAAGCGAATCTACTTAAGGGTCATTTAAATTGACGCTTTAAGAAAGTCGTTAACCACCCCCAGTTTATTTATCAGGGCCTTACTTGTTGAGGGATTTGGGCGGGAACTCAAACTCTCCCACTGAGATGGTGTCTACAGCATTAAGGGAGATCCTTATGACCTGCTGACACACCAGGTTGATGAAGTCATACTTGCACACCAACAGTGACCTGCAGAGTGAGAACCCAGCAGAACTGATGTCATAACTTTTAAACTTTTAAAAATACAACCTACAAAAAGGCGGTGTTCTAACAGGTTATTTAGCCACGGCCAGCCTTAAGTGGGTGTTAGCAATCTGTAAAGTGCATTCTTCTACTTGACAACATTTGTTAAAGCTACAGTGGTGGATGTGTATGCTAATAGGACACATGGGCCCTGTTCTACTTTAAATGTTGGATTGTAGTAGTAGAAAATCAGGGTTACCTGTCAGTTATAAGAACCAGCCTCTCCTTTTCATTGTTCCAATGATCTACTCTAAAAGAAACAATGACCAACATTTTTGTTGAGGATATTGTATGCATGTAGTTAAGCAAATATTATCACAAATTATTATTATTTTTTTTTCCAACTTTATTTTTGCGCTCAAAATTAAAATAAAAGAGCTTTAACTTGTGCCATCTGATGTCAGAAGAGTCATAAGAGTTAAGTGCATAAAACACGAACCATCTACGAGGTACACAGTCTTAAACTAGAACGCTTTAGGGTGCAACAATGAGATCAGGTAGGAAGATGACAGCGACCAGTCAGTGACTCACTCCGTCAGAAGCCACACGCTCAATACCTCTCCATCCTCTGAAGGCAGCGCCACTGTCCGGATGTCACTCACTGCCTGTTCAATGGTACCAGGCTGCAATAGAAAAAAGCGGGTAGGTTGTTGCAGCATATCATTTGAGTAATCAGATCAACTAATGATTGTTTGATCCAAAACAACTAAGAACTACACACTATATAAGACAAGTGGTTCTCACATAACATGTCTTGATTGCGGCTCGTGCACATCGTTGCAAGCCGCAAGCTAGCAAGACAAGCTATTATAAGCTTTCTTACTGGCTTATTATAACGTATGATAATATTGGCAACGTTGGGGACGAACACTTACCCTAAAGACAAAATAGTCCTTCACTTTCGCTTGCATTGTGGGGTTATGAACATGAAAAGGCGTCAGTGTTTGTAAGGGAGAGCAGCATGCCACGGAGGAACCATATCCAAGGCTTCCTCCGGCCCCCGGTGGCGTGAAAGCAACCTCGACCCCATCCTCAGTCTCCGCTGGGTGCAGAACTGCAGCCCCCGGACTCTCCGGTTCCACTGTGTCGTTCAACTGAAGCATAGTGCAAAGTGGCCTGTAGTAAATATAGCAGAAAATACGTCCTAATACAGTATATCCTGTAAAATAGGATGAAGATTCAGAGAAAGTCGTCACGTTTAGATATCATTGCGCACAATGTTTTGATAGTGGCGTGGACAAGGAAGTACCCCTGCCTCACTTCCCCCTTCTTCGATTTATTTTCTTAAAGGCACAACCTGTTAGATTGTTATGGCCAGAGCCCTTCTGGTAATAGCTAATGTTGATTCAATAATACAAAGCATATTGTAACACGTAACAGTTTAAAGGAATAGAGCCTACGATATCTTGATTGCTGTTGTTTTGGCTATTGTAGCACATTTACTATTTAATTATTAATAGGTTAATGGTAACCAGAAATGGGAAGTAATGAAGTTCAAATACTTTGTTACTGTTCTTAAGTATATCAATACTTTACTTCACAATTTATTTTTCTGACAACTTTTTCTTTCACTCCTTAATTTTTTTACACAAATATCTGTTCTTTCTACTTCTTACACTTTGATTACACTGTTATTACACTGTTGATACACTGTTATTACACCGTTATTATGTTATTCCACTGTAAAAAATTGAATTAGGTCATATAAGAGAAGTGGACTGGGTGTTTCCATTACATGGCTACCATGTGACTATTGAATGCCAATTATTATGAGTAAAGGTAAATGAGGTCCATCATTATTTTAAAAATTCCAAAGGACATGTTATGTAAAAAGCACACAGGTTTTATTGCATATCAATTTCATGTATAAATTCTTCATAGCATTGGAAAGATTACATTTGGTATACATTTCTATTCTACAGAATTAACATCAGAATCATATCTTTTCCATGAAATTTCTCTAAAGTACATCTTCAATAATCACAAGCATCAAAAGAACTGCAATTTAAGAATTGTTCAATATTATTCTACAATCCTTTCATTTTTTTATTATGTCTCTCCCACAAATTTCCTGTATATCAGAACCACCTGCCCAATACATTAGTAAGGCAGTCAAGGACTTGAAGTCAAATCTACTAACCTAACCACATGTACAATAAGTGCATCTATGGATTCATTATTTTTATTTATTTTTTAAATTTAAGATACACGTTTCACAAATGGACCATTATGACTGCTAAACACGTCATGCACAATATCTTTTTTCTTTTTTTGTCTCAATAAACATAACAGAGGCGATATACAACTCAGGTTCAAACTAAACGAGCACCATCCATTTAAACCCATATTTTTTCAATGAATTTTTCAGACATATGCAACATATTTCTTTTTAAAATACTATACAGTTAAAAAGAAACCATATTCTTTTTTTTTTTTTTTTTACTTCATCATGTAACATTGGGGAAAGAACAGCAACCATGTTCTATTATCAGTTTGTGAACTTCTGCCAGCATCCTCTGAAACATTGGTAATGGGATATTTTACTCAAATGTGAATCCAATATTCTACAACCGACAGCGCGCACTTTTACAGTAGTACATGACATGAATTACTCCATACATAGTATACCTAAATATTTAGTAACCCCAGGCTTTGCAGTTAACAATCATGTATTGCAAAACAATGTGTTAATTGTGAGTCCCCATTTAGTAGAGTATAAAAGAGAGACCCCTGGAACAATACAGCAAGACTAGCATAACCCTGCCATCTGCTGTCAAAAATGAAAATTACAGTGCTTCAGTTAATGTTTTTTTTTTTTTTTTCAAAAGTCATTTTGACTGTAAGTTGACCATTCCACCTAAAAGCAGTCTTGAAAATTCCCACCTTGCTTCAGAGACCATACAGAGTTTGATATTTGGACCCATGTGTTTAAGTGCTGGCCTGAACATACATTATAATGTCTTGTCCTGAAAGTAGTAATACACCTAAGCCAAAGCTACAGAACCCATGGCAGGTTACTATCACATGAATATTCATATTATAAGTGCCATCTCTACATTAGGATCCATTTTGTGAAATGGTCCCAAAAAGATGGGGTGACAAGGTGATAGGTAATCATAAAAAATCTGAAATTGAAGAAGATAGATTGAATAAATACACTTCTCAATGCTCTTGGACACATTATCAGACATGTTTTGGGTCTTTCAGGAGCATAGACACTCACCCACGCAATTTAGCCAAAGGTTGATTTGATCTTAGTTGTGTCTGAGTGTCATGATGCTTGGGTTCTGTAAGACCTATACATGATGTGTATTTATCATTTTTCCAAGGATGCTGGGTGTACTGGACTATTGATTTGCTGCTTTCACAGTTCAAGTATTGGGTCTTAAACCCCCTGACAGATACTAAAACCATTCTCTGATCTGAATCAACCATAGTTAAGGCCAAATCCCAGATAAACATTCTAACAATTAAAAAAATGACGAGTTGTCCATTGCTTCTGAGTTAAGATAAAATGTCTTGAGTCAACACTATATACCACTATGCATTTGAATTGATAAAGAATATTTGCATTTAAAAGTAGAATAACTCCTGCAGTAGGATCTGATGCAAAAGGGATTGAGATGTTAATGTAATTTAGTGAGATCTCTATCTTAGTTGTAAGACATCGATTTGCCTACAAAACTTTTGATTAGTAATAAAAAAACAAATACAATGCCCCGGCGGCCAAGTCACCTGACAATTGGGAAGGCTGCCTAAAATTGCAGCTGTAAGACTTCAACCATTTTGAACACAAAACACTAAGCATACTGCTTGAAATGGTTGAACTGAAGCAAGACAAACCAAACCTTACAAAAGACACAACATTTCAAAACATGATTTAAACTACCTTGAACTATACTGTCACTATAAATTAAACAGGTGATTTTGTGGGTTGTTTCCATTTTGGCACACTGCTCTATACACAAACACAGCCAAAACCAAAGATTCAGAATCTCAATCATGTCTTGTTTGATGTTCATTCCTTCAGCAACAAGTAAAGAGGGATAAAATGACTTTTTTTTCATTCATTTGTCACTCTTCTCCAATTAGGACAAAACCAAAATAAATAAATGAATACACACACTCTTGAAATCAAATACATAAGAGGGTAATAACAACAAAACGACTATGACAGCAATTGAAACCCCTTGAAAAAGAAATGATTGTCAGAAAACAAAACATTTTCTATGGGTTATTTGGCACATACCACTCTTGCTATGAACGTCTAGGTTATTTTGTACATCATACAACAATATCATACAATTTGGTCCTTCACTACAAATAATTATATTAACATTTTAGCACAGAAGTGCCTAAAAGAAACAATACTGTTTTAACAAAGAAAAAAAAGGGAAAAAACATGGAAATGGAAAATAAAATTAACAAATAGCATGAACAACCAAGTAAGAAATGTCATTCCAACCTAATTTGTCATCCTATAATTCAATCAAACTGGACAATTTTTTTAAACTGAGAATTTGTCCTCTGCAACAAACATTGTGTAAATGGGTATCATTATAACATTATCATTTAAAATCAGTCATATACATTGTCTGGTACTACGTAACAAAACCCAGAATGTATTGTATTGTGACATAATTTATTCTGTAGTTATAGTTGAAACAGCAATGAAGAGCATGAAGAAATGAGACATAACAAGGGGTTTATGCGACTCACTAGTACACCCCCACTATGTGGCTCCTTCCACCTGTTGAAAGAGCACTACCCCATGAACATGCAGTAAACACATTCCAAATATTTTCTAACTGGGTGTTGTGGTGGTAGACTGTGTGGATTTAGACATAGTCTCTGGGTGAAACACTCATACTTGACCATCCATGTGAATGTGTTCCATTGGGCTCCATAGTGACTGAGTGGGTTTTGTAGATTGGAGTTGGAGAACAGCACAGCTGGTTGACATGTGTGTTCATGTCCTTCACATCTACTGGGGCTGGGCAGTGCTAGCTCTCTACGAGAGTCTGTAAATCTGTGAGGCCCGTCACACACACACAGACATAATCTCACAAACAAACACACACACGCATACACACAAACACAAACACACAAACACACGCTCCCCTGCACAAGTCCTGTCCTCTCGGGCATAAAAGTGTGTAATGTTGAATTCTCTTCCATCTCCCAGCCTCTTTGTCTTTTTTCTCTCAGTCTCTGGTTCTCTTCATTGTGTTACTACTGTCCCCTGCGCCTTGCCTCCTTGCCTCCTTTCCTCCATCTCTCTCTCCTAGATGTGGTTGAGTGGGTGAAAGCTGCTCGTCTCTGACGGACCGCTCCCCATGCCCAGCCATGCGTCCAGAGAGTTCTGGGAGGATGCGTGCAAAGGGTTGTTCTCTGACAGAGACAGCATCATTGCATAAGCCTAGAAGAGACAATCCAGAACAGAACTGTTACCCAAGAAATCCTAACCATCACCTTCATCTAATAGAAGGTGAACCTCAAAAGATCTTCACTCAGAGTTGCTTTTGAAGACTTTGCATGCAAGGCAGCAATGACAAGAACTTGAGCGGCTTGACAACGTTCGTTTCAAAGTTGAATGTTGATTTCAGAGTTGAAAGTTTGAGTTTATATTTCAGTTAGTGGGTAAGTGAAGGGAAAGCATGTTGACAGGTGAACTGCTGACTACCACACAACAGCAGGGACAACACAAGATACATACTTTAGCCCTAACTGGACTCTACTTTGTCAACTCTCTTTCTCAAATAACAAATCTACATAAATTGGACCTAAGAGCCATTTTCCATCTTCTCTTTTTCTCTTTCTGTCCACCTCGCTTACTCTTAGTCTCCATGGTTACTCCAGAGTTGGTCACATACCTGGGTTTTAGCCTGCCTGTACAGCGTTTCTTTCAAAGCCTCCGACTCTAGCGAGGTGTTAAATATGTCTTTAACGTCAAAAGGGGGCTCCTCGCTGGCCTTACGTAGCGCCTCCAGGCCCTTGGGGAAGCTGGGGAGGCCCTCCAGGTCCAACAGGGAGCCCTCCTCCTCTATACACCTGCACACCAGGGGAGGATGGAGGGGTGGCACGGAGGATGGAACAGGGTAAAGGAGAATGGGTAGGATAGGAAGGGAGGAGGGCATCGGGTAGGATATAGGGATGAATGGGGAAGAGTGGAGGATGAGGAGGAGGAAGGGAGAGAGGTGGGAAAGAAAAAGAGCAAATAGAATAGGGGGAGGGAGGGAGTTGACCTCAAGTTAGCCCAGCCAAGTACTCGTCTCATACCTGGATGGATGGAGTATGGTGGCACATGCATGGGAAATGAACGGATGAGTGCGCTGGAGAAGTGGTTTGGAAGGGAGAGCTGGCTTACAGATGTGTGTCATTTTTATCTTGTCCCTCTCTCTATACCACAAACAATAAACCACTGCTTTGTTCTACACATCAAAGTGAACCCTAAAACCACACACTGCTCATCTGTGTGGTACAGACACAGATATGTCATCAGAACATCCAGACCATGCATCATCATTTGCCCTATCATGGATGAATCTGGCTCTCTGCACCAAAGGGAATCAACACCAAAAGGCTTCACTTCTGAAGCTTTGGCAAGAGGGCCATATGCCTGTGACTTTTGACAAACAGATGGAAAGACAGACAGACAGACAGGCAAGCAGACAGACAAGTTTGCTTGTAATATTATATAAAATTAGTTGGGTTAGTTGGAACGGGAAGAAAGCTGGTGTAAGAGGGTCGGCGTGACTGAGCAGGTGTGCTTATAGAGGTGTGGTTGTGATGCTGTGTTGCCACTGGAATGCAGTACTTGTGGTTGGGTGGTTTGGGTTGTGCTCATGTGTTTGTGGTTGCGTAAATGTGGTAGGGGTTGTGACTACAGACCAGGTGTGGTGAGTGATGAGGCTCCCCAGTCGTTTCAGTGCCTACCTGCGGGTGTGTTCGTAGCTCATGGCCAGTGGAGCTGCCTCCTCCTCCTCCTCCTCCTCATACACCCCTGCCGTCATGGCGACCGGGGAGGGGGACTCTGGCACCTCATCTTGAGACTTCTCCGTCAGGCTGCCTTCCTCCTCTTCCTCATCATCGCCCTCTGCCTCCTCCTCTTCGTCCTCCAGCCCCCGGACCCCCAGCTTGGAGTTGGATAGGCTGTGGCTCTGAGGACGCTCCTCTTCCTGAGGGTCTGACCTATAGAAGGGCAGCACAGGGGTCAGACAGAAAGGATACAGTCTCATTACAATGTTTTGGAGAGCATCTGGGAGAAGGCTTTTTTTTTGCTTTACTTGTATCATTTTTTATTTGCGTGTCCTTTCATATTCTTTAGGCCAATGATAATCTCTTTACCATTTTTGGAGGCAGACTAGTCAGTGGGAGACATGGCGTCACTGAAATCTGTTACTTTCAACCCATAAATCACTCGAAACAGAGACAGCAAAATGAAAAAGGTGCCAGGAGTTACAATGACAGCTCACAGAGTTGTAGTTCCACTGTCCAAGCAAACAAACATGGGTGCTGACTGTCGCCCAGAGACATTTCAAAGAGAGCGCGCTGCATGATGAATTGGCTAATTCCTGAGGATGAAGGCACTGGGGCTCTGCTTGGAGGGTTGGTGGATGAGTGATGGAGGTTGATGACTGCTCTGCAAACAGGCTATCAGCACACAACCATTTTGACCTGCAGTCTGCACACTTTCCAATCCACCCTTACCCCCTTCAACCACCCACACCGCTCCTTCTGGCCCATGGCTTTGTGGCTCATGATGTCATTTCCTTAAGGGGGTGGGGGGCATTTATCAAATACGACGGGGTATACCTCCGGGATGGGAGTAGGGACTGGACTGGGTCCCACAGTAGGTGGGTGGGAAGTACATCTGAAAGGAGGATGGGGGACTGAAAAAAGGTCCTTCTCTCTCTCGTTCTCCTCTTTCAATCAAGATTAAATATCCCCATAATCAAATAGCTGGGAAAAAGGCCATGTGTGAGTGAGGAGAGAAGCTGAGTTTTGACATGAGGGGGCCCTGGGTTTTGTCATTTAGTCTAAACACGTCAGAGGGGTGTTTGTGTTAGCGGTCTGGAGGGGCAGGAGGGGGGGGGGGAGGGGGACACCATCAATGTATCTCCCAGATAAATACCCCAACCTGAGTCTCCCTGGGGGGCCATGCTGCCAGCCTACTCCCCAGAACCAGACACCAGACCAAGCTCAGCCCCCAGCCCCTGACACTTAGACTTTCCCCAAATCCAGTTTAAATCCCAGATCTCAGCTCCACTTCCCCATTCTATCCCTACTCTTTCTGCAAGTGTAAGGTCAGGTCCAGCCCAGCCAGATGTACAGCCGGCCAAACAGGGCTCCACGTGGATGCTTGCTCATTGAAACCCAGACTGACCCATGTTCCGATCAGAGATCCTGTTCCAAAAGGTAAAAAGTAAAATGTGACAGGAGGACCGATCCAGACAGACAGACAGACGGAGGGAGGAGGGAAAAAGCGACTCCCACTCTCCCTTTCTGGCCAGAGGGGAACTGAGATCAGGGAGGAACCATTACATGTCACAAAAATAATCGAGCATGTCTCATTTTCTCCTATTGAAGAAGACAGTTTGAATATTCCCTTCTGACAATCCCACTTTGTTAGAGCTAGAAGAAATGTTTTTAAATCCCGCAAGACAAATAGATGCTTTTTTAAGATCTTTGACACTAGCGTGTAAGTTAAGAGGCTATAGACTACAGGCTGTGTTTGATGGTGATGATCTTTGGTGTTTATATCAGCAGAGCTGATGGGCATCCTGGTTGGAGTTGAGCAGCGTTGGGTGGGTGTGAGATGAATCATTGAGTGTTTGCCAGCGATCAGACTTGGGTACGCCGAACGATCTCACCACAGTCACTGAGCCACTAGAGGTCAGTATAGGAGCAGTACGGTACACAGGGTTTAGCGTGTGTGTCTGTGTGTATGTTTGTCTGTGTCCAGCTGTTCAGATGTCCCTTACCTTTTGTCTGTGGAGCTGGACGCCTGGTTTAGCTCGCTGTTGGAAATGAAGTTCCGGATTTCCGAGAAGTAGGAATCCTCCTTCTCATCTAAAAGTGCATGATTGTCTGGCTCGGAGTTGGGGGAGGAGATGTTGGTTCCCAGATTGGAGAGGATCCCAGAGTGTTGACTCACTATTAATGTTGGCACACACACAAACACACACCCTTAGTTTTGTAATAATCAATGTCATGAAGGGGAAACACAATATAATGTTATCTAAATGGGTACATGATACTATATACATGATAGTTGTCACACAGTCGAGTGAAAATATGATCACACGTAACCATATGTGTGTGTGTGTGTGTGTGAACGCACCAGGAATGTTCTCGTGCTCGTGCTTCTTGAGATGGCGGTCCAGGTTGGTCTGCTGGCCAAAGCAACGGTTGCACAGGTGACACTTGAAGGGCTTCTCCTTGTTGTGGATGTTGCGCACGTGTCGCTGGAGGTTGGAGGAGATGCTGAAGGAGCGGTCACAGTACTTACACCTAGAAGAGCAGAGGGAGGAGAGGAAGAGAGGCAGGGGACGTGAGAGTTCAAAATTGTGAGACGCCAAAAAACATGAAAGGGACTGAGGGAAGAAGCAGGAATGAAGACTCGGGGATGAGGGAGATACTGAGGGATTTTGGAGAGAAGTAACAAGTATAAAGTACTGATGTACTGACACAGACAGCAAAAGATAGAGATCAGTATAGATAGAGAGATAGATCAACGAAAGAATGAGAGCGATGGACAAACAGAGCGAGAATTAAAGGTATAGAGGGGTCAAAATGAGTTCTCTGTTCTGGTCCACTGAGTAATCAGTCCTCCTACAGAGCCAGAATGCTTTTGTCTAAACATCGAGGGCACATTGCTGGTCCTCTACTGGGGCTCGTTTCACGACCACATTTGTCACCGTCCATCTGACACACACAGACCTCAGACTGGTTCTTTCAGGAGAGGAATGGTAGCCAACCCTGCTAAAAAACAAGCAGCCATGTTGTGACCTCTTCTGCTTGTTTTCACTGGCCTGCATAACGGAAGAGGTGCGTTTTGTGTGTGTGTGTGTGTTTGTTTACATGTCTGTGCTCAAAATAGCTGAGACAGGAATTCCAGTGAAATAACCACTCTGTGTCGGTACAATATATATACCTTACACTCTGCTCTGGACAGCATATTGATAAATGAATGTAACCCCTCTGGTGGAGGTGGATGTCACCATTGCCATCGTGTGGTTGGTAACTATAACTGCAGAACCCTGGGTTCCCTACTCCAAAGAGCAGCTCGGGGAACTCAACAGTGTTCTGACTGTGGATCACTCACACTCTCACTCTGGGGGAAACTGACCGCAGGACTGCAACACTGGTTGGCATAACAACCATGTAAACAAACATGTTTTGTTGGACATGGTCCTCATCTGAGAGAACATTAGAGGATGCATGTTCACTGACACACGGGAAGGCAGAAATGTGAACCAGAGCAGGGAGGCAGATCTCTGGAGTGCTCTGGGAAACACAGTCCTTTAGTTCTTGATAATGGACAGAGGTGTTAGATATATTACAATCGTCTCATTTGGATATTTGCGTCTAAACGGCTGTTTCAGTTTTTCCAGGGAGCATCTGTCCCTTAGATGGTATAAATGTGGACAACCGTGCTGTTATTCTTGCCATTCTTTCTCTCAATTCCAAAGTAAGCATTTCACTGCTCTAACTGAACACACACACACACACACATCCAGACTCATCCGCACAGCATCCATTTAACCTGCCTGTAAACAGACACTGGCCAGGTCTTGTCAGGAACCCCAGATCACAGACACTGCCTCTTTGTTGGGTGGACCCACAGGGCCTGCAAACCTAGTACATTGTGACCTTCACTAACCCTTAATTACTCCTCCAAATGTGCACACATACACGCACGCAGACATACACACACATAAACACACATGAACTCAGACATCAAGCCCCTGCTGCAAGGCCACTATTCACAACTAATTGCTTTGGTGGGGAAAAATTGCTTGTCATCAAGAACTGGAATCAAGATGCAAGGGGTCTTTTCATGTTCTACCGTGCGTGTGTGTGTGATCTTGTGTGTGCGTGTTTGCATGCTCACTAAAGTCCAGACTTGGCACATCACACTTGATGGAGAATGGTCAAGTGCCAAAACAAATTTTCATCGCTCCCCTTCTCTTTCTTTTTCCCTTTCTGCTTATTTGTATGTGTGTCCAAGGGGACATGAAATTACTTCATCATCTTAACAACACTTTTTTCTCTTTCCCTCCAGCCGACTGTTACACATGGATCGTTACCGGCTGAATGGGGGTTTTGAGTGGTCAGGCTAAAGTGGGCCAATTTCAGAGCAGAAAGCAGCAGCTAGATAGCATCTAAGGGCAAGCAAATGGCCCTGCTACAATGAAGCATGAAGAGCCTGGCTAGGGGGCTCTCCTCTCTAGTCCCTCCCTCGCTCTCTTTCTCTCACCCTTTCTGTCCGTGCCTTTCTTTTCCTAGTCTCTCCTTCTACCCCGAGTCCACGCCTCCTTCTCCCCCACTCTCATACTTCTTATTTGCCTGAAAAGTGGCAGAGATAATGATAATGTCTGCTATTTGTTAGGGTAAATTGTTTCTAAATGAGCTAATCAGTAGACTGTAAAGAGTGGGCCAACTATACTGGCACTCAGTCCACAGAGACCTAGTATGTGTGTGTGTATTCACAAAGTTGGCAACCCACTCAGTCTGTGTCCTGAGGTCAACAGAGATATAATACCAAAAACAATGCCTTTTGTTGAAGAACCTTACATTACAGGAACCTTTTTAAACATGTAATTACATTCCATTATTTATTCTTATGTCACAAAGGACTGATCTGACTTTGTAGCATTTAATGGATAAAGTTGCAATTAATTGATGGTCAGAAATAGTCTGTTATTATCTGGTGTATAATACAATTGTATTTGTTGCAAGCTGCACAAGGCAAACGTATCCCCCACTACTTTTAATAGCAGAGTAATGCACCTGCAATCTGTTATCTGACGGCTGCATATGTTTTCTGAGGCATGGGGAAGGTTCCACAGTATAACGATACTGCCTTTTAATAAAAAACATATCTTACCTTCTCCTAAAGCAGTTAAGACAGAGAGAGAGAGAAGGAGAAAGACAGAGGGGTAGTGAGGGAGACAGAGGCTGGGCAGGAGCCAAATCACTGATAATTAGCTGGTTCTATAAACAGAGCTTGAATCTCTCCAGGGCACCATTACAAGCCTACATTGTCCAGGACACCATCCCGCCAGCTCTACCAACCCTCTCCCACCATCCCAACATCTGGACAGACCGCATCAATCTTCCTTCTCTTTCTCACTCTCTTCCTCCCTCTCTCTTCTCAACTGCCAGACCCTCAAATCTGCACGTTTCCAGGATGCCTATATCACACACTGTGTGTTAAGAAAATCAGCACCCATGATTTGTAAGTGTGTCCAGTGTACAAAAGCTTTATGTGTTAGAAGGAGTATGTGTGAGTAAGGACTGTGCCAAGCATGAGGAGTGTATGTGTTTGTTTTGAGTTGTTCCAAATGAGCGGAGATAAATCATTTGGGCTGAGTGTGATGTCACCAAGGGATGTTTGTGTTGGATGCAAGGCACTAAGGCCCCTGTCAGAGAGGAGAGGAGGGAAGAAGAGAGAAGAGGGGGGGGGGAGGGAGAGGAGGGAAAGGGGATAGGATGAAAGATAACTTACCTATAGGGTTGCTCCCCTGTGTGTGTTCGTAAGTGCCTGGTGAGGTTAGCTGACCTGGGGAAGATCTTCCCACAGTACCTAGGGTTATGATGGAAGAATAAAGACAAAGAAAGGAGATTTGAGAGAAGACCAAGAAAGTACTGTGTTTCAAACCTAGAGTAGAATGCCAGCCTACTGTGTGGAGGGAACCACAGTCCAGGGTCTCACCTGCAGGTGTAGCGCTCCTTGCCCTTGCGGAGGATGGCGTCGGAGAGTGATGGGGGCGGCGAGCGGAAGTTAAAGAGCGGGTGGGCTGAGTGCTGCAGTGAGTTGGGCGGGGCGTCCAGTTTTAGGGCTCCATAGCTTTCTAGCTTCTCGGTCATGTTCTCCATGGCTGACATCTGAGGAGGAGGAGGAGGGTGAGGAGGAGGGTGAGGAGGAGGGTGAGGAGGAGGGGGAGGAGGAGGGGGAGGAGGGGGAGGAGGAGGGGGAGGAGGAGGGGGAGGAGGGGGAGGAGTGGAGGAGCCAGGGGACAGGGTGTAGGATGGGGAGGACAAGCAGAAGCAGGAGGACGGTTAATGTTCAGAATTTAAAAAAAGGAACTACCTCCATACTGGGGATTCGCTTGGTCAAGAGGATCTGTTTTAACTTGGACTCAAAACCCGTTTTTTCAACATGAGAATTGATAAAAGAACAGGGTGCAGCCTGATACTGTAGGTGTGTGTGTGTGTGTGTTTAGGTTTGTGTGTTCTTTTAGCAAAGCGGAAATGAGTTAGAGAAAGAGAGAGAGAGATAGACAAAGAGAGAGAGCGCAAGAGAGAGAGAGAGAGGAGCGAGAGACAAACAAAAAGACACAGAGAGAGGGAGAGAGCAAAAGAAAGGAAGTCAGGAGGAAGCAGTACATCAGAGGTCGAGCTTGTTGATTGTGCTGTTGGGAGTCACCTCCCTGACCTATCGCACGTTCACAGACACTCAAGGGCCCCACTGGGGACCAGCAGCCCAGGCCAGGGACACTTTGTTCCCAGCATCCCCCTTTCTCTGCTGAAGCCACTGCTGCTAGCCAGCGCTCAACAAACCATTCAAGAGCTCCAACGGGAACTATACAATATAGTTTAAGATACCCCTCATTGATAATACTTCCTCTCCTCAGTCCTCAGAACAAAGGCTTTGCTATGTGGGTGTTTTTTTTTGTTGCCAAATACAGTTTACATCCTTCCTTGTTTTGGAATAGGAGGGGAGGCACAGAGACAGACATGGCGTCTCAAATTATTTATTCTCTGTCTGTGAAGGGGGTGTGGGGGGTTGAAAGGGTTGTGGTTCGATCTCGTCATCTGACTGAATAAGCTGCTGCATTGTCTTCCGATAACTGCAACGTTTGAAGGTCAGATGTTCTAGATACGTTTATGGAGGGTTCGATGGAGGGTGGGTGAGGGGGTGAGGGGGTGAGAGGAGGGTTGGGGGGGGCAGTCTTCTCTCATTGAAGAACCAGGTGTACATCTTCTCTGGTTAACTCATGTACTGTATGTGTACGTCTGAGTGCTTCCCTGATCTCATTGTCTTTGTACCACCCAAACCTGGCTTGGACACTGGATTGCATTCCTTGATGTATGTGACGTGGTATGGATTATATGGCATATGTGTGCCCACATACCAACATACTTTGTTTGTGTACATGGATGTATGTGTGGGTGCTTCTTATAGCTTGCTAACTCACAATTGATAGAGGACCTAGATTTCCAGGTCTGATAAAACAAGTTTTCCAACGAGAGCCCCCATTCTCCTGGACACAAACACAGGATGTCCTTGATGGACACGTTGCTATTATCTAGCCAGCCAGGGAGAAAACAGCACTCCAGGGGAAGTTATTAGCTCCCTGTGTGCTTCAAGCCCCGCAGAAACAATGCCATACCTATGTTTAGCAGTGGCAAGTGGTTTGTGGGTAGCTTGATTCAAATTCAAAAGCGTATTCTTTTTATTAATACTGTCATTCCTTGTTATCATGATTTGTGAAGGTGGGGGGTTTGGGGACAACCGAACAATGTGGCTTATTATCAACGGCAAGCAGTACCAGACTCCATGTCTTATAGGCAAGGTGGAGGCGGTGAAATACGGAGGCGCCATTTAGTAAACAAAGGAATAAATTGCATAAAGCTCTTATGAATAACATCAACAATCTGGAATGATGGTGTACTAGTAGTATCAATTCCGCTATGGTCTCAATGGTGTGGGAGTGTGGGTTTTTTACACAATACATTTGATGTCAAAAAAGGTTTTTATTGTATCTGCAACTCTAGTGGCTCTGCCTGAGTATTATACTTCCAGACCAACTCTCATATCTATAGATCTACAGTCATTAACGGCAAATATCAGTGTATTTCATGTATCGAGTATGGTATGTGTTTGTGTTTGTACCTGTGGGTGGAAGAGTAGAGGGGACGGCCTCAGGTATTTCTCTTTCAGAGCTCCTACTGGGTCTAGTAGCTTCCTCTTCTCCACCCTGCTGGACGGACAGCAAGGAAAAGGGTTACGTACCAAAGTCAAAGGCCAACAGTCACACTCAAGGTCAAACTACACTGTAGGAGTTCACAAAGCTGTTGTTCCTTTAGTGTACACACTAAGGTTGCACTCCAGTTGGGTAATGCGGTTCTCTGGGCAACTCGGGTCTGAAATACCTGTATATGGGGTCCATGAAGAAGGGTGAGGGCTTGGCATAGTGCAGGGGGGGCTGCTGGGGCGGCTGGGCCAGGGGTTGCTGGTGCAGGGTAGGCTGGAGCAAGGCCTGGGCGTGCTGGGACTGGTGGTGCAGGTGGCTGCCGAGGTGATCATCCTTGTTAGGACCCCCCTTGCCTGTATAGGCATTGTTCTTGCGGTGATTCTGCTCTGAGGAGACTCCGTTGTGGCTGGACCGACTACGGTTGCTGATGCTGAGGTCCAGTGGCTGCTCCTCCCCACCCGTAGGTGGGTTGGGCCCACTGCCGCTGCTTGGAGGAGCGGGCTTGGTAGGGGTGGGAGGGGTGGTCTTGGCCTCCTTGGACTTTGTGGTGAGGTCGAAGGGTGACTCCCCTGTAGGGGTGGCAGCTGGCCCCTCACTGACTATCTTGTGCAGCTGCTCACGGGGCGACTTGGGCTCGGACTTGAAAAACATGCCAGGGTTGAGGGTTCCTCGGTCTGTAGTGAAGGGGTAGAGGGAGTGGGGGAAGTTGGGCAGGAACTGGAAGGGGAACATGGAATGGTAGGGCAGAGGACCCATCTTCTTCTCTTGCAGGCCCATTAGGCCTGGACCAAAGTACTTCTCAGCGATGGAGGCGATGGCCTTGATGGAGTCGGTGGTGGCTGCGTTTGCACCGGTGGGAGGTAGCGCTTGCTCGTCTGGTGGTGGGAAGAAGGAATGCTGGGATGAGGCGGAGGAGAGGAAGGGGCGGTCGCAGGCCAGGTTGCCTGAGCTGGACACGGCTGAGATGGAACCACTGCTCATGTCGTCTGTACGGCCAGCCTCTTGTCCTGCCGTCGTGCCCGAAGACTTCCTCCTCTTGCCGCTTCGCTCACGCTCGCTCTCACCATCACTGTCCAGATCAGAGCCTGACGCGGTGCCAGTGGTGGTGTCCAGGTCCGTGCCACTCGTGGTGTTAACGTCTTCTAGATCGCTGCCGTCTGAGAGGTCCGCCATCTTGTTCTTGGCTTTCGCCTCCCCATAGGAGGACAGGTCCAGCTTGGCCTCCTTGCTCTCTCCCTGACCTCCACCGAGGCCACTTCCTCCATTGCTACTGTTCATGGAGTTGACCAGGGACAGTGGAGGGATGTCTAAGGGGCTTCTGGGCAGCTTGCCGTCCTGGCTGCCTCCAAGGGGGCTCTTCAGGAGTGGGCTGGGGGGCAGTAATGGAGGCCGGGGGTACAGTGATGGTGGGAAGATGCCCGGGAAGCCGTGTGAGAGGGATGGGAAGCCAGGGTGGCCAGTGGAGAAGTGTAGCCCAGCATGAGGGTGAGGTCGAGAGGGGAAGTAGTCGGCGAAGCCCAGGCCCGAGTGGTTGAGGCCCGGAAGATGGGGATGGTGGGACTTGGACTTGGCCATGATGGGGCTGGAACTCATGGGTATGCCCGTAGTAAACATGCCCCCTGGAGCACCATAATGGTTCTTGCCCTCACAGAACCGCCGGTGCTTGTTGAGGGAGGAGGTAGTGCTGAACATCTGGCCGCAGTCCTTGCACTTGATCTGTGTGCGACAGTCGGCATGCATGCGCTTGTGACGGCAGAGGTTGGAGAACTGTGTGTAGGACTTGTGGCACACCTCGCCTGGGGGAACAGGACACAGCCCACAAGGGCCTGGTTAAGCCCATTTAAACACTGTCACTAACTTTGGGTACCAAATCAACAAGTGACACAAAATGGAGATGTACAAAATTGATGACTTCATTGTGCTACCTGCAACAAACCTGACATTCAGAAACCTCAAGGAATAGTTTCAAGAGTCTAAAAAAGTTGCTTGCATTAAAAATTATATATACCATACACTTTAAATAAACATTTGTACAAAAGGTAAAATGTGTGCAAAGAAAAAAGACAAGAACTGGATAGCATCCTTTCAGTATTTGTCTATGGGGCTGAAGAGCAGATATCCATCCACAGAGAGATCCTTCATCTCATGCATCGTTATGTGATCTACTGCATCTATTGCATCTAGGGCTCTTAGCCATGAAGGCTCACTTACAGATGAAGGGTTTGACACTGCTGTGGATATGCTTGTGCTGCTTGAGGCCTGAGGAGGTGGCGAACGTCTTGCCACACTCAGGGCAGGTGTGGGCACGTGCCCCTACGTGCTGGGAGCGGATGTGGCGCTGCAGGTTGCTAGGATCAGTGAACACCTGAGGAAGGCAGGACGACCATTTTACATAGGTGTATACAAACACTGCATATGCATATACATGTGAATACCCTATCACAAACATGAAAACTGAGGAGACTCGCCTACTAAACACGAAGCACCAAAATGAACATATCTCTTTGGCTTCAAGTTGCTAACGGCCGTTTTTGCTCCCAAACTGAACAACATTACGAAGATACAAATGAGGCCTGTGTGTTGTGTGGACAACTTACGTGGTGTGTGTGCTGTACCTTATCACAGTTTTCACACTCAAAGCGCTTGCCGCTGTCGTGGGACATCTGGTGGCGAATGAGGTTGGACTTCCAGTTGAAGGCCTTGGGACACTGGTCACACTTGTACTCTCTCTCCTCTGTGTGTACGATCATGTGCTGGCCCAGACTGGGAGGAAAGAGTGGGAAAACAGACATCAGTCACCAGGGCAACAACAGATAGATCATCAAGATGAGTGTAATACAATTCATTTTATAGAAAACAATTGTAGGGTTGCAGAAAGGAATTCCCCCCAAAATGGATGTGAGGGCATTGGTGGTGGTACAGTACCTGTACTCATTGGGGAAAATCTTCTCGCAGTCTTTGCACTCGTGGATGGCCTCATCGCTATCCTCACGCTCCTGCTTGAAGTCTTCGCTGAGCGTGTCGAAGATGGAGCCGGCGCTGGAGCATGAGTACTTCTGGTGCCGCCGCAGCTCCAGGGCCGAGGTGAACAACTCGTCGCAGTCCTCGCAGCGGTACATCTGCTCATCTGCACACACACCCGCACGCGCACACACACACACACACGCACGCGCACACACGCAAGAGACGACAGCAAAAATAAACATGCAGCCAGAGAACTTATGTGTACACCCAAGACCAACACTGTTCATTCACAGGGTTATTTCTTCGATGTTTGCTCTTCATTTTTTACAGTATAGGTGTGTTCATTCAAATGGGAGTATTTATATATTGTAAAATCAATCCACTGATTTACGTTGTCCTAAATTGACTAAGTTAATTGTGCTGGTGTTAAACAGTTCTAATAACACTGTTACAATTGGCATTCGCTTTAAACAGAAATCAATTAGCAGTAAAATATAGTAATGACTGCATTAACATGGCTAATTGGTTGTTAGGCCTGTGGGATGCAGATTGGAGATAGTAGAAGTGCACAAAAGGGAATAAACATGTCCGGCTCTTCATTTCCCAAGTTGATAACCTTTGCAATTCTTGTCATGACTCAGGTCAAATGAATTTAACAGAGACCGGCTTTTCAATGTTCGGTTCCTAAATCGGATGCCAAATTCAACAGCTTAGGGAAAGCTCGATGGAGTGTAGGTAGGTGTGTTTGTGTGTGTGTTTTTCAAACCCAATGGGGCACATAGAGAAGGGAGCATGGAGCAGTGGCGCCCACCCCACAGTGATTTACACACCAAGCCCCTCTGGCCACTGTACCATGACCCAAGTGGGCATCGTATTGACTCGCCCCCAATGGCCTCCAACACAATCAATCATTTGAGTCTTTGCTACAAGAGTTTATCCAATATGACTTACAGTTCACGGCTCACTTGGTCTCTACTGTACATAACCATTTTTGACTGAAACATTTCTGACTCACTAAAGAGAAGGGCATAAGAGTACTATAGCAACAGTAGTGTGTCTAAACAGGGGATCTGAACAAATGACCATCTGGCAACCATAGTCCATTACTTCTAACTGAACTTAAAGGCTCTACGATGACTGCAGCTGCCACCATTTGCACATATTTCATAGAGACTAAGAGCTGGTTTTGTTCCACTCCTGCATTAAAACCACCTCGGTGCCCAGATAATTTTATGCATCACCTTTGAAGGCGGCAACATTTCAATGAAAAGGCTTGTAAAGGGCTGATTGAGGCTTTATTACATGTTTTATGACATGTACGTTTTGTCAAATCAAACAACACTTTATTTAAATAAAGAAATGAATTGTGTTCCTAAAACACTGAGACACAGAATGTTGTATGCTGAACTGTTTTACATAGGGGTACCCTTTAGAGAACACTTCACAGTATATGCGAACCAAAGGACAGCTAGATGGCAGTTATAGGCTGTATCCAGGTAAAGGGTGCCAACTCCAAGGTTCAGAAGAACAATTTGGCACACTTATCTATGTGTTCCATCAGTAACACTCAGGACTAAGGGAGGAATGTGTGTGTGAGTGTGTGTGGATATGTCTGGACGTGTGTGTGTGTGTGTGTGTAGGGGGGTGCTCATAAATGGGAGACTAATAGCTCTCTGGGAGAAGAAGGGGAACACAATTATGTGCAGTTTAGCGGCTAATCTGGGAGCATGGGTGAGGTCTCAGGGGACTCCTCAAGCCCCACTCCAAATTCCTGCTTCGATCAGCCAGACGAAGAGGACCGCTACAACACCAGGCTCTCACCGCTCGCTCAAACTCTCCTACACTCTTTCAGACAAACTCACACACTGATTCATTCTTAGGTTCGAGTGCTCCTTTTCAATTTTTTATACTCTTGCAACATGTCACTATTTCTTTTTTTGCTATTTTAAATGGTCTCTCTTTGTTCTTCTTCCACCCTCCTCCAGTATTTTGGCAAAGAGATCTTAGGAAAGCTATCTTTCTGAGAAAACATTTTGGCTTGTGAAACCCTTGTTCTGTCTCTGCCGTTTTTATAGTCCATGACAATTCAAAGTAATCAAGGGATGTTTTTCTCCTTTTTAGAATCCCAAAACACAAGAAAACAATGTTACCTGACAACTCCACTTCATAACAATGAGACCAATATGTTATGAATCAACTGGGTCTTTTTTTGGTTAAGTAACATTCCAAACCTTGATCACAATTGAATCCCTGGATCAGAATTGACTTCTGCAATAGTATTTTCTTTACTCTATAGCAACCATTCTACAGTATTCACCAAAGAGAAGAAAGGCAACGTAAAAACATCAGACATGCGCTTTCCTGGATCATCTGAAAATTCATCAATTCAGTTTGCTAAAGTGATGATGCATTGTTCGATTGTTTGGCGAAACAGCAATTGCACACCAAAGGTGTATCATTCATGCAAAATTCGAACTATTTTGATTGTACATCCAACAGTATGTTAAAGAGATTTTAGGTTTATCTATTCACATAGGCCATTAAAATCGGGCTATAAATGCCACGAATTAGCCTATCATCATAATATGATGCAAAAAATATATGTTTGTATTCATGTGTAGGCTATAGGCTATATTGTGGGCAATTAAGTGAGCAAGAATGAGAGGTTTTAATGTTAATATGGTCATGAAATTCCCTCCGGCTCAATACATCTGCGCGTAGATTACCATTGCTAGAACATTGTTGATTGTAAAAAAAAAAAAAAATCCCCCCCCCCCCCCCCAAAAAAAGGAAAAAAAAGAAGAAGAAAAAAGCTTTGATCCATATAAGTCTAAAGGTGTGAGGATGATGATACTTTTGCACTTTCGCCTGCGGACTTCACTGGCCAACAACACATGATGCTGGTTAGAGTTTGTTTAAAATATGCGCTAATGATGCGCATTCATCTTACCTTCTAGATTCGGTGCCATCGATCCCTCGGGGAAAATTCCGTCCTTCATATAAACCAGAAGCTCCTCCCCGACTTCAATATCCCTAATAGCTTTATAATAAATCTGCAAAACAGAGAGAAGACAGAAAAGCAGTTAGGGTGCACTCTTCCGACCCCAATGGTTAATTATTTTATTTATAGCCTACATAGGTTTCAAGTCGGATCCAAGACA
Organism: Hypomesus nipponensis; assembly: GCF_054491055.1. Taxonomy (NCBI): domain Eukaryota; kingdom Metazoa; phylum Chordata; class Actinopteri; order Osmeriformes; family Osmeridae; genus Hypomesus; species Hypomesus nipponensis. The sequence continues at coordinate 13,837,244 of NC_140378.1, forward strand.
TTACTTGCATAAGGCCTACTTTCTGCGATTTTGTTTATCCAAGTTATTGATAACTGCCAATCAAGCCTACCATTTGTCCTCTTACAAATGTTCGTATGAAACAGCAATTTAAGCTATTGCTATGCTACAGAAATTAATATAGTGAATAGTCTATGGTTAACAATAGATATCCAACACCACATTTTCATTCTTAACCCGATTTAGGCCTACTACCGATCTAAAGACTTCAGACTCGCCTATAATTCACGTGGGCTATAGGCTACTGTAAAAAAGTTTTCATATTTAGTAGTGTTTTTTGTCCCCTCTCGCTGAACTGGTAAAACGTGAATTCTACCAACGAATGTATTTCTGGAGATCGAAATGATTTTAGTTAAATAGCTCTACTATACAAAGAGAAAATATAAATTACCTCTCTTCAAACTACAACATTCAAAGCCGTTGTTATCAGGCAGCCTATAAACTATATTGAATCCATCTGTAGGTTACAAGTAACTCTTAGACAAAGCATAAACCTTCACATCGATTTTTTTTTAATCTGATGCAAGTCGGCCTAAAGACTGTGAGACCAGGTGCAATCCTAAAGTAGATGAAAAGCAGACAGAGAAACAAAGTAGCCTATTTCAGTGTCGTTTGTTAAATGCTGAACACGATTAGCCAAATAAACCATTTGGATGATTATTCTAGCCTACATGAAAATCCAAATCCAGAGGATTACAAGAATTTTGATGTTGATAAGATTATTATTACATATCTATATAAAGGGAGATTATTGGTAAATGATCACTTCAGTCTTAAAACCCTTTATGATTATGATTAATATGTGACTCAAACGGTTCGTTATTTATTATAAAATACATTAACTGAAGAGCAAATTCAATATGTCAAAATTGTGAAATAAAACACACAAAACACAATCGATCGATGTATTAAATGAATTTGAACGGAACTTCTAACCACGCAACTTGGATCCTGGATGTGTCTTTTGGGGACACATGGGGGCGCTCACTACTAAATCAGTTAGAGTGGCTGAACACATACACGCACACACGCACACACACACCCGCAGACAGTCAGACAAACAGACAGAGGGCAGATATAGAGACAGAAAGGACCGATAACTCCAATTGAAAAACTCGTACAGACTTTGCGGGTTTTCCGGACTCATCCGAAAACAAGATAATTATTATTTGGCTGTTAATATAACATTATTTTATTTTTGTTATTATTATCAAATGTGTTGTTATTGTTGTTGTTATATTACAAGCCATGCATATATTTAATATGTTATCTGACCTTTCTGTTTTCCGTGAGTTGAAATAGTTGAGAAAGTTGCGCGGCGGATCTTAAAGCGTCCAATTGCAATAGAAGTTCTGTCCCGGTGGAGTTGGCAACACAACCCATAGTATCAGAGAGAAACCGGGGGCTGGGGCGGCAGGGCCGGGGAAAGAGTCGAGGTCGCCGGGTAGGCAGGCAAGCAGTGAGCGGAGTGTCCTCTCTAGCTGGAGCCGATGCTTCCACTCTCTAGTCAGTCTGAGCGCGTCTTTGATGATGAGGTGAGCTCTCATTAGTGATTCCCTATTGCCCCTCGGAGCGCCCGGAGTTAACCGACGGCCACTCCTCCCCTTCTTATCTCAAACGAAAGGATTGACTGATCTGCCGCGGAGACCCCTCCCCGCATCCCCGTCCCTGTTCTGGTCACTAGATTAATCTATTATTGATGGAAATAATGTATATACAGTGGTCAAATACTAAATAATACACACACACATCCGACACACACAAACACGCGATAGCCTAAAAGGTGGGTCCCGCGCTGTTTAGTACGTTTTTTCTAAGGCTTCCCGAACAAATGCTGGGCAATGTGTTTTAGTTAATATTTTTTTACACGTGTGTTTACTTGTTATCTTTCACCAGATGCCTTTCACAGTTTGTGCAAGTGCTTACATCTATTTGTGGGAGTAACGTAAACAATTAAATGAAACAATTGGATACACTCAGAATAATTTGCATCAAATTTAGTACTTCGTTATTACTAGTACAATTTCTGCAGAATTATATAAATTAGGTTATCTTACAGAACGTTCCGACTTGTCTGTATTCTACAGTTTTCCTTTTGCATCAAAGTATCCTATGCTGTTTTTATATTAAATGGAAAGTAATTCGGCCACCAGTGATTATGCTTTTGAGTGCCGTGTCCTGAACAGCCAAATTGTTATTTAACGCACACAATTAATAGGCATATCTTCATTCATGTGAACATTATTTATTTTCAAATTCATCGCCTCCTATAGCCTATATTGTTTTTTAATCTTATTTCTATCTACTATATCCACTATTTTGGATGAAATTATTAAAATAATTCATTACGAATGCTTGCATTTAATATTTGGATACTGCATGAAAATACATTTATTGTAGGAAATGTTGGATAAAATCGAAAACATATTTGGAGGTGTTTACATTAAATAAGCTCTGTCTTCTTTAATAAAAATGGTCTCAATGATAAACAGAGAAGGTTTTGTGTCAGATAGGCTAGCTTTAAAAAGGATCAAACAACATATAAAAGACATTAAACAAAACAAGCATACAAACAAATAAATATAACATTGAAAAAACATTTGCTTCGTAAAATTGAGCAATAATGCAATCAAGACAGTTTCCTTTTCAAAACCATTATTAGCGCTTTTCTCCCTATGGGCTATGCAGCTGGGCCTCATCCTGGGCTGTCTTTTGAAGCTGTCTGTGTGAAGTATTGTGATATGAACAGTCTATCTCTACAGTAAGGGTCTGACAGCACTCAGACATGTCTTGACCTCTTCCTGTCTGTTTTGAGTGTCCGGGGGACAGATGTGTCATCCATCAATGCCAGCTAAGGCCCAGTATAATCTCTCTCTGTCCCTCTCTCTGTCCCTCTCTCTGTCTCTCTCTGTCTCTCTCTGTCTCTCTCTGTCTCTCTCTCTCTCTCTCTCTCTCTCTCTCTCTCTCTCTCTCTCTCTCTCTCTCTCTCTCTCTCTCTCTCTCTCTCTCTCTCTCTCTGACACACACGCAAACACACAACCACACACTGTGTATCCCAACAGTGTGTGATCAATCTGGAAAATGAGATCAAACACTGTTGGGGGGCCTGTCCACTCAAGATACAAAAGACAAAGGCCGTGTGACAAGGGAGTACATGGTGAAGCCAGTCTTAGCTGAAAGACGGACCATTTTAGCCCCCTCTCCTATTGAGACACAACACTGCTCTGTGTCTAAGGACAGGCCTTTAGCTGTGGAGAACCACGTTTCCTGTAATTGGATGTGATCTTGTCTTCATGGATTTGGAAAACGTTACCTAAGATGCTGACGAACAAGCTTCCACAAACTGTTGTTCAAATGTTGATGTTCATTCACACACCCCTCAGGTTAGGAGCTTTCATATTGATTTAGAATTCATTTTGAAATGATGGTTGGTTTGGATGAAGGCTAAAGGTAAAGTAAATGTTTACCACTGTTAGTCTGTGTCCATACGTAAATGTGTGTGTCTGCATATGTGCGTGAGAGATAGTGAGTGTGTTTTTTCTCTCCGGTGAGCAGAAGGAGCTGGCAGGGACTCATTGTGTACTTGTGTTGTTATGACAAACGGCTTAAGAGCATCTTGAGAAATGAGGGATGGTGGGTTCAGAGGTTAATGGTCTGTCTGAATGCACGAGTGTAGATGAAGCCCCATGCTCTCTCACACTCGCACACACACCTCACCTACTCACATTTATTATTTTCTATAAAACAGGTCCAACCAGTCACACAAGATGTGAGTTGTTTTACACCAAGGTCAGTTTCAGACAACCATCAAATAATTTGTCATGAAAGACAAATTGGTGTAAAGGTGAATATAGTTCTAATACTATAATTAGTTGGTCCAATAATCTTTTGATTGAATTGTTCAGGATTATCAATGTATTTCCTTATTCCTGAAAACATTAATGACAAACGAGTAAATAAATGATTTCGTTATGTTTTAAAAGGTTACTGCTTGTATTAGAATGTTCCTGCTGCACACACATTTCCATAAACTCATGCATTGTGCATGCACAAAAAATAAAATACCCGGCAGAGTAAAAAGTTGAATAAATTATGCATTTTAGCATCGTGTGCTTGTGTGTGTGAGGTTTCTAAATAAATGATGGGGTCTCGCCTGTGAGTCACCACACCAAACAAACGGGTCACAAACAAAAGCAAAGTCACCCACTAAAGGACCAAACAAAAACAACAAAAGCCTGCATCTAAAAGCAAGCGAGCACTTGGAGTGAGCACTGGGGCCAGCCTGCACATTTTAGTCGTGATCCGTTGATGTCTTTGACACTGTGTTGCAGTGGCAGGGGGCATTGATGTGAAAATCTTAAAAGGATTAGGGCCGGTGTTGTGAGTCAATTGGTGGTTGTCATTCTGGGAGGCCCAGGCTTGGTCCTCCCTGTCCCCCTTGTCTACGGCTTGGGCTTCACTGTCTACTGGCTCAAGTGTCAGTGGCTGATGCCTGAATGGACACACCAGCAGAGGCTGCCTGAGATCTGGCTCGAAGACAGGTGGCAGACAGGGACATTGGACCGGCTGGAAGAGGCCAGAGGATAGGCCAGAGGACAGGATAAGGGAGAGGCTGGGGGCACCAGCTAGTCTTCATGACAGGTAATAGGATGGGAAATGGAGGTAGCCAATGGGGCGGCCGGAGAGAGGGAGGACAGAGAGAGAGGAGGAGAACAGACTACTCTGACACTATTAACCCAGGCAATAATGAGGCTGAACAAACACTGAGCAGAGTGAGAGAACATGTCCTGCTTCCAGAGAACGGCTGGAGTGATTATATGACTAAGGAGTGTCAATCTATTATTTTACCTCTTGACGTGAGTCACTTCCTCACACTGAGTTGAATAATCCCGGCCTTGGACACACAATGGGGCCATTCTTAACTCATCAATGCACATACACACTCTTTCACAATGACACACACACATGCACACATAAAGCGGGACTCACACACGAACAATAGCAGGCACTTCACTCAAGTCTCCCTGACAATGCCATGTGCTCCCTGCCTTATCTGTCCTCGGGCTCTGCCCACACAATGAGACCTGACAGCTGATTGGAGGAGGGGGACGCCACTCACCTGGTCTCCACTGAGGTGACAGACAGCCAGGTTCTGCTCGTCAAAGGAGGGGGCGGTGCGGACGTACTTGAGCCAGCTGCCACTGGCTGCCTCTGAGCCTGGGTCCACACAAAACTTGACATTGCCCATGTCATCCACCACCTGTTGGATTGAATGAGGAACACATTCAATATTTGACTTAAATAACTTAAAAATAGAGTATATTTTGACCCTAACTTTCTACAGTATTGTAAAACATTCTCCCAAAACGTTGGGCACTTTGCCAAGACAACACATAAAAGGCACCGTCTATAATTTAAGTGTCTCTTCATTCACAGTGCAGTACTTCACCAAAAAACAGCAACAATTTCCAATAGTTCACAACAACTACTAAAACACAACTACTAAAACAGTGTGTGTCCGTGTACCTTTGTTAAAGTGAGAGTAAGTGCATAACATGATTAGGTAATGTCTCCATTTATGTGGTGTGTGATATACATGTATTCAGCCATAGTAGAAAAGTTTGCATGTGTGTATGTGTGTCCCTGTCAGTCAGTAGATTGTGAAGGGCCTCCTAAACTTGTTGCCCCTGCTAGAAGCCAGAGGAAATGGGAAAAGGAGTGGAAGGTCGAGAAACTGCATCTTCTTTCACTTGTCTAAAGACTTTCTCTGGCACATATTGATCACCCTTGGTAACCCCTGGCTGCTTTGGGAGCAAGAGAGTAGGTTTCAAGTTTCCTGTCTGAGAAATAATGAAGGGGAGACGGAAGAGATGGAGGAGGAGAGGGGAAGAGAAGTTTATTGTGGGGAAGAAAGCAGGGGACTGACTGGAGGAGTCCACCACTGCCAGTGCTTTATCTACTGTCGGAGAAAAATGGACCGTGCTCATATTCAAATGTAAACCACAAATACTTCAAAATGTGTGCGCTATCACGGTGGTGGTAAATGCCAAGCTGAGAAAAGGACAGTAGAGAAACAGGTTTGGTTGCGTGAGTGGACTTAGTCTGGTATTAAGGGCCAGAGTGTAAAGACCAAGGCAGTTGTTGTCTGCTAATCTTCGCTTTGGGGTTTTCCAGAGAGTGAGGGGGGTGGGATGACGGGATGAATTAGACCTGAAATCTTACAGCGCTGCTTTTCCACAAAGCTCTGCAGAGCTCTCTTCTCTCCTGCTGCTGGAAGTGATACCAGGTCCTCTGGATCCTCTGGGGGTCCCAGGCGGAGCTGCAGCTCTAATTACAGGTCCTAATCAGCCTGTGCTGGCCTCACCTTTGACCTCCAGCCTGGCTCCCTTGCTCCTAATCACAATACATGTCTGTGGAGGTTTTGGTGGTGTGGCAAGAGGGGAACTAAAGAAACTGTTGTGATGATATCCAGTGGGAAAGATTCAATGACCGGGGGAAAACTACAATTAAAACTACTATTATCAATAATAATATAATATACAAAAGTTAGACCACAATGTTTTATCACTGTGAGCTCTGTTCAGTAAACCCTTTCATCCTTGTGAGTTGTGGTACTAATTAAATTGTAACTCATATATAATGGAGTTAATCAGTACAAATATAGATTCAATTGAATACTTTCCTTTTAGGGCATAGCATCTATCCTTGAAATGGTGTACCATGAAAATATCATAACTCATCATGTACGATAAGTTCCTACTGTCTCCTTATTATCTTGCACTTGAGGCCTCATGTCATATATTTTGAACTGGCCCACATGATGACCTATGACCTTGGGAAGATAGGTGCCAATCATTACTGAAAACTGCCAATTTCATAAACAGTCTAATGTAAAAAATAAAAATAAAACTAAAACTTTTTAATAAAAGTTTGACAACTTCAGTTTTCAGAGGCCTGTGGGTTGTGAAGTGTGAATCATTGAATGGTAGTTTTTTTGGTCATGAGCAGGCGCGTGCAGAAGGTGTGTTGTCGTGAGGGGAGGTGTGGGTGCCATGTTTGGTGAGCAAATATGGAACTGGAGGTCTGGTTGAAGGTGTGAAGGCCAGTTGCACGTGTTCCTGTAAATCTGGTGGCTGAGCTAAGCTAGCGTAAGCTCACTCCGATCTGCAGCTGGGCTTCACACTAGCTTTCTATTCACCCTGTGAGTTGAGAGAAAGTGTTAGGTTAGCCCCCCTCCTGCCTTGTGCCTGTTCTAAAATAGCAAAGCCTGCATTTGCTGGATAGAATATAATGAGAGAAAACCTTCTTTTTTCGTAGCCAATCTGGTTTAACATCTAGAAGACCTGTGGCTACTTTTCTTGTTCACGCAGCGGCATGATTGTGAGAGTGGAGACGGAGATGTTTGCTAATGATGCACCACTTCTTCATCACCTCTCTGGAAATACGGCTTGAGATTTGGATTTGAAATGTTGTGTTATGTATTTGGGCGGAAAAACTGGATGAGGTGGAGATCAATGTACTTCACTCATCCTTGGAGCATACTGAAGTTTACGGAGAGAACGACGACTTTCTCTTCATCTGCAGTAGATAAACATAGTAAAACAGTCAGCTGAACAAGAGCTACTGCTTCCACCACGGTTTATGTGTTAAGCAGTCCAAAATGATGTAGTCCAGGCCTTTATTTTATGTGTGAAAACAGTCACTGAAAACTAACCAGGCATAGAGGCAAAATTATCCTCCCTCTCCCCTCTTTAGAAAAAAAAGCCAATCTCTTGTGCAGGTTGGAGTCAGAGTGCACTTGTCCCAGCGTCTGTAGGGAGCTCAAACAGGTATTGTACATGTTTTATGACCAGATGGAGAACAGCTTCGTCTGAGGGGGAGGGGAGGGGAGGGGCAGGGAGGCTGTGAGATTGCAGTGCTGCTTCTGACTGGCCTTTAAAGCAAACACAAACACACACATGTGCACACACACACACACACACACACACACGCACACACATACACACACCTTGAGAGGTAGCTGAGGATCTGCTTTGGGGCCTAATGAGCTGCAGGCCTGTGTCAGGGGGCCTGCGAACACTCCATGTCCAGGTGGAGCCCTGATTTATAAGGCCTGAAATGAGGTGCAGCGCAGAGAAGAAAAACCAGAAAAACCCTGCGGCTGATTGTTTATTTATTTACCTTTTACACTCTCCCTCTCTCCACCTTTCACGGCACAGGAGGGACACTTTGCCGGGAAAGCAGTTGCTCGCGCTGGAGTCATAAAGATATACCAACATAGGCACTGCCACAGCCTTGCTGGGGTTTGACCTCTTTCTGTCCCTCTTGCTCCCAGTCTTTCTCCCATCTAATCGCAACCTCTCTCTCTCTTTCTCTCCCTTCCTATCTCTCTCCAAGCTAACCTCTCTCTCCCTTTCTCTCTTCTATCTAACCCCAACCACAAACATATTGTTTTTTAAACTAATTTATGGTCTGAATGTCAGGGAACTCTCTGAAGTCTTAACAAGTTAGGGAGGGCCCTTTACATAGTAGAGTCCAATGAAAGTGATCAGGTGTGTGTGGAGAAGGTTTGTCGAAGTGTAAGGGCAGTAGTGAGTCAGTGTTGAGCTGTTCTAGCAATGTGACTTTCCACAAGCCATGAAGTTGCAGCTAACACAGTACACTATGGGAATTGAAAAATGAGGCCACTTTTTAGTTGCTTACCGGACTAAGCAAACACAATAGCTACCACAGTCAAACCCCTTTATCTCTCTCAGTTCCTAACCAAAACCCTGTTAGCATCTAACAGCCTACAATGTATAACCTGATAACCCATCTATGCATGAATTAACAGCTAACCAAAAACATGCCGTATACAAGAAATCTGAGAGTTGGAGAGGAGTTGGGGGTGAGAATGAACGGTGAAGTGTGAACTGCGAGGTTTCGATACATAAGATGTGTGTGTGAGAGAGAGACCTGGGGGTCCCCTAGGATTTGGTGACTGATCCCCACTCTAATCAAGGCCAGCAGGGGGAAGGAGAACAGAGAACTCAGACTTCTCCTTCAGGGCAGACAGGGCCCTTCCCAATCTCCCAGAGTGTGTTCCTGGAGGTTATGTTGAGAGGGGCTCGTGTGTGATAGCACGGATACATGATTCCAAAGTCTGCCCTCGCATAGACACATGGACAGTGTTAACATGTCAACGTTTTGCTCCATTAACTATCCCACCAAACCAATGAGGATGGTTTTAGCAATGAAACCATAAAATCATTACTATTGTAAACAGTACCACTTTAAAAAGGTCAAGCATTGTGCGGGGAGACGTAGCGAAACATAGCCACTGTCATACCTCACTGAGCTAGCTACTCAGTGTCAACCCTGTCCAAGTGGACAGGAAGCAGGGCACTCTCAACAGGAAGCACAGATAAGAGCGCAACGGGCATAAGACTCCTTAGAACACAAAGGGGAACTCTTGACAGCTAGGAACGGTAATGGATGTCTAGCTCTGCCTTTCTGGCCATCACTATTTCAGTCCTAGCTTGACGGATGTGTCGAGCAAAGCTGAATTACCAGTGAAATGTCAGCTGGGAGGTGTTGCCATGGGTGGCAAGTTGAATATAAGATTTTCTTTTCTTCTAATGGTTTCACTTGGTGTGAAAAGGACTACATCTAAGTATTGGAGGGTATCTGGGAGTATCCGACGATGCTTTTATCCATTGTGGTTACCAGCGTAATGCATGCATGAGTTTGCATGAGCATGGCAACAAAGCACAGGTGTACTCATTTATCTGTATGCATGTGTATAACAGTGGATGTGCATGCACTTAAAACGTGTCTGTGTGTGACTGTGTGCGTGTCTTTGTCCGTCTGACCGTTCTGCCCTGTTAAAGGGAGGCCCGCGGTGGTCTCCAAACCTAAAACACATTGTGGAGGGAGATTGGATGAGATTCGCTGGTTGGGGTTGGAGTGGGGGTGTGAAGGGGGGCAGGAGGTTACAAGGAGGTGGGGGGGTCAAGAGGTTGCACAAAGACACAAGCAAAACCGTAACAGGACACCTCCAAAATGGAGATATGGGGGGATGTGTGTATGCATGCGTGCCTGTGTGTGTGAGTGTGTGCATGCAAACGCACAACAAGCAGGCCTCTCAGATGCAAGTATATATGCTGAGTGAGATGTGGGCGTCCAGACACAGATGGCCAGAAAACAAAATGGCTTAGAAAGGACAAACATAGACAAAAATATGGCGTCTGTTTCTGTTTCTCATGACTTGACTCCCCAGCTCTGTGGGCCTGCATGGGACTACCAGTAGGTGGAGCCTTCATTTTCAGAGACCTGTTGAAAGATTTCCTTGTAAAGAGTGTTCGTGGTAGGGGAAAACAGGAAAGCTTGGCTGACACATCTAGGGGTGGGGGGGAGGGAGGGGAGCTACCCGGCAACAATAGTGTTGTGGCAGTTAATGCTCCCCTGCTCTCTCTGGTTTATGTATTCATATCCTGGGGAAGTGGCCCAACAAACGAGGGGCTCTTGCTGCAGCCCAGGAGGAGAGGGGGGGAGGAGAGGGGGGAGGAGAGGGGGGGGGGTGTTCGGATGATAAACCACCTCTCACTCTATCTTTTTCTGTATCTCTCTCTTGTTCTCTTTCTCGTTCTCTGTTTCTCTTTCTCTATCTTTTTCTTTGTCTCTCTCTTTCTCTTTGTCTCTCTCTTTCTCTCATTTATTGTTGTTCTGCTGTGGGATGATTCACAATAAAGACCTCTCTCTACTTTGTCAGAGAACGGTGTGTGTGTACATATTTAAATATCAGTAGTTAGTTTCCATTGTTTCTGTCTATCGATATTGTTTTTGTTGTGTGTGTGTGTTTCAGAGAGAAAGAGTGTGTGTGTCTTCTAAAAGCAGCTAGGGGGCAGCCTAGCATGAGAGCTTTCTGGATGGAGAAGTGGGGTCAAGCACTGGTGGAAATTAGACTTCCTTCTCCAAGCACACACACACACACACATACACACACATACACACACATACACACACAGCTAAGAAACATATACAATAGGCTCAGACAGAAAAGCGAGGCTGCTGACACACACAAATACACTCAGGTCTGGACTGATGGCTGGCTCTGCGGCACACATGTGCCCATTCATTCTCCTTTATCTGGTGCAGAGGGCAACCTGGAGTTCTCACACAGGATTTCCTGCAGGCTTCATTATGCGAGGTACAGGTCATTACTCTCTCCCTACAGACACACACACAGACAGACACACACACATACACACACACACACGGAGATATGTAGACAGGAACAATTCTAATTGGTAAAAAAAAAAAAAAAAAGATTGTGAGAGATTGAGTGGCCGTGAGGTGGATGTAGGCCTGGTCATTTGAGGTGTTGGGAATTAAGTTTCGAGACGACAACGTGAAATAAGTGAGTGTGTGTGAGTGCGTGTGTCTGTTCTGGAGGGGTTCTGTTTCCGTCCCCTCACACACACACTCAGGTCTGCCTAATAAAGCGTCTGACAGAGTGCAGGCCCCTGAAGCTCACTGGCCCAAAATGTGTGTGCGTGTGCATGTGTTTATGTGTATGTATGTGTGCGTGTGTGTCTGATGGATGGATGGAGGCCAGTTGAGATGGCTTGACCCCGCCCCATCGCTCAACAGTGTCTGTGTGTGTGTGTGTGTGTGTGTGTGTGTGTGTGTGTGTGTGTGTGTGTGTGTGTGTGTGTGTGCGGAGGTGGACAGACTAGCGGGGGGTCCTGCCAAGAAGGCCTCTTTCTAAACAGTCTGGTCCGACAGCTTTTGTCTGCTATGAAGATGGGGAAGGAAGGAAAAGAGACAATAATGGAAGAGAGAAGCCAGAGAAAAGGAGTTGAAGAAAGGGGGAGAAAGAGAGAGTGAGAGAGATGCATCATATTTATTAACTTCAAAGAGCTCTTGACCGGGGAGAAGATGATGTGGGAGGTATGAGGAGAGAGGAGAGTTTGAAAAAAGACACAAAAGAGGGCAGAAGAATGCCACACCAGGCATTGTCCTCTAGTTATTCTTGAAAACAATCATAAAAGATGGATTAGGATGCAGCACCTAAGACACACAAATCTACGTAAGAAGAATACAAAAGTATAAGGGTATCATCTATTAATATAGTTATCTATCTTATGAGTTAGATGTCAAATAACACACATGCACATACACACACACCCACCCACACACACACGCACATGCACACCCACACCCACACACACACACACACACACACACACACACACACACACACACACACACACACACACACACACACACACGCACACACACACGCACACACACACACATGCACACAAAGGTGCCAACCAGAGGGGATTCAGTGCATTCCATGGTAAGCCTTCAATTTCCTCTGAAATACAAGGCGGTGCCAAATAATGTCATAAAAACACACCTTGACTATCGTACACACACTTTACAGCCATGATGACGGAACACGCATGGAGTGCAATATGAACAACTGTGTTTGTTGTGCTGTGTCCTATACTACAACAGCCGTCTGCCCCCATACTGTAAACCCTATTCTGTGTTTTGGATTTAATTTCACCCCTCTCTCTCTCTCTCTCTCTCTCTCTCTCTCTCTTTTCTCTCCTCCGTTCTCTTGCTCTCTCTCTCAACATTTTTATGTGGTGTGGTTTGATATGTGTCCGACTTTCTGGAAATGCACTAATGAAGCCCCCCCCCCCCTTCCACCCCTGCGCAACACACACCTTCTAATGCCCTGCATGCGAATGGGTGCAGGGGAGGGTGGGCCTGTGTGGGGATTTACAGCCTGTTTCCTCTCTGGACATCATTTTGCAGGCAGGCAGACAGGCAGGCAGGCTGGCAACACAGGTGTACTGTTACCCATATTAGTGGCCATAAAAACAGGGCCCTTGTCTAACTCCTCCACAGACAACCATACGTCCAGGAAACCAGACAGGGATTGTTACAGTCAAGGAGGGAATGGACCTCCCTTGGTATGTTGAAGTATGTGTATTGAAAGTGGGAGGTATGAATGTGCTGTAGGCAGGATTTGGACAGTGGGCGTAATGTTGTTTCGCTTGTAAGGATGCGTGCTGGTGATCATGTGTGCTTGTGCATATGTGGCCATGTTGAACGAAGGCATGTAAATACTGTGGCTTCTTTTCCCTCATATCCGATCATAATTCTTGTCACTACTTGTCAGAGCGCAGATCTGAATAATTAAAAGCTGGGAAGGCGGGCGGTTGGGCGATCGTGCGGGCGGGCGGTCAGGCAGAATAGGGCCTACAGCTTGTAAAAAGCCATCTGGGATGTGGTGAGACTGGGCTGGAACTGTCAGTGCCTGTCCTGTGGAGGGGCCTAACCAACACACTCCTCTCAAATGAGAGCCCTGACAGCACACACTGTCACCCAGCTTTGCCCCTCTCGTCAAAACGGATAGATCAACACGTACACAAATCAGTGCAACAGTTTGCCGAATCACAGGCTTAAACTATAGTTCACACATAGACACACAACGTACAATTGTGTGCTTTGGATGAGAGCAGCTAGAGGCACAGTGCTGTATTGATAGTTTTGAGGAAAACAACGTTCCCCCCCCCCCTTCTCACTCGTCGCCGTGTCCTTCCCCTCTCCCCCCGCCTGCAGCAGCATCTCTGCCGTCTGGCAGGAATTCCCCGGCCCTGCGGTTCGAGCGAGCCATCTCTCAGCCCGCGCCTCGCTAATGAAATGGCTGTGTGTTATTTACGGTGTCTCGTTAAGGTGGTCTGAGGGGGGTGTGCTGTGTGTTGTGCTATGCCTCTCCGCTTTACTGGAGAGCAGCTTTGGAAGTCGGCCCCTTTTTATGGCCTCACTTTATGATATGTATTTAGGGCAATTAGGGAGGAGATGTATTGGCTCATTATAGCAAAGCAGGTGCAGTGTTAAAGCTAAATATATGAACGCTAGATAGAGGTCAACGTTTGAACACAGAACAGATGAGGAGTGTGTGTGTGTGTGTTTATGTAAAGTTTTTTGTGTTGTCTGTTTCCTGTAAAATAACTCTATTATTCCTCTCCTATCCTGAGCACCAACCGGTCCTACTGCACAAACATTCTAATGCCGGTTTGTCAGTTACTGGTGCAAAGGATTATGGGTGAACCTTTTAATAACATAAAATAAATATGTAAAAAAAAAACATTAAGGGGTATTGCACAATATATACACAAATACAGTATATATCAACAATGTCTGGAAATATTTGGAAAAAGTTGTAAATGAAACAAAGCAGGTAGTGTTGGAGGTGCTTGTCTGCACGAGCACCTGTTGCAAGGAGGATCTGAATGACTAGCAGAGTATCATGACTGTCAGTCACACCCTCTGTAGACAGGCCAGGATGCTAGAGCATAGACTGATAAGACATCGCAGTAAAAATGTGTAGTCAAATGTGTATGTATGGAAGTGTGTATGTGTGTGTGTGTGTGTGTGTCAGCACCCGTGTCTGTGTGTGTGAAAAGGACACAGAGAGAGTGAGACAGTAAAGATAAGGGCTTGGTGGTAAGTAGCTCATAAAAGTGAAATGCAGTTGGAGCTACTGGCCTGCCAGGCGTTGGTGGTGAAACCCAACCCCTGACAAGTGTGGAGACTGGATCCAACACTACTAGCCACCAATAAACATCCAGCTTCATCACAGGCCCTCCGATTGTAATCAATAAACAATCCGCTTTTTGTCTAACTATACCCTTCAAAATTGACAGGTTTTTATGATTCTGAACTCTGATAAATTCAATGTTTGACTTGTCCTGCTGGCAGTCTGATTGAATGGGTTTCTGTGAGGTTACCTGGCCTCTCTCTCTCTCTCTTTCTCCCTCTCTCTCGCTTTCTCCCTGGCAGCCTGGGACACAGCGATGGGAGGGGTCCAAACTGAGAGTGGTTATGTTTATCTGAGCCTTGGTCTAGCGTTGTTTGTGTGTATTATGTGTGTATGTATTGGAATGCAGGTGGTGCTGGACTCTCTCGATCTCTCTCTCTCTCTACATATATATATAAATATTTTATTTTTAAATGATATATGTGTGTGTGTGTGAGTGTAGGTACAAGTGTGTATTTGTGTTTGCATGTGTGCACAGTCCTGAAAGCCTCTATGGGTTGGAGTCTCCAAACCAGGAAACCATAAATTACAACAAGCTGACCTGAAAGACCTTCTTACATTACAACTTCAAATATTTATTTATTGAAACATCAAATAGAATTATACACAAGAGCAAAAGTGGGAGAAAGAGGATGAGGTTTTATATATCCTTATGATTGCACAAAATGGATTTAATTAGAGACTGAGGGTGATGTACACTTTGAACGCAGAAATGTGAATTGAGATGTAAATTGAAAGGTTCTTGGATTAAAACCAAGTACACTAAATCACTCCAACCAGTGTGCTCCTGCCAGGTCCGACGGCATATTAAGCCACCCCTAGGAAGTGTGTAACTAACGTTCAAACAACCCAGCTTCAACTCTATCAGCTTTGACACTGAAGGCCAACTGTGAGGTCAGACAATTTGCGGAACTGGGCAAACATAAATATGGAAGTGACTGCTGATATTAATTTATGGCATATGTAGTGCTATCAAATACTGTATCAACACAGACATTCTTTTGTGTTCTGACTACAATACAATACCTCGAGGGAAAACAGAGACAGGCACGAGAGAAATAAAGCTGACGATATGGATCAAATATTATACGATATGGAATAAATATTTAGCTTGTATTCAAAATGCATTGATCAATACACACAGTGTTGATGGTTTAGCATACTTTGCAATTGAAAGACTTTGACCTTAAGTGGAGGTGAGTGTGTGAGAGTTAGACAGTGTTTGTGGTCTGGATGGTGGGGGCACTTATGCCCACGTTACATGACAGACTGGAGGTCCACTGTGCCCACTGCCACTGTCAGCACAGCCTAGGGCACTCACCTCCAATATCCACTCCACACTTCCACACTGAGGGGTGGGAAGGTGAGAAAGAGAGAGGGGGGGAGAGAGCTGGCACAGGTGAGGAAGGACCGGGAAAGTGCTGATGGCAGCAGTTCCAGCCCACCACTACCACATCCAAGGCCCCCGCTCTCGCTCCTTGTTGCTGTGCCAGTTAGAGAAAC
This sequence comes from Hypomesus nipponensis, assembly GCF_054491055.1. Taxonomy (NCBI): domain Eukaryota; kingdom Metazoa; phylum Chordata; class Actinopteri; order Osmeriformes; family Osmeridae; genus Hypomesus; species Hypomesus nipponensis. Next base: position 13,853,367 of record NC_140378.1, read on the forward strand.
ATTCCTTCCTCTAGCATGCACAGCAAATGACAAATAAACAGGAACAGGTTTAAAGTGGCACAAGAGAAAAATGAACTGAGGAAAAGAAGGAGGTGGAGAGAGACAGGGAGGACACACAGAGAGGAAGGCTATGTGTGCAAGGGCATGCTCAGGGTAGGGAGGGGGGCTGAAAGAGTGGCAACAGTGTAACTTTAAATGAAGATTTAGTGCAGCTGGTTCCAATAGCCTTAGTCTTCCCTGAGATCTGGTCGCTCCATCAAATCCGTGTGCTGTGTGAAATGCAAATTCATTTTATGGGGCTCCAATTCGTGGCACAACGTTCCTTCTCAGATATGACTTTCAAATTCAAACCTCCTGTGAAACCTGGACCCCGAAAACGCTGCCTTATCCCAAAAACATAGGGGAGTTGGAGGGAAGAGGGTGGGGAAGAAAGACGGAGAGAGGGAGGGAAGCCAGACAGATAGGTAGACAGGATGCTGAGGGGGTAAGAAGGAACAGTAAAAAGAGAGCCGCAGAAAGGGAGGGAAATTAAGTGGTAGAGAGGGGAAGGTAGGTAGGGAATGGTATGTGAAGACAGCAAGACCAGAAAGGAGGTGGCAGACAGATGTGGACCAGGAGAAGTTCTGATGGAGGTCCAGACAGAGGAGTAACAGTAAAGAGCAGGCCAGATTGAAGCCAGATGATTGCGGGGAGATAATGTACTTCTATGTTTGGTAACACTCTGACTCTAACCTCAAAGTAGACCTGACAAAAAAAAACGACCCTCTCCTCTCTCTCTTCCCCCTGTTCGACTTCATGCAACGGTCCTTCAATATCATGTTTGGATTCCAGCTACTTGCACGGGTCTCAAGGTGGATTCAACCTACTTGTGCGAAGCTACGGTTTGATTCCAGCTCCATACTTGCATGGGATCTGAAGTTTGGCTCCAGTCTTTGAGAGCGCTGGAGTTAGGGGAGGGGGGCTCGTGCAGCGCGGTCTGTCCAATGGGATTAGCTTTAGCTTTAAAAGCCAACACAATGTGAGGGGACGTGCAGTACTGTTAAACGAGGATTATGGGAGTATCTGGGCATTCTCACTGCAGCCCGGGGGTGGGTGGTGTGTAAGTGTAAGTGTGTGTGTGTCTTATGTGTGTAAGTGTGTGTGTGTGTCTTGTTGTGAGTGTGTGAAGGGGGACCACCCTTCTGCCTTAGCAGGGGCTGAGAATACACAGGCAGAGAGGGGCTATAAAAGTGGTTCTCGACGAATGTCAGTGCCACACATGCGAACAAGAGGAAAAGGCCTATTTTACTGTTGTGTAAACCATTGTTTAATTTCCCACTTCTTTTCTTTTTTTCCCCCGCTTCGAAATTTCGCAGTACTTTGGCCAAGGTTCAAATGTGAACACAATACAGCCATTGAGCTCCGAAGCAGCACCCTCTTGGCTGGGCTTGATTCAGGCTAAGCGCTAGAGTTAGCGCCTTTAGTGCCTCTCATTCTAGCCTTTCCTCTTTCTTTCTACCTCCACCCTCTCCCTTCCCTTTCTCTCTCTCCCTCCTTACATCTCTCTCATCGCCAACCCCCCCTCCCCCCTCCTTCCAAAAGACCATACATCAGCAGAGCTGTGGTGGTTGTGAACGATGGTTTCCAGTGGCTAGCCGGGGCTGAAGCTGATGTTTACAGCCTGCCCCTGGTCCTGGGAGCCCCGGCCTGCAGCCTTAACCTTCACCCTAACAATGACTCCTGTGGGCCCTGACACGCAGGTAATGGATCCTGGCTGTCCACCTCCACCCAAGAGCCCATATATCCCACTGCCTTTTAATTAAAGGAGCTCATCTCATCTACAGAGGCGGTGTGGCTCAAGACCCCTAAAGCCATCTGGTGTGTGTTAAACATAATATTGAGAGCATGTGAGAGCCGGGGTCTCAGTGATGGGTATCAATCTGCCTTAATGTATGGAGGGATATATCGAGGGATGTAGGCCCCCCTGTGGAGGTGGTAATGGTTAAGCGGGTGCATTAGTGTGATTGCGCTCAGCAAGAGAGGGGGGCCTATGGCAGAGCTGCGCGAGGAGGCTCGCCTTCCTATCTTCCACTGCTTTAGCAGCTATTAAGGACAGCAGGAGGGCTGCTACAGTGATAAATGGGGGAGAGAGAGGGAGAAAGGGAAAGAGGTGACATAGAAAAAACGGAATGGAAGAGGGAAGGGAGGGAGATGGAAAGAGGGTGTAATATGAAGGGTGTTACAAAAAGCGAGTTAAAAAGAAATACCAAAACGTTTAAATAGGGGCAACAGCTACAACAGCTAAGATTCGATGAAAGTCCAACAGAATAGGCTAATACAACCTTGGAACACACAACACACACAAGGGCATCTCAATTGGCACACTTAGTAGAGATCTGAAGAGATACAAAGTGTACAAAGTCTTTTTCACATCATGTTTCTTGATGTATTATATTATTTTAAAACTAAGCAGTAGCCTGAAATGTGCCAATTGCTAATGTCATAGTAATAATGTCATAATATCAACTCATGATGGGAACACAAGCAATGTTCATATCCATCCATGGGAATGTGTGTGTGTGTGCTTGGTGTTGATGATGAAGGACAGTGAGGGCACTGCTATGGGCAGGGACCCAAGCCCTCAAGCCCACCAAGGGCCCGAACATGCAGGGCCAAGACCCCTGGGACACCAAAGCTGCATTGGAGGCAATCTGTCCAATTACAAGGACTTTCAAATGAACCCGTGAAAAATTACTCCATTACTACAAGTTTTACTTTACCTGTAGTTCTGAGGAAGCAAACAACTTTCAGAGTAGTGTATGGCTCCCTGCTGGCCTCTTAAATGCCATGGTATAATTCTACAATTTAAAGACTCTAAGGACTGACTACCTCCAGGAAAATAATCAACCATAATTGCCCAATCAAGATGGTGTACATAACACAAGGAGCCTTGAAAACAAAGCCACAGAGAGAGATTGGGTACACTGTCAAATCTGCACCTTTAAAAAAATAAGGGCAAGGACATGGTCTGACTGAAGAGGAGAGGAGCGACTGAATAGACGTTTGGATGACATGGCTTCTGCGTCTGCAACAGTAACTGAAGCAGGGCTGGGTGAAGGCCCTGATCAATGACTGTCACCTCAGGCACTTAGGAAACAATACTGATTATTGCTTATTGATCATCACATGACCAATTTCTTTGATTGGGAATAAATCTTGGACAATTTCATGCAGGATTAGAGTCTTGATCTATTTGCCTTCATAGTGTGATTGGTCGAACAAAAAATATGATAAAGCAAACTGTCAGAAGAGAGGCACTGTTGACCTATAGAAGCCATTATTTAGCACCGCTCTGAGATTGAAACTAAAATGTTATAATTGATGATAATAACAACATGTGTCCAAGTGAAGTACAGGCTTTAATGTGATGCTAGTGATGTGTGAAACATCAGATTGAAAGTACTATCAGATCTGTTACTTTGCTTTGACCAGGTGTATTTCCAGTGGCAGATGGCTTTTGTTTATCTAAATGACTTCACTGGGTGTGCGCAAGTGTGTGTGTGTGTGTGTGTGTGTGTGGTAGGCTGTACCTGGATGCTCGTGAGCTTGGTAGTTATCATAATTACTCCTCCACAAACAACAAGATATGTCTTTCCATCCAGAGGGGCGTCACTCTCCCTGACCCCGCGGCAGTGGCATGTCTTGAGGGGGTGTTTAGGAGGTAAACACACTCCCGCATCCTCTCTGCTGGGCCACAAGCATTTATTTCCCAGCATGCACAATTAATCAGGTCCCCTTTAATTTGGGCCGAGCGTGCATATATGTAAATGGCAAGGCAAACAAAGGAGCCGGTGATGGATAGGTAGGGTGGGGGGCCAAAAGGGTCCGTGTGGGGCCCTTAGCCACGCAGCGCTAATTAAAAAGCCATATCAGAAGGATGACTTATTAGCAGGGCCTGCCCTAGAGCCACACTGTGCTACCACCACTGAAGCTTAGGCTAGTTAGCCGTGGGAGAGAGAGGGAATGATGGCTGCTTCCTTACTATGGCACTGCCGGGCAGGGGCCCGCGTGACACATTAGCATGCCTAGCCAAATTAGCTTAGCACCATTAGAGCCGTGCCATTAGCCATTAGCCTAACGCTCGGGTGTGCTCGGAGCCCATATGAAAAGGTTACAATGAACATGGCAATTAGGGCTATAATAGGGTAAACAACAACTTTGGTGATCGATGGAGCAAGATGGAATTCTTTTGGAAAAGATCACCGGTGTTAAAAATGGAAAGACAGGGGCGTGTGTCTGGAGCCACATTGATCTGTCACGGTGGGGTTGGAAGGGACAAACACACTCCCGCCGAGTCCTCTTCTATTGAAACACGACACTCTAACGGTGTCCACACCCACGGCACAGTACAGTATGTCCTACACAGAGAGTGTGTGTGTGTGTTTGTCTACCATTCTCTATCAGTGTCTGTTTCCTGGCACGTTCCTCCTATGGCCATTCAATTCATCAGGGGAGATGGAGCTGAGTTCTACCCCGCTGCTCTTTACAAAACACACACATCTCCCCGCAATCTACTAGCATTTACTTCATAATTTAACACCACGCCACCTCCAATATTATTTCCATAGAGGAAGAAGAGAAAGAAAACAATTGCTCAAGGATCGATGGTGCAAAAAATTGGTTTTATCGAGTGCCACCATCTGATATTTCCTCCAGATACAGATAAGAGAATGAGAGCACGCGCCTGCCCTTCTCGAACAGCGAGCGAGAAAGAGAGAGAAAAGAGAGAGGAGAGAATGGAAGAGTGAGGGAGCAGAGAGAAAGAGAGAAAAAGGAGAAAAAATAAATGAGATTATTGATGTTACACGTCAAAAATAATTGCTCAGATTTCAGCTGAGACGAGAAAGGGGAGATGGGGATGCTGATGGGTTCGGTGATCCATGAAACGCTTCGTTTGGGAGAAAGGCCAATGAGTCCTGTGTGTGTGTGTGTGGTGTGTTTGTGTGTGTGTGTTTTTGAGAGCCATGCTTACAGTCAAACGAAAGATCCAGAATGGATTTCGTTTTCGAATACAAGAGGGTTTGATTGTACTGGAGTCAAAAAGCATTGCATTTTTTGATGTTGGACATGGCTTGCACATGCTTTTAACCTTGGAGCCCAAAGGTTCTGCAATACCTCAACTTCCCAAATTCACTTAAGATGTAAAAGAGGGAGCTGTGTGTCCGTGTTTATTTTCCCCAGGGTGAGGCTTTAATCAATGTGAGGGCAAAGATAACTGTGACACCCACTGTACATAGAGAGGGTCTCAGAGTTGAGCAGAGGGGCGGGTGGTGGGGGGTAGGCGAGCGAGACAGAGGGCCGTGTTTTGGACAGCCCAGTAAGGAGGCCCATGGCTTAAGGCTGTGATCCCACTCAATGGAATATTTTGAATTGAGCGTGAAATCAAACATCATCTGCCAGGCCAAACTGACCTCTGGCGAGCTGGATGTGAATGCAGACTCGTGTATGTGTCAGTGTGTGGGAGTGCGTGAGCAGTTGCGTGTGTGTGTGGATGTGCATCAGTGTGTGTTTGCCCCTCCACAAAGACACATTCACAGAGCTGAAGACTCTTGAGAGCAGCTCAGCTTCAAGATGGAGGCAGAAATCTCATCTCATTCGCAAAGTAAACATTCCAACTTTTCAGCGCTTTTAGGCACTTTCCACACATTTTTCCAATTCTTAACATCCATCATCTCTCAAAGGATAGCTCGTACTGTAGTTAAACGCCCCAAACGATATAACCAAAAAAATTACATATCTATGTATTAATATACTGAATCTCAATTTTATTTGAAACAAAAGCAAGACAACGTTCAAAGCATTTTACACGATCTTCACAACCGCAGTCGCCAACTTAATAATAAACAGTATCGCACATTTCCTTCCACTTCCAATCAATCTTTTCACGTCTGAAAGAGTACGTTTAGAGAGGGGAACATCAGTGTTCTGTTCCCAGGGCCATGCATGGCCTGGAGGATAGAGAGGATTCTGGCGTTAGCAGTGTGGGAACGGCTGTCTACGGAGGAGGAGGGGGACTCTGCACCAGTGGCCACAGAGAGAGGGATTGTTTGACAGGGGACACCAGGATCCTGCAGAGAGGAACCACTGTTTCAGGGAGCCACTCGGCTAACCTCGGTCCAGGGGGAGGTGGGGAGGCCGAGGGAGGACTAACCTTACACATCCCAACGTATACATCCCCAACCTGATCACTTCCACCTCTGTCCCGCTCGTACACGTGCGCCCGCACATGGATTCCTGCATGCGCACGCTCTCATCAAAGCACGCGAGGTCTGATGCGCGTAGGCCACAACCGCGCGCACCACTTCAGCTGTCTCCCCGTGTGTCTGATCCTTCTCATGACAGGGGCGCTGCTCCCAGACAGAGAGGCTGACAGTGTGTTATAAGCAAGAAAAAAGAGGGTGTGGGGGAGTCATTTCTGAGTTTTCTCTCCTATCTGTACTCTTGTCTATGTGTGGCGTTGGTGTGTGTGTGTGCGTTGGTGTGTGTGTGTGTGCGTTGGTGTGTGTGTGTGTGCGTTGGTGTGTGTGTGTGTGCGTTGGTGTGTGTGTGCGTTGGTGTGTGTGTGCGTTGCTCCCCTGGGAGCTTCCTGTCCCTCTCTCCTTACATGTGAAAGGGCCGATGAGCAATTGGATCCCAGAGGGGGGCTCTGGGCCCCCCTGCCGGGGCTCTCATATTTTCAAGCTGACCGTTTTACGGTGGAATCCGTTAAATAAGTCCACCCCGTGGTCGAACTTGTAGCCTGGTCAGTAAATTCTGCTGTCATGAAAGTGTCTCAGAGAGGTCGAGCTGGACAGACTGCAGTCCATCTGTATAAAAGGGAGAACTTGCCATGGCATGTCAGCTTTGATCTTTAATATCTTTTATGTTTTTGCTTTTTTTGGGGGGGTGGTCGTTTTTTACTCTATTCGATCCAAATTTTCCTCTTCGTATTTTTCCGACTTCAATCTTCATATCTTATTCAACACTCCAATCACCTTTCCCTCCATTTCACTACTCTTTGTGTATTTTGTCCCTCTTGTTCTCTTGTTCCTCTCTGTCTTTGAGAGTGAGGTTCAGAGCATATCATCAGTAGGGCCCTGTCAGGAAGCCCATACACACACACTGAGAATCAATCCAGAAGCAGTTGCTACCTGATTCTGACCACACTTCATTAGTCACACCCACTCAATACATCAGTGAAAGAATCAACCACGCGTGCTGGTCTCAGACTATTGGCTGTTTTTTCTCCTATAGGATTTTTTCCTCCTCTGTTTCCACCAATTGTGAGTCTGTGTCTAATGGCACCATGTAACATAGTACATCACATCACCTATTCAGACCCCTTGGTGATGAGATGAATGTTTGTTTTATTTTACACTTTCCTCTCTTATTTTATTATATCCCTTTTTCTTTCACACAAAATGTCTCTCCACTGCTAGCATTGTTTTTCCTCTTTCTGTTCCCTTCTTCCTCTCTCTGGGCGGTTATTGACATTTTACCGCTAACCTTCTCTTTTACACTAGCTTTAATGTGCGCCCGCTTATCAGATGCGCCGGCGGTTTGGAGTTTCAGCCGGCCTCCCTCCTCCTCTCCTTCGGGTTATTCATCCCTTCTTCCTGTGTGCTGAAAGTCAAGCTTCCCTTTACAAAACCCCCGTGGTCTTATCTTCAGGACCCCTCGACCCGGGAGTCACCGTGGCAGCACCCGAGAGCCAGGGCGAGCGGAGAGACGGTCGATCCCCCGGGAGAGAGGGGACAGGGTTGTGTGTGTGTGAGCACGCGCGCGTGAGTCACTTCTGAGGAGGGTACAGTATCACTGGTAGAGTAATCTCCCCTGCCACCAGATCCAATGTATTTACAAGTGAACTGTCTCAACACTGCTGATAAGCCCAGTTGACGTGGCAGTGGACTGGAAGATGCCGCAGGGCTGTGGGGCTGCAGGACAGGCTTCGGGGGGAGAGGGGGAGAGCCAGGAGCAAACTGGTAACAGGTAGTCTGGAAGCTCAGCCCTAAGGGTGGACAGCAGGTTTACAGACTGTGTACCGGGCTGGTGCCACATGTAGATGCGGGGGGTGTGCCGGGCGAAGAGGCTGGGGACCGTGTGGGCAGGGTTAGGAGAGCGAGGGCTGGGTGTGCAGGGGGAAGAGGCTGGGGACCGTGTGGGGGTGCTGGAGGGCTCCGAGTGGCTGGGTGGTCAGGCTCAGTAGAGGGGTATCACTCGTCCTCCTCCACTGAGAACTCAATCTGTTTCTGTCTGCACCACTCCTGCACCGTCACTTCACTGATAATGATCCAGCCAGAGGGCTCGAACGGAGTACATACACACACACACACATAACCGAGTTCACAATCCTGCCTGAGTGTACGTGTCTGTGTCGAGTACAATGAGGTGAGGATGTGCTATGGAATGTATTTAGACTGGCGTTTCCTCTTCTCTGTGCAGGTAGTAGTCAGACTGTGCGTGTGTGTGTCAGTGTGTCGGTGTGTATGCGTGTGTTTTTTGGGGCTGTGTTTGTGTGTCTGTGTCCGGCAGGTGCTCCTGAGGGCACATATCCCATATTCATATCCTGATTCTATTCAGATAGCTCCGAGAACTCCCCATGGACAGCACCTGCCGCTCCACACACACGCACACACACACAGCACATTCTTCTCTCTGTCCCCACATTCTTGCCTCCTTCCTTGTCCGGTGTCCATTCAGTGCTGAGTCAATGGGGGCTATAGGATCCTCTCACTCCGTCAGTGCTGTTGTGACACATGAGTGATGGAGATGGTGGGAACACGCCAGGACAATGGAGGACGCACACAGCATCCTGTGCCCTCACTGCTGCAGTCGTCTGGTGGGAGCTTTAAACCGTGTTATGAGCTTCTTTTTTTTATACTTCATTCAAGAGTTACGACTCCTGGAAGAACGCGAGCAAACAAACAGCGTGATAGCGAGATCGACTCCTCAGCCTCTGGGAAACTGGGCCTCTAAACTGGGACACCGGGCCTCTAAACTGGGAAACTGGGCCTCTAAACTGGGAAACTGGGCCTCTAAACTGGGAAACTGGGTCTCAAAACTGATGTCGAAATAGGCAAGGCAGCACATGATACAAAGTACAGCTTTCCAACTGCATTGATACCGGAGTCTTTTAACCCAGCACGCACCTCCTTGTCAGTCAAACCAGTCCAACCTCTGAACCCAGTGAGTGAGTATGACGGGGGGGAGGGGAGAGAGAAGGAGAGACGACAGGGTCTGAAGTAATGAGAGGGTTGAGGGATGCAGCAAATGGCGACCGTTTCGGTCCTGTGTGAATACCCGGGGCTCATCACGTTGTGAGGGTAATGGTGGAGATTAAGTGTCTGCAGGCTAATCTGGGGCTCTCCGCCTTCTCCGAGAGAAGGAAGGAGAGAAAGAGAGTGAGACGGAGGGAGAATCTACAGAGGGACTGGCGGGGAGAGAGGGAGGATAGAGAGAGAGGGAGTGGGAGGGAGGGAGGGAGGAGAGGGAGAGAGGGAAAGAGCAGGCTAGAGGGAGGAGAGAGGAGGGCACAGGGAGAGTGCTCCAACTGAAGGCACGTCCAGGCGAGCGGCTGCTGCTCTGCATGCCATCAGACAGAAATAAGGGACAATTTGGTTGTCAGGAGCCCGTCTATAATCTAGGCCTCAATCTTCAACCTCTCGCAGGTCCGCCTCAACTGCAAGGCCTTTACATGCCTCTGGCGAGAGAGGGTGTGTGTCACTTGGAGTGTGTGTTTGTGACTGCGTATCTGCGCCTGTGTCAGTATGCAAGCATGTGTGCCTATGCCAGTGTGTGTACGTGTGTGTGTGTGTGTGTGTGTGTGTGTGTGTGTGGAGCTAATTGAAAGCTGATTCCTGTCAGGAGCTCCTTTCTCCAGGAGACAGAAGGGACATTGTGTCCCTCTGAGCCTGAGTGTGGCCTCGGCTGCTGCCAGAACCCCACCTTCTTTATCCCCGAGACAAAACAGACCCCCCATCACCCCCTCCTCTCCTCTCCTCTCCTCCCTGATCCCTTCCTCTTCTCCATCACGCCATCCTCCTCTCACACTCTCTACCTCCGCCACGTTGTCCTTTCTCATCCTGCCCTCCTTCTGAGTCTCACCCCTCTCTCGGTCCCCCCCCCCCCCCCCCTCTGTCCTCTCCCTCCCTCCTTCGGTCCAGTCTCCCCCTTGCCTGTCTCTCTCTTTTCCCTCTCGTTCTTTGCTGTCCATCTCCCTCCCTCGGCCGTCTTCGCTCTCTCCCCGCTGAAAGGTGATACTGCAGGCTAGTGAGCTGTGTGGAGCAGATAACAGTACAGCAGAATGAAAAGTGCTGTCTATCTCCCAAGCAGGGGACTCAGCCCATGTCAAAACTACAACTTTAGGACTCAACAGGGCTTGGCAGCCAGAGCCCCTCACACACACACACACACACACACGTACCTTTACCGCACACAGACTGTCCCTAAGCCCCATCCTCTACTGCTAAGAAGAGAGGCTCATGTTACAAAACCGTGTGTGTGTGTGAGTGTGTGTGTGCGTGTGTGTGTCTGGAATAAGAGTAATAGAGGGGGCTAAGTGAGAGACGAGGGGCATTATAATACAAGCAATAAATGGCCACAGTGTTCGAAAATCTTTTAAACAGAGGAGACGCCAACCTAGATTAACGTCAAGTATGTTTTGAGGGGCACCCCATCTTAAAGTTGGTCAATCACCAGTTAATGACATAAGCTCATGGCTGCAGACTGAGGCTCAGGACTTGACACAGGAAAAATGAGTCACGCTGTTCTTAAGGTGATGACCAACATCAGATAATGATTTGTGTAAATGTGTGTGCGCGCGTGTGACTGACTACATTTGTGGGTCACAACGTATTTGAAAGGCGAAGAACAACATATCAAAGAATGACGTGTGTGTGCATGTGTGCGCCCCTGTGTGAGTGCACACACTCCACGCTCTGCACTGAATACCCCTTTTAACCTTACAGTATGCAGTTCACAAACAGACCCGCCTTTCACCCTTCAGATAAAGCCCTCTTCTTTTTCTATAGCTTGGGGGCAAATTTATATTTTCTTAATTTGTAAAATAAATGGTGTTCAAATGAAGGAGGGCTTGTGGCTGGTGTTATCATCCCTAGTGTGGAGGAGAGGGAGACGGCCTAATGCCTTCCAGCTGGAAGGCTGGGGTGGGGGGGGGGGAGGATTGGTGGGTAAAATGACAGATTTACTTGGCCTCTTAAACACAGTAGACAGGCTGAGCTCCACACACTGTCAGTGGAGTGCCTTGTTAGGAGGCCTTGGAGGAGGCGTGCTGGACCAGAGAGATGGAGGGCAGAGGGAAGGAAAGAGGGAGGGTGAAGCTCTCTCTAAGCTCCACATCATCTGTCATGTAGATACACAGTAGATTATTGGTGCAGCAGGCCTCCTCAGTCTGATCCAGTGCGACTACTCTCTCACGTGTCTCTTTCTCCTGAAGGGTTTGCACATGCTCAGTGTGCCACAGGCTTGTCACCCACTCTGTACAGGGACATTCCCCCGTGGCAAGTAGGGCGAATTGCCTTGCCCAAGGACACAGCGTCATTTGGCACGGCGGGGAATCGATCTGGCAACCTTCTGATTTCTAGCCCGACTCCCTCACCGCTCAGCCATCTGACTCACCCACACTGTCTTTGTACAGTATTGTAGTGTTGCAATGTAACAATGTGTAACAACCTACAGTACACGACAACCTGCAGTGCAAAGCCACCCCTCCACATGCTGGCCTGCAGATTCATTGACACAGTGTGATGTAGTTATAGAGGGAGCCCCTCTGTAGCCCACCTTGTGGTGAGGGGACTGTGGGGCGGCTTAATTCACAACCTAACACACAAACACGCTCCCAGCCGCAGCTAAGTGAGCTTCCCAGACCTATAGGTTGCTCTTGGCCCAGACCCACCAATGCATATATGAGTAAGGTTGGCAGCACTTAGACAAGCCACACGTCTGGAAATGGGAGCGGTGGAAGAGAGGTGTGTCCGTAAACGAGAGCTTGAATGAAAAGAAGATGGAAAGAAAAGAGGAGATCCATTGCGAGGATCCAACCACCCCATCGTGTTGCACGAGTTAATGACATTGTCATTGTCGTCATCGTCTTCATTATTGTCATGGTGAGCACCTCAGGTAAAAGATGAAGGCTACAATCATTACTGTGGAAGCCAATCACAAACACACACACACATACACAAGCCAATTTACAGGCCGTCAGAGGGGGAAGGCTCTCTCTATAAAAGCCTATTAGGTCATCGCTGCTTAAACTTGATACCACAGGCATGGAGGACTGGCTGCTTGTAAAGAGCTGCTCACTATGCTGCTCCTCACAGCCTCACTCTGGGCTTTCTAGCATAGATACACACACTCTCACAGATACACACACACACATGCATGCACACACACGTACACACACACACACACACGCCTGTACACATTTTTTCTTTGGCAGATCTTGCAGCAGTGGTTTGGAGCCTCATGCAAAAGCTAACATTAGTCTCTAGTGTGAGTCTGGTCCTCAGAGCACTGGAACTGAAGGCACTCCTGGTCACACTCCCACTGCGCCCCGGAACATCACACACACACACACACACACACAGATCCGGAGCCCCTGTATTTACACAGGCAAATCAAATTTCTCTCAAAAACAGTGTGCATGTGTGACACAGACCAAGAGTTCCACATCCGTCCTGGTTCTGGTTCTGTTCATGACAGGGCTCAGGCCAGCTCGCCTATGTGCTGCTGTGCCATTGGGGAGACCAATGATCAGTTCAATTGAACTAGTCCTTCGCAAACAAATACACATGCATGTATACCTACCAAAAGCCGGTCCCCCAATTCCTCCCTTAAACGAAGTAAAGGGAAAAAAAGAAAACAGAGGGAGGGGAGACGAAAAAGAAGAAAATACAAAGGCTATAATTTACCTCAATCAGCCCCTGCTTGAAACAAGCAATTAGGGGGAGTGTGCAGGGCATCCCCTTGTGTTAGAGCAACCTGTGTGTGTGTGTGTGTGTGTGTGTGTGTGTGTGTGTGTGTAGGGGGGAATCATCTCCTCCTCCTCTGGATCTTTATGGTGGGGAGGGTGAGGGTGGTCTCGACGCAACAAATGGGATAATTCCACTTCCAAATGGACCAGAGCATAGCCTTCTGACAAGGCCTATTGCACACTGCATTTACATGAATTATAGAGGCATACTGTGTTGTTACAGTGCCACATTACCATGCATCACATGGCGTAATACAGTTTATAACTATGCATATTAAATATACAATGTATATTTTCATACATTTCCAATAAATCTTCTTTGAGTTGAAGCATATGTAGTCTAGTGTTGGTGGTGGATGTTTATACGTTGAAAGGATATAAAGCATGCTGGCCACAGCACTCCTCTCTTCTATGTACCTGTTCATCTGACTGTTATGAAACCCAAAGCTACATGTTGAAGAGCCCAGATGTGACCTCAGAACGGTTCCTGGAACCCTGGACGGTCTCCGAACCGTCTCTGCGGGGGGAAACGCAAGACGCCAGAACACCAGAAGCCCCTCCACCACCCCCCCAGGCCCTCTGAGCGGTAATTCCTCAAAATGAAGTGAAAAGCGGGGTCAGTGGTGGAGAACAGAGCGCTGTCTTTTATCTGTGTGGTCCTAAAGCTCGACTTTCTCTCCAACCTGCTCGGCCTTGCTGTCAAAGATGGGGCTTGTTCTCCATCCGTGGGGGGGGGGGTGGAGGCGGGCGGAGGGTGGGGGCAAGGTGAGTGTGTAGTCTGATCCCCCTTCCCTGGAGATGTCATAGGAACACTGCCTTTGGCCCACCTCCACCCCCCTCCTCTGCCACATCCCATTCCACACAGGATCTCTCCTCAACACCTCCAGCCCTCATCTAACGAACACCATGCAGCTACCATTTTTTTTTCTTCCTCCAGCTTTACTTCTCTGTCTCTCTCTTTCCTTCTTTCCCTTCCTCTATCAGTCTGTTAGACCATGTGGTAAGACACTAAGACACCACTGTGCTGCAGTATATCGGTAGGTTCCAGGTGGTTGGGGGGGGCTCAACCCCCTCCAGCCCTCCCCGCCTGGGCACACTGTAGGACTGGAGCAGGAGATCCACTGGATCGTCTGAGAAAACAGGTTATGTCCGGACCCCTATCCCCTTACTCCTCCTCTGCATTCAGAATGGAGCGCAATGTTTTCTCTGACAATAATTCTAAACATTTTCCATTCAGATTCAGAAAAATCCCACTTGGCAAGATTTGACTGTGTTTGAAACATGCTCAGTCGAGGGGGCAAGTTTATTATCCTACCGGGTTGCTCTTGCTTGTGTGTGTGTGTGTGTGCAAATGTGGTAGGTGCAGATGTGAACGTGTGATTCGAGGGTGTGATTTACATAACCTTTTGTGTGTACTGTATATGTGAGAAAGAGAGAGAAAGCGTGTGTGTGTGTTCTGACATGTTGTAAGGACTGTGGGTTAGGACTGTACTCTGAGAAAGAAACACACAAACGGCTGACATGATTCTCCAAAGAGGAACACAGTGTCACACGGACAGAGAGAAAATAAACTCAGCGTTCAGCCAGGCAGAGAAAAGAAAACGGCAGGTGTTTGGGGAGATTTACAAGAGAGCTCCAGAAACTGCAAGCAGGGTGAGGAACACATTATTTCTCTTCGGAGAGAAGACGATGTGTGTGTGTGTGTGTGGTGGTGGCTGTGGCGGGGTAGTGGTGGTGTTTGTGTGTGTGTGTGTGTGTGTGTGTGTGGGGGGGGGGTCCGTGCTACTGTTAAGAGAAGGGCAACACGTCCAGGTTTTTTGGTGTTGTTTTCTTTCATTCCCCCTACCCCGGAAAAAAACATCATGTGATTCAATAAACATTTACCGCTGAAACAACTGGGGCTCCTACACCAGCTCTGGGAGACCTCTCAGTCTTTAAAGGGCCACTTACAAGCCCACGTGGAACGCAGCAATATTATGCAACATGTGCCTCTTCAAAAATGAAGCACTTGTGGTTTGCGTAGGTACCAAGGCTTCTCATATTGGACTTGTTCATTGTAGGTGGGAGGAGAGGGGGTGGAGGTGAGGGCAGCGGCGAAGGTTGGGGGGGGGGGGCAAGGTCTACCCACCCCCTCATTTGGGAAATGACTGTGACAAAGAGCAGGCTGGCCTAGCCGCAGAGCATCCAGAGAGCCACTGAGGAATGCTGCCTCCCCCCCTCCCCAGACACACAAACACACACATAGACGTTGTGGGGGTTCCCACTTGCCTGGTCCCTGACACAATGAGGTGAGATGTAACTGAACTTACGATACTTTGTGTTCAAATGACCTTACTATTTGTATGTCCTATATGAAACAGCCAGGTTTCAATACCAGAATGATCGTTTGACCTGTACTGCATTTGAGCAGGGTGATGAGCTAGTCTCTACTGATGGATATGCTGCTTCACGGGGCACTCAGCAGCGTTTCACTGGTGACACCTCAGACTGGAACAGAGCCCTGAGAGACCCGCTTGGCACGACACAACTTCCCAAATTCTCAAAGAGCAGAAGAAAATGGGGCCACAGGGAAGAGGGAAAAAAAATCCCACACTGTTATTTCCTGCCCTAGAATTTCTCTTGCCCGCGATGGCAACCCACAGACCGAGGGTAGAGCACCAGTACCTGCTTCCCAGCCCTGAAATACAAGTGCTCCCAAAATAAACCCTAAACTTTTGCCACCAGGCAGAAAAGGCTCTAAATGGGGTTTTCAAAACAGAAATGTCTAAAAATACAATTGGAGAGAGTGAGGACCAGCAGCTATGTGTGTGTGGATGTGTCTGAGCAAGCTGGCATGTCTGTGGCCAGCCCCAGAGCCTGAGCCAGGCTTGAGGACCCAAGGCGGCCCTGCCGCTGGAATGCTTTGGCCAACCACCGGCTTCCTTTCAACATTTATTGAAAATTGCGACTGGCACCTGCTAGGGCGCCCAAGGGCTGAGGCCCACTTTTTTGCTTCCGAAGTAGGATGGCAGGATAGCAGGATAATTCACTTTTTTTGTGACGGCTTATCTTCAATGACACACAATGTTATGAATGGTTAATATGCCATTGGTAAATGGTGTGGTAATTGTCATGATATTTCCAGATGGAAATGACTTTATACAACATTACATTTATTTCCAAAATAGGCCGTACAAATCAATAAATCCAAATGTTGATGCAAATGAGGCCCTACAAGCCTCCCTAGACTTGACTGTGTGTGTGTGTTTTCAAAGTGTATTCTTTGCAGGGAGAGACGCAGACATGCTTTTAAAAACAATCTCCCTCTTGTGCATGAAGCTCCCAGAGGATTAGGGCCAGTGGAGACTCTAGCCCCCTGTCACTGTATATGCCCTCGGAACACCTCAACATTTCCATGCCAGCAGACCTGAATGTGTTTGTGTTCTCCAGTGAATTCTCATGCGCATGCGTTTTAAAGGAGACAAGGTAAAAGAGGGGAAGATTTGCAGAAATTGCCAAAACAAATATAAGTAACATTTTCCTCAGCCAAATGGGACAAAGGAATTTTAGTTAGAGATGTGGGGGGGGGGCAATAACTACTGCAGCAAGTCCCAAAGCCTCCGATCACAAGTCACTTACTTTCCCAAGTTTGACTGGCTGAGTGAAATTTGTCCCCCTTCCGCTGTCTCTCACTCTCTCTCTCTCTCTCTCTCTCTCTCTCTCTCTCTCTCTCTCTCTCCCTCTCTCTCTCTCACTCTCTCTCTCTCTCTCCCTCTCTCCCTCTCTCTCTCTCTCTCTCTCTCCCTCTAGTTCTACCTAATTCTCCTTCTTTGTTACTCTATCTCTCTCTGTGTTTCTGTCTCTCTCTCTCTGCCTTCTCCTATCTCTGTGCTCTCAGTGCCGCTGGGCCCAGCTCCAGAGCCAATGTATTACAAGTGTTCCTGCTGTAAGATTATATTTGGATTCTCTAGGCTCGCTTCCAATTATTACTGGCACTTAATGCTTTTCACACCATTCACAGATCCCCTTACTCTCTTCCCGCAGTCTGGAGCTTTTGGCTGGGATCAGCACTTTTCAGCAGTTTAGGGACGGGAGGAATGGAGGGAGGGAAATGGGGAGGAAAGAAAAAGACAAAAAATGTAAGTGAAAAGGGGAATAGGAAATGATTTAGCCCTTTTTGCTGTAGCTCCAATGTTGGGGGAGAGCACAAGACCAGCACCCCCACACACTAACACACACACACACAAAGATTTGCACACACACTTCAACATAAAAAAATTATGCTGTTTGCTAGCAATGCCGCAACGTGGCTAATGAGACCATTAGCATATGGAGCGAGAGGGCAGCCAGGATTTAGTGGTGACCGCAAAGCACTGTCCAAGCTCTCGTTAAAACACACCATTGGCATGGTGAGAAAAGAGAAGCTTTGTCAGGAAAGAGGGGGAAAGTTTGAGCTGAGTTTGAACTTCTCTCTAAAACTGTGCTGAACTTCATTGTCTATCATCACCCGTCTCTCTGAATCCCTCTCTCCAGCCGAGCAGCCCTTGCCTTCTTATTGAGACAAGCAAAGGAAGCAGCCGACCCAGGGGGAGGCCAGGAGTAGAAGACAGAGATAGAAAAAGAGAGAGGTAAAGAAGAGTGTGACAAGCCGTAACAGAACAGGGATTGTTGGAGCGCGGATCTGGTTTTCATTAGAGAGAGAGAGAGAGAGAGAGAGAGAGAGAGAGAGAGGTGGGGGGAGAAAGAGAGAAAGAAATAGATAAAGAGAAAGACATTGAGAAAGAGCTAGGCAGAGTGAGAAAGAAAGAGAGAGACTAAGATGGATACTATTTGTGGACATGCACACAAGCGCACACGCACATGCAAAGGGAGAAATGCTTTGTCTGTGCTTGTGTATGTGTGTGTGCGTATGTTAGTCATTGCCAGGGCTATTACAACAGACAAACAGACTGATTGAGCAGGAGAAGGTCTGGTGACCTCTGGTCAGACAGGTCACCCTGGGGGGCTGTCCATCATCAGCTCTGCTCTGCTCTTATTAAACCCTCTATTGATCCATGTGGAGGAGGCCCAAGCCTCGCGGCCATCTCAACTCACCCCAACTACACACCTCAGCACACCTCGACACAACACACCTCCGCACACCTCCACACAACACACCTCAGCACACCTCCACACACAAGGCTGAAGGTGAAGAAAGTGTGTTCATGTTGTGTAGTATGAAAGGGTTCTGATATAAGATCATTTATCTGAGCACACGACCGTCCTGATTGCATTGCTCCAGTTATAATTAACTACATCAATTCCGTGGAACACTCAGACAGCCAGCAATTGAAATCCTGTACATTCTCCCCATACAAAATCCAACAAAACACAAGCTAGTCAACCAAGCAACAGCAAATAACAGCACACACACCTAGCCGCCCGAAAAATAACAATAGCATTTCCCAACTCAGCGAAAAAAGGCCCATTTCCCCTGTGTGTTTGTGTGTGTGTGGTACAGTATGTGTGTGTAAGTGTCTCCCGGTTCATGGCCCTGCAAAAACACTCTCCTCATCTCCTCTCCTCAGCTGTGAAGAAATAATGGAATTATATTTACCCCTGCGCGCGTGACGCCTCAAAGTTCAGCGTTCTCTACGCGCCCTGATAAGTTGCCTATATACTTAGCCCCTGGCCATACGCTGTTTTCCTATTACCAGCATGTCCTGTTTCATAGATGGATGAACCCCGGGTTGACGTCTGCCTGCCTGCCTGCCACAGCGCAGCTCTCTCGCTGTCTCAAACACACAAACACACACACACACACACATGCATGGACACACAGCCACACACACCCTCCCTTACCCCCTGTGTTATTACTGAAATCAATGTCCATGTCTGCTTAGATTTATTACCACACAGCACACAGGAGTGGAGAGAGAAGCTCTTTGGGATGGAAGTCACACTAAGTGTGTGTGCGTCTGTGTATGTCTATGTGTGTGTGTGTGTGTGTGTTTCTATCTGAGATCAAGGGGATGGATAGATTACTCAAATGGGATGCATTTTCAGGTTGAGTGTTACAGATTGTGTGTGTGTGCTAAATCACAATAGTTATTTTAAGACATGTGTTTGCTGCTGTAAAACGTGCCTTAACCATGCTTCACTTACACCAGGAAGTAGAAGTCTTTTTATTCACAGGAACCCAAAATATCTACATTTTTATGATTTATATTTTTTTACGACAGTGCAATGCCATGTTTATATGATGTACAAATGCTGCTTGTATAATGTGTATCCAGTACTTGAATAGTGCATGCCGCATTTGAATAATGATGTGTGTGTGTGTAGGTGTAGAGTATGTTGAGTATACAGTATGTATACATCTGTATGTGCCCCCAGGTGGCCCATGTGTGTTGGTGTTTGGTGGAAGACCCTTCACAGCTGTGTGTGTGTGTGCGCGTGTTTTTATGTGTGTTTGTGTGCATGTGTGTGTGTGTGAGGGAAGCGACTTGGGAGCCCCCCTGGTGCTACATGGCTCTGTCCTCTCCTCATAACCTCACAAAGACAGCTAATAAGCCCCCCGATGACGGATCCTTATGGATTTCTGCGCCCCTAATTTCCGTAACTATCACTGTTTGAAAGATAGCTGGGGGATTTAGCAGAAGGGCTAGCAGAAGGCTCCCTTGTCTTCTATGGGAACACAAGAGCTGTATTATGTGATATAAAAAAATACGGAACGTCCTTTTTCCCTCCAGCTAAGCCTGCTGATATTTATCTAAGCAGAGTGCTGCACAGTCATATGAAACCTTTGTGTTCAAATTGACCTGTGCTATGGTCCTATGTCCATATGGACAGTCACAGACACCTATCAAGTTGTTTTTACCGTTTACCATGCTGGTTTGGTTTTTCTTGGTAATGTGAAAGCATCATAGTGCTTTAAGCATGAAGCTGTGCCATTAATTAGAGCACATTTGTGAAACACACCTCAGACAGTGTATTTAACATATTGAATGTCTAAAGGCTAAGCTGCATGAAGTTTGACCACATGTTTAAGCCAGGGATACGGAAATACAAAGGCCGTCAAGCAGCCAGCTTTCTCTGCATGAGGAATTTGTCATTCAGAGAACGTAGGTCCCAAAACTCCCTTAATTACATTGTAAAGACAAATGCAGGCGAACTCCTGCAACCTGATCCATTCCAGCTGAGCAGAGCAGTCGCTGGAGCAGATTGGCACCTTCTGATAAAACTCGCGGGCCGAAGGAGAGCGCTCTCAATATGAGCAGAACCCACAAAATGGCCTCTGAGGCCTCAAAGTTGCCAGCTCTGATGGTGGTGTCTGTAGCGGGGCCACCTCCAGGATGCTCTAAGAACAGCGTCCACGTCCATTCAGTCCTCCTGTCTGCCCAGTGCTACCTGCTGTGAATGAGATGGTTTCTTTTAGCATCCCTGTCTTACTTAACAGCGGTGTGGGGTCTATGGGGGAGGCGGGGGCACAGGGGTGTGTCACCACATGCACAGTAGGGTGGATGTACTGTACTGTACTGTGGTGTGTGTGTGTGTGGTGTGGGTGTGTGTGTATCCTTTATCTCCCCTACTCTCTTACACTTGCATTCATTACTTTGTCAGCACCGGGTATCCCCTCCCCCCTCCCCCACAACCTGGGTAGTGTGCCCTCCCTGTCCCAGAATTCTAGAATCAGGGAGGTGGGGGGCCGTACTACCTGGGTCTGGGCAGGGGTGGCTCAGGCCAACTTTCTGTCAGTGAGGAATGTAATTAGGGAGAATTAAGCGACGTGGGGCTACAGGGGAGGTCAGGGAGAGCTGGCGGGGTCGAGCCGGGTCAGTACCAAGCATTCTCTCTCTCCACTGGCCGGGGTGAGGAGGTGTCGTGTTCACCTCAGCGCGCTGTGGGGGGCTGCCGCTCTGGCCCTGGGATCTTCTCTCCTGCTCCTCTCTCCGTCTCGCTGTCTCCGCCTGCTCCTTTTTCCCCTCCCCTCCACTCTCTGTCTCCGCCTGGTCCTCTCTCCTCCCCACTCCACTATCTGTCTCCGCCTGCTCCTCTCTCCCCTCCCCTCCCCTCCACTCTCTGTCTCCGCCTGGTCCTCTCTCCCCTCCCCTCCACTCTCTGTCTCCGCCTGGTCCCCTCTCCTCCCCACTCCACTATCTGTCTCCGCCTGCTCCTCTCTCCCCTCCCCTCCACTCTCTGTCTTCACCTGCTCCTCTCTCCCCTCCCCTCTACTCTCTGTCTCCGCCTGCTCCTCTCTCCCCTCCCCTCCACTCTCTGTCTCCGCCTGGTCCCCTCTCCTCCCCCCTCCACTCTCTGTCTCTGCCTGCTCCTCTCTCCCCTCCCCTCCACTCTCTGTCTCCGCCTGCTCCTCTCTCCCCTCCCCTCCACTCTCTGTCTTCACCTGCTCCTCTCTCCCCTCCACTCTCTGTCTCCGCCTGCTCCTCTCTCCCCTCCCTTACACTCTCTGTCTCCGCCTGCTCCTCTCTCCCCTCCACTCTCTGTCTCCGCCTGCTCCTCTCTCCCCTCCCCTCCACTCTCTGTCTCCGCCTGCTCCTCTCTCCCCTCCACTCTCTGTCTCCGCCTGCTCCTCTTTCCCTTCATCAGGCCCCCTAGAGCACCTCCATCCTTCTCCCCACCCTGCACTCATCAGTTCTTGTCAGAACATTATTGTCTACTGAACAACATCCCAGGACACTGATGAATGTCTTCAGGTGTGAGGGACGTGTTCGACAGCACCAGAACCCTGGATGGGGATTTACAGGGGAGACTGCGGCTCACTATTCTTCTCCAGCATGAGGTCAGGGGCTGGTATGTGCGTCAGAATAGACAGGCTTGTATGATCCTCTGACTGGTGGGCCTCCCCACAAGTGAGTGTCATATATCCCAATGAATGTAGACATCTGCAAACCCTCCCATGGAAGGAGTCCCTGTGGTGTGTGTGTGGGGGTGGAAGGGAGGGGGTGTACAAGTGTGTGCATGCTTGTGTTGGTATGCATGTGTCGATGTAGGAGTGTGTGTGTGTGTTGGCCCACAGGGAGGGTGAGGAGCACTGTCCAGGGATGTTTGGAGTGAGCTTCTCACCAACACACCTATACTGTAACAGGGCCTGGAGCTGAGTGATGGAAGGAGAGGTCTGGAGTTTCACTTTAGACCCTTGCTCTGTTTAGTATGCGTGTCTTTAGTATAATGTGTGTGTGTGTGTGTGCCTGTATGTGTGTCTCAGTTTGTGGGATGTCTCTGTCAATCTCCGTTTGAGTGTGTGAGTGTGTGTCTGTGACCCTCCACGTCTGTAGAAGTGGTTGTGGATGACATAATAAGCCTGTGAGTGCAGGGAGCCTGTGGGCAGACTACACTGTGTCTCACTTTACTGTCTCACTTACAGCACAGTTCTAGTGCAGCTGGCCTTCCACTGAATGTCTGCACAGGGGGAATTCCCCACTGATATCCTCTCTGTCTGTCTGTCTGTCTGTCTGTCTGTCTGTCTGTCTGTCTGTCTGTCTGTCTGTCTGGCTGTCTGTCTGTCTGTCTGTCTGTCTGTCTGTCTGTCTGTCTGTCTGTCTGTCTGGCTGGCTGGCTGGCTGGCTGTCTGTGTACTCCTCATGCCACCTCTCCCGCTTCGCTCTCACTCTCTTTCACAAGTTTCTTAGTCTCTTATTCTCTTTTTCCATCATTTTCTGTCCACTGGCTCCCTCGTCCCTCTTCTCTCTTCTCTTATCACCTCTGCTCGCTCTCTCTCTCTCCCTCTCTCTGAGGAATAGGAAGTTACCGTAAGTGAAAAGAGAGAAGAGGGAAAACACTCTACAAGCCTGTCAATCTCATCATTTTTCAGAGAGAATGAAGGGAGGGAGAGAAAGGAAGGAAAAGAGGTATTTGTTTTCACTGTGCTGTTGTAAATCCCTCATTAGATCACGGCAGCATTCCAGCCTGAGATAATGTTGCCATCCCCTCTTCATTCTGGCTGAGGGAGAGAAAAGGAAAAGAAAGGAGAGGGGAAGAGAGGAGTGGAACAGAGCATAGAGGAGAGGAGAGGGAAGAGGAAAAGGGGGAAGGGGAAGAGAACACTAAGAAGTCGAATATGCAGCGTGGGGTTGGAAACTGGGAGAGAGGAGGACAATAAAAAGACAGACAAAGACAGTGTGGGGAGAGAGGAGAAGACAGACTGGTAGACAGGTGGACATGCGTTGCCCAGAGGAAACCTAGGAATGTTGGGATGTTTGCGAAAGAGACAGAGAAAGATGAGTGACAGATCTGTGGCACTGGGTCACAGTTCCAGTCTGCCACCACAGTGTTGTTTACATCCAGTTCAACCTCCAATGGAGCATGTAAACAAAACGAGGCGGAAAAGGCCGGACCTAACATGAGCCATGTGACTACAGAGACGCACAGACACTGTGTCTGTTTGCGCTTCGAAAGCGTCTGTGGGTCAGACCAGGAACAACACACTACAGTACCACACAGCTAAACTAGCTCCATTCACCACTGAACACAGCCCTACTCTGACTCGGTTCCAGCAGAAGCCATCCACTATCTCAATTCACACCAGATCGCACCAGGGATCGATTACAGCGTAACCATTTTCAAAGTAAACACTGTCACTCACAGAGCCTGACTCGGTATAATGAAACCCATTTACTGCCACAGTAGTAGTAGTATTACTAGTAGCGGTGGTAGTAGTTCTACTACCTCTGTTAATGGATAAAAACACTTCTATCAAGTGCTTGTCTACGCTCCACATTAGTAGTAGCTGAAGTTAAAGCGAAGTTTGTAACTGTAGTAGCTATGTGGTAGTAGCCTAACCTATAGACATGGCTGGGCTGGTACCGTTGGTTTAACCATTACTGCCCTTCAAAGCAACCGCATGGTCCCCATGTTGATGGGCAGCTGGAGGACATTATGTCTGTAGAACAGAGGAGGGACAGACAGACGGATACAGCACAGAGCTCAGGAGTGGAGCTGGACAGAATTACACAGAGCGACTGTGGACACGACGTTGGCTTGAATCTGAATGCTGAAAGCTGAGACACGACTTGAGAGATGCCATTTTTGCATGATGACAATATTCACGTGAAATTTAAATATATACAAAACATGTAATTTATAGACCATTTATAGATCAGATAGACTTGCAAATTCTGGACTGCACTTTACTCACATGCTGATGGGTGCGTGTGTGTGTATTCAGAGTTTTTATGGGATAATGGTGTGGAGATGGCGTTTCCGTAGTGACAGCAGGGGGATATTGGACCCAGACGTGCGGAGCTGGTAGGGATAGTGATAGGGATGGGTGTCAGCCTCCTTCCAGGGGGTTGTAACACACACCTATGCTTGCACACACACCTTCACAAACAGACACACATGTGAGTTGACGCGCTAGCAGATGTAAATGGACACCCCATGTCTTCTAAATGAAGATATATCCTGGGTGGGGGTGGGGGGCCGGGGGGCTGGGGGTGGGGCTCAGGGGGCTGGAGGTCTGACACTGCCCCTTTAAGACACTCTGTTAGCCCACATCTGCTTCATATTATCCATAAGGCTTACCTTTTTAAAGGGAGGGGGCAGTGTGCTGTATTGACTTGATTCAATTACTAGCATCACCGTTCAAGAACATTCCCCTTTTGTGTGTGTTGTAGTGTGTGTGTGTGCACTTGAAAGAGTGTGTGCTTGTGTGTGTGTGTGTATGTGTAGGAATGAATGGGGGGATGATTTACATAAACTCTGCTGAGTCTGACTTGGACTAGAAGAAATCCTATAATTGGCTTTTTGATCATTTACCCTTCAGCTCCTCTTCTCTAAAATGTAAAATGTCCATTGGATGGAAATAGAGTGGTAATAACAAGGCCATAGGTTAGGCAAATATATTGTGTGACCAAACTGTTATTGATTACCTTCCCCGTTCACTTCAGAAAAAAAAACCACAACTTTAAAGATGGCAACGGCTAAGTTTTTTGTTGAAAATCAATTTCTGAAATCAGCATTGATTGTTTTACAACAGTTAAATGTGCCCTCTGTTTCAGAGCCAGGCGAGGAACCCTCTCTCCTCAAAAAGGAGAGGGAAAGAGGCTGTAGGGTGGGAGGGGCTGAACAATGGTCAAACTGTGGGGCTTGGACATGACTTCCTCCTCAACGCAGGGGGACCTAATACTGTGTGACACCATACGTCAGGGGAGATGGAGAGAGAGTGAGAAGAGTGAGACAGAGAGAGAGAGAGAGAGAGAGAGAGAGAGAGAGAGAGAGAGAGAGAGAGAGAGAGAGAGAGAGAGAGAAAAAAAGAGAGAGAGAGAGAGAGAGAGAGAGAGAGAGAGAGAGAGAGAGAGAGAAAAAAAAAAGAAGAGAAAGACTAGAGGACAAATAACGATAAGGTTGAATCAGTATAGTTTTGTTTGGGCAAAAAGGTTATGCTTTAACAGAGTCAAAAAAGCATGCCAAACTCTGGATCTTGTTTTAGGGAATCCAAACTTGAGGCAGAACCTTGACTTGTAAAAAATTGACAATAAAAAGTGAAAGCAGCCTGCGGCCTCTCTCCTGATATGGTGAGGCCGTGGTGGTCATGCACTCCTGGTCTGCTTCATTCCTCCCATATAAAATCGAGGAGCATATTGGAAGCAGTTGTTGGGATTGTAGAATTGGACAAAAATGTAATTCTGTATGTGTATTGTCTGTGTGTGTGTGTTTGTATGTGTATAAGACCAGAGGAGGGGGGCCTGGAAGGTCTTTAAAAGCCTGTTGGAGCCTATCTGCACCACTGTCCCTCCCTACTCCAGTGTGAATGGGTGACAACCACTCATTTCACAGAGTGTGATTTAACAGTGGGAAGAGGGAAGAGAGAAAGAGAGAGAACAACAGGAGAGAAAGAGGGAAACAGAACGGACATCAAAGTGACGTGTAGACCGACAGACACGCGTACATATACAAAACACAATGGGTTGTAAGTCTTCCATCCGCTACACAGATGGGGTCTTCCGTAACCGCAGAGTGGCGATTCGTCCTACCCTATGCAGAGAGCAGATAAATCAACAGTTGAAATGTCTGCCTGTGTAGCGATGCAACAAGCCTTCCCCTCCCTGAGACATCCTCCTGCATCGTATCTGGTTTTACGAGCCAGTCTAACCAGAGACACATGTACAAACGTATGCTGCTGCGGCTGCTAACATCCCACGCTGCATCAATAATGGATGCTGCTGTCACAAAGTGTGTGTCTCAATGGAGCATGGAGAGAGAGAGACGGGGACAGCGACAGGGGGGGGGGGGGGAGAGAGAAAGACCCCTGACAGCATTGGTTGAAGAGGAGAAGATAGAGTCCTTTATCTGGATTTTGAGACACACACACACAAACTCACATAACACATCACAGTCTTGCCTCTAGGTTCAATTGGAATCAATTTGCTCATTTGTGGACACGTGTTGTTGTGGTTAAGGGGTTAACACAAAGGGAAACATTTCCACCACTTCGATAAAAGCTATCCACACAGCTCCACCATCCCACTGCTCCACCAGCACCTCTCTCCTCTCCTATCCCCTGCCTCAGTCTGACTGCTCTGAGCCAACCACAAATTCAGAACATGCCTAACGGTTTCAGCAGCAGTGGAGCTTGCTGGGGCCAGCCTGAGCAAGGCTTCATGTTCTGGAGTGGGTGGGCTTAGACATGAAGCTGCTTGAGAGAGCCTATGGTTGGTAATGGTAGCTTTGGCAGGTAGATTTAAAACATACTATGGCTGTCATTTTAACGTTATGTTTTTTATTTATATTTACACACACACACACACACACACATTCCGAATACATTTTTCCACTTGTTTCCTTAGTAAGAAAATGTCAAATTATGTAAAAAAAATTATTTACCAGATCAAATGAATTTCCCAAGAATTAAAATAACCTAATAATTGTAATTCTTTTTAGAATCTAATTCAAATTAAACAGTTTTGTTAGTGTAAGAATGATGATTCTACAGCATTATTTAACTTGACTTCAACTAAAAAATAGCTGTAAAAATAATAATAATTGCAGAACCATTCAAGAATCGAGCCCTCAGGGCACAATGCTAGCTGAGGTCATCCAACAGCAGCTGTACTCCTAATACACTCCGAATCAGCTGAGCCAGGGGCTGAAAGCTGGGATTTGTAATTCTTTATTCCATAGACCTGACATAAATTGACATGAAATAAATACACTGCCATATTTACTGGAAAGTTCCTACAGTGCTTGGCAATTGACAATAATGCACATCAAGAAAACCCAAAGCAGTTGCAGCATTATCATAAAATGATCATCAGCTTGATCCTATGTGAATGTCAGATACGGAAGAGGTCAGGAGACAAAACAGACCCAGATCCGCCCTCCTCTCTACAACCTCGATGTCCCGACATCCTCAGTCTTCGATGAGGCCTGCTGTGGCCAGGTTGACCAGACAGCTCCAGCTAGGGATAGCACGGCAGCAAGGGACCCAGGGCAGGTTAGCACAGGGTGGGCAGACAAGAGGCTTACAGGAGGGATAAGCGAAAGTGCTTGGGGGTAGAGGAAGGCTAATTTGTAAAAGATACATTCACTGTATCGTTTTCAAGGCGCTATGGGGAAAACAAAACATTCAGCAGTTGTCCAAACAGATTCCTGCCCGGGTCTGTGTGGATGCCGACGGACCTATTATTTCTGCACACACACACTCTTACTCTACGGCCCAGGGATTTATTTTGCTTTGGGTGATTGCTGTGTCTGCAAGTTTTGAAGTCTTGTTAATGAATTTAAAGAGAGGTCACACAGGGATTGACGGTTGATGTGAGTGTTTGTGTTTGTGTGTGTGCATGTGTGTGTGTGCGTGTGTGTGTGTGTGTGTAACCTCATAGCACCCTCTCAGTTGGTCAAATGCCTGCAGAGAAGGAGCAGGCAATAGGGGGCGCCTGCACACAGCAGGACACAAGCGATTGCACAGAACCCTGTCCCACAATATACAGTAGCACACAAACACACACACGCACACATATTTAAATGCATTCTTTACACGGTGAAGCAAGAAAACATAAAAGCTACAGTGCCTCAATTTCTTGTAACCTAGAATCCCCACACACACGAACTCTCAGAGACCATGCTAATACACCGTGAGGTAAAGCAACAGAGGTGGGCTCTCTCACCAGGGGAAGGGACACCAACAGCCAGTCTGAACAGACCTCTAGAGCTCGTCCCCTTTGCTCAATTTGAAAACCCAAAAGAGGGTAGCCTACAGGGCTCTTTTCGTTTTCCATTTTAATTTCCGTCCTTCTCTCACTATTCTCTCTCTATCCCTAGCGCACGCGCTCTCTCTGTATGTTCTCTCTCGCTCGCTCGCTCGCTCTCTTCCCATGTCTATGTCTATGTGTTAGCCCTCTCCGCCCCCACCATCTCTCCATCTTATCATAACACACACACACCTAATGTTAGCCTCCTGTGATTGTGCTAAAGGCTGGTGCTTTTGTCTCTGGGCGAGGACAGGAGGGGAGGAAGAGTGAGTGTGTGTGTGAGAGACAATACCAGGGTGTATTGGGTACTGTAGTGTTCTGTGTGTCTTGTTATTATAGGGACCTAACAAAATAAAGTGTTCCTTTCAGAAGATGACTTGGTGCAAAAAGGTCAGTGTGAGCTAATTCCTCTGCAAAACAATCAACATGTTTTCACACCGGCTGTCGTCTGCTTAACTCCTTGGTCGGCCATTTTGAAGCCTCATCTCTGACACAAAAGTCAGAGGTCAAACAAAAAAGGGGTAAGTTTATTTCGACTATGAATCTCAAAAATCGACAACAGAACCTAGTTCATCTAAAACGTACTGCACAGGTATGTCACAAGATAAAATATGACAATAATGAAATGAACATTTAAGACAGCCAGCGTTGCCATGTTGACTTTGAGTTGCCAAAACTTTGTAGAAGGTTCAAATTTCCCTATCAGTGGCTGTTCCGACCGGCAGTGAAAGCTCTTTCTCACATTCACCCTCCTGGTGCAGTACAAGCTTAACTATAGCACTTGGTGGAAATGGCTCAATATCCAGGTCAGCCAGGATAACCCCCATATCCTGATTGCCGACATAAAGAGCACTCGGTAACGCAGGGCTGCTACAACAAAGGCAATGACCAGCAGAGGTGAAAGTACCACAGGCAGTCTAGCATGGCTGACTTGGGACAGCTGTAGAAAGTTGCGACTGTGCCATGTCAACATGGCTCATTGGGACACATAAAAGATATTTGGTTGTATTGTAATACCTGGGTAGAGAGAGAATGGCTGTGCAATAGACAGCTAGAATGTGTATCCCTACATACATTTCAGCCTCTCTCTCTCTCTCTCTCTCTCTCTCTCTCTCTCTCTCTCTCTCTCTCTCTCTCTCTCTCTCTCTCTCTCTCTCTCTCTCTCTCTCTCTCTCTCTCTCTCTCTCTCTCTCTCTCTCTCTCTCTCTCTCTCTCTCTCTCTCTCTCTCTCTCTCTCTCTCTCTCTCTCTCTCTATCTTTACATGTGCTTGAGACAGGGGGATGAAGGACGACTGGGTTTGCCACCCGGGTCATGCTAGGGCTCTTTGTCTCGACCGCGAGGTCTTCAGAGTAACCGGGCTGGCAGATTGATGGGCCCTCTGGAGAGAGAGGGAGAAAGAGGGGGAGAGAGACTGAGAGAGAGAAGTGTGTGTGTGTGTGTGTGTATAGCTTTTAAATATCCAGCTGATATGCTGGACTGAGAAAGCTCCGCCTATCCCCCACCACTCTTTGACATGTCTATGAATATCTCTTTTATTATTGGTATTGACCCATACGCCATAAAGCTCAGTGGGGGGCCAGCATTTCTCAACCCTCAGGACGCTGCTACTATTGGGGCAATGGAGGGGGGGCTGGGTGGACACACACAAACACACACACACAAATCCAAATCCAAATGAGTGGAATGTCCATCAGCATTTATAGCTACAAGTCTGTAGGCCAAATAGACACACTGCAAGCAAATTCCCAGTTCCCAGTTTAATTCCCAGATTTTCTCAGTTTGTATGAGATTGCGTGCGCTTGTGTTGTGTCTGTTAAGGGGAACATCAAGGCAAGTGATTATTCATTCTGTCTGTTTTGTGCCATCAACCCTAAGCCGAGCAGTAGTCCAGACCTAGAGTTACTGTCTAGCCTTGACGTAGCCTCGTCCTAACACAGGCCTACTCTGGGCCGAGGGTGGGCCTGCCTGAGGGGCTGTGTGACAGTCCTCCCAGGCTGGTCTCTCTACTCGGGGAGTATCTCTGTTTGTGGTCCGAGGGGGACACTTTGATGAATGGCCAGTTTATGGTGCTGTCAGGCCAGGGGTGTCTTTGGGGAAATACCCCGGGGGCGGCACCACGGCCAGCTGATTGCAAACCTGTGGCCTGGCCCATGATCAATCAAACTGATTGGCCGGGGCAAATATGGTTAGTGATAGCGCAGAGAGAGGGAGAAAAAAATAGATTACTACCCTAGTAAGGGAGTCGTAGATGTGCACATGTAGTCTATGTGTGTGTGCGTTTGTGTGTCTATGTTTGTTAGGGGTCGAGGGTCAAATAAATGGAACATGAAAGACTGAACACAACTCTGGTACTGCTGACACAGTTAAGCCCACCTTAATATCTCACAAGAATGCCATTGTGACATAACTAAGCCAAACTTCTTACACACACAAGTGTGTTCCACACTACCTAAATTAAAGTATTACTCTCACCTACCACTCACCTGAGTATACACACACACACACACACACACACACATAGAATGCAAGTTACACTGCTATTGAGCCTATGGAACCTGGTGGAGAGCTTGAGTAATTGGTCCATGCCATGGCAGCTTTGTAAACGCTGACATGCTGCTACATTCCCTTTGTAAGAGGAACAATAGAATGCCATGGCTAAGTTGTCGCCAGTCACAAGGAGGGAGGGGGAAAAGGAACAAGCCGATGGAGCTGTTTCTGTGTGTGGCACCTGGTTTTAGATCAATGCTCTGACACCGAGGTCATTTTTAATATGCTTTGATCTGCCGCCCCAGCTGGGCAGCAGTGTGTGTGCTCCGCTGAGCACATCTTGTTTTGGGACTCGGGACATGGTGTGTGAACTATCAAATTGTCCTTTAATAGCCTCATTCTTCTCCTCTCATTATCTCTCACTCTCTGCCCTGGGGAGATGGAGAGAAAGAGACAGAGACAGACTGCAGGGAGGAAAGAAGAGAGGGAAAAAAGGAAAGGAGAGGAAGGGAGGAGGGTCATATTTGATCAGAGACAGCATCTGTAAGTCGGCGTACAGACTTCCACCTCTGTCATATGTCAAGTACCCTTCATTCCTTCAGCTACTAATAGCCTATGATCATATTCATCAGACTAATAGCTAAACAATTGTGGACGTTGAAAATGGAATCCTTCATTTGAGGAGAGATCCACAATGCAGAACGACAGAAAGCTTTCAAAGGCTTCGAATGAACTGAGTTCCGTTATCTGACAAGGAAAAGGCGCTGGCACATGTATCCCTTGCTATTCTGCACGCAGGGATAGCTGTACTGTATAATTTCCACAAACACAAGAGATGGAATCAAAGTCAATCTCTTTTTTTTCTCTCCCTCTTCCGTCCCGCCCTCGTCAATCATTGGTGGCTGAAAAACAAGTCTTAAGTGCAGAGCCGGGGCACCAGCACGCAGGGGCATCCCTGGAGTCAGAGCATTATTCTGCCAGCCTTGGAGATGCTGAAGGTACAAAGCGCCCATCGCTAGCTCTCTCTCATTAAGGCTGATCCACCCCTTAACCCCGTGGGCAGGTGCGACTGTAATTAACCATTGTTTGACTATCAAAAGTCTGGGAGTTGATTAAATGGCCTAAATGCGGAGCGCCGAGCACTTTCCCTTTCGCCCCGTAATTTCAAAGGCTTTGCGGCCTGCTGGGGGCCCTTTCAGCAGCGAGGCGCCGCTTCCGCCGGCCGCTAAGAGCCTGTTGCCAGCGGTAATCAAAACTGAAAATCTTACAAGGGAGGGAGGGGGGTAGGGGGGAAAAAAAGAGAAAGAAAGCGTTGGGGGCTTTGGGGCTGGGGCTCAAGCAGAGAGGCTTCCATTAGAAATGTATGGCTTTATGAAGGCCGGTGGCCAGCAAGCGGTGAGAAATGTGCCTTCTTAAGGCAAGTGAATGGCATCTCTTTAGTGATTAGAGCGCCAATAATGGGCACCCCTGCTACTCTGGCTAAGTCCATTTTATTGCTAATTCATTTACGTGCTATTTCAGACATACTTGACACGAGTCACCCACTAAGAAGTCATGTTTGTCAAGCAGGTATGCCCATTACAGAGGGATCTTAAATCAGATTCAGAATGCAGCCACTGGGTAGAGAAAGAAAAGCTCATTGTTAGCAGATAACACCATGCAGAGTTATCCTGACCTGGATGGAAAATCTTTTTTTTACACCAAAAACAATTATATTTTGTGCCTGGAGTGATTTTTAATTAACACACTTTTATTAAATGTGAAAATTTAAGCAGCTCTAATCTGCTAGTTTTTTACACAGCAAAAATCCTTGGTGGTTCTAATACAGATTGTGAAACTAAACATCTTGCCTCACAATTGCAGAGACTTCATAAAAATACGACAGTTACCATTTTCATATAATTATATTTTCAAGCATTTTTTTTCAATTCACGGGGTTGTCTCTCAGTGACCAATGCCATCATTATCAAAATAAATATGGTCTTAATTTGAATAGATTTGGTTTGTATTAAAATATATTATGTCATTGGTTTTCATGCCATATTCCCCAAGGTAAATCACAGCAAAATAATCTGTTTGACTCCCTGCCTAATGTACTGTATCATACTCTGTTTTATATGATAATAACCTCAGATTGGGGATATTCTCATCTTAAATGTCACACGTACAAATGTCTTGTTTTACTCAAGTAGAAATGATTCCCCCATAGTATTGTCTTGGTTTTTTTTTAAATGGTCGGTTGAAAATACTTCAATAACAGGCATGAATGACAATGTATGTAAATATAAATATACATACATTAACAGGAGAGGTTTCGGACTAAGGCCTTTTCAATGGATATTTAATTGAAAGGTTTGAAGCTTTGAAGCCAGTTGTATTTCTCTACAAACAGCTCTAGATCAGTGGATACAAAGCTATTCCTCCTGACCCATACGGCTTTGTCATCACCTCTCTCAGGTGTGAAGAGAGCTGTGCTTGTCTGCAGCCTTTACTCTAAAAATCACTACATCTACAGCAGCTGAAGAAAAAGATGATCTGGTATGAATTAACACAACGTCACAAGGAACTTGTCTGTGTGCACGTGTGTGTGTGTGTTTGCGTGGTAACACTTGCTTTCACAAGGGCATGTTTGTAACACAGTGTGTGTGTGTGTGTGTGTGTGTATGAGTGTGTGATTCCTCTTGTATCCTGTCTCTCTTGGGGTCCCCCACTTGGCCTAATCATTGTTTCTCTAACAGATAATTCCCTGTGTCCTCACAGGCGTGGGTTAATTACTGCTGCCAGCACCCTGGCTGCTCTTCCCTCTAATGGCTTAATTAGGGGTGACGGCCTCCGCGCTTGTTTACTCAATTAGGCTTCCTCTTTAATTATCTTAATCATGGGAAGTCAACTGTCCTCATTAGCATGCTTAATGAAGGGGGGAAGATGATAGCATGGTATCTGTGTGCGTGTCAGTGTGTGTGTCAGTGTGTGTGTGCGTGTGTGTGTGTATCTCCATGTTTGAGGAAGAGGTGCTGGGATGTGAGCGTTGTTTATGTGCTGGGGCTGGACTAAGAGCGAGCATGGGTTGACAAAATAAAAACAAATCAATTCACACGCAAACACACACACAGACACACTTGGAGATTAGGTCTGGGTGCAGAAGCCTGCCCCCCCACACACACACACACACTCCCCAGTCCCTTGGGTTCTGTAATTAATGATGAATCTGTAAAAAGAGAAGTCTCTCCCCTGAGTGTGATCGATAGAGGGTGTTAATGGTCAGAAAAGACGTCCCCAGCAGCACCAGCGAAGCTTTGGAGGCCGGGGCTCTGGCTCCAGATTAGGCCCACAGCGCTTATTTAACAGTTCACTTGAGTGAGTCGGGCGGGTGGAAAGGAAGAGATAGGCGATGTGGCAATGAGAAGGTGGCGGGGAGAGGGTGGCGGGGAGAGGGTGGCAAGGAGAGGGTGGCGGGGAGGGTGTCTGTGGCGTGGACGCCTGGGTGCCAGGCTCCATCTGAGGCCCCCGGTGGGGTAACGCCCTGTAATGAAGATTAAGACTCTCAAAGCCCCAGTGTTCCACAGAAAGACAGGGAGAAGCAGGGAAGGGAGGAGGGAGGGAGGTGGGTGAAATGGAGGGGGCTAGGTTCCTTGTTTTATTAACTTGTCTGTGACGAAAGCTTACAGGGATATTGTAGTCGAGGCGTTGTATAACACCCAGGAGACGACGCCAAACACAAACACACACCACCAAACACACAACTGTGTACATACAAATGGTACAATCATAACTCACATCCTTATTTTATGTGCATTGTTGCTGCATTTTGTCGTAATGGTTAATGATTTCGGTTGAAAAACTGCACAGGTAAACGACAGCAGGTTCTGAATTGCTTTAATACAAAACGGAAAAATATCTACCTTGATCAATACTGCACTTTACAGACGCCTCCCCATTCACAAAAACAGCACTGGTATCACAAATAAAGGCATTTTCTGTTGCAGATATTGACCAACATTACCCACTAAAGATCCTCCTGAGATCTCTTTTCCGGATCAATTTCAAAATCAATTGACTGTGTATCAATTTAGAGCAGTTATTTTACTAGTTGATTAGGTGCTTTCAACTGTGACAAGTATTGAGTGACATTTTTTCAAGGTATTTTTGCTGACTGTTGAAATAATACTCCTCCCATAAAAGAATCAATTCTGAACTTAATAACCAAGCCTGGCTAGGTTAAATGAGTGTTTCAAGCAGTCATTTTTTCTCTCTCTCTCTTTTTTTCTCTCAAACATCACTTGCATCATATACTTATTGCACACCGAAACTCATTCTCTTTTCTCACACCCCACACACACGTACACAAACACACACACACAGACACACACACAGACACACACACACACACACAGACACACACACACACACCCACACACACACACACACAGAGCTGTGTCTAGTTGAGAAGCTGTGGAAAACCCTGAAGGTATGTCTAAGAGTGACCTAGGGATTAGACCTACTACTGGCCAATCCTCACCATGTGTGGCACAGATGGGAGCTCTCTCTCTCTATCTCTCTCACTTTCACACTCTCCCTATCTCTCTATCTTTCTCTTGCACAAATACACATGCACGGACCCCCCATGAGTAAGCCGGCACGCACACACACATCTGGACATCGCCACCTTCCTCCCAGAGTTCAGCCACAAAGATATTCACAGGCAGCACTCTGTGTTGTGTGTCCATGTGCGTGTCTCTGCATGTATGTGAACCCCAAAGCTTCACGAGCTGACCGCTCATAAAAAACATGTCAACTACAACATGAATCTATTGGCCATGAGATTATGAGATTCTGTACCTTCAGGTGATCTGATACCTTTTCAGACACTACTGGAGGACGAGGGAGTTGGGTGTCTGTGTTCGAGGAGTGTAAATCAGCCACGTTTCACTCTTTTGGGGCACTAATTAAAACAAAAAAATACTGAACACCACTTTTTAGTTTGGAAACATAAAAAATGCCTCTACCTCGACCTATTTCATAAACTGACTATAGTGGAGTGTTTAACACCTGATAGTTTTGCACACTTCACTTCCCACCCCTCTCCAGCTAAGAGCTCCCCAAAGACTCATCATCGCCCCCTATCCGTACCCCACCACCCTCTCACCCCATCTCCACCTCTCTTCTCCAGTATCCCCCTTTCCCGCCTCAGGTCACATTTTTTCACCCGCAAAGTTTGACTGTTTTGTCTGCCTAACATATTCAAGGGGGTTGTGTGATGGGGGATGGATGGGTGGATGGAGGATTTTCTTTCACATGACCTTGGGTTGGCTAGGCCAGTCTCTCTCTCTCTCTCTCTCTCTCTCTCTCTCTCTCTCTCTCTCTCTCTCTCTCTCTCTGTGTGTCTCTCTCTCTGTGTCTCTCTCTCTCTCTGTGTCTCTCTCTCTCTCTCTCTCTCTCTCTCTCTCTCTCTCTCTCTCTCTCTCTCTCTCTCTCCAGACGGAGTTTGTCTCTGGACTGGCAGCCCGCCTCTCCTGGGCATTTTGGCATTCCTCCACATCCCTGAGAAGGGGGTCTTTCCCCCTGCAGCCCCCTCTCACTCTCTCACTCTCCCCCTGTCCATCTTGCTCTCTTGGTCTGTCTCTTTGTCATTGTCTGCTTGTGTCTAACGGCCTATCTGTGTCTAACTGTCAATCATCATTCACCAGTTTTCTCTCTGTGTGTATATAATAAGAGTCATGGGACAACAAGGCTTGAGTCAGAAACACAGGAGGACCAAAGGTGGGGGGCAGCCTCCCTGTATGTGAATGCGTGGTATTTATTAACTAGCTCATAACAGACAACATTTCAGGGACACATTGTTCACTGTGCAAAGGCATGCTCTGAAACGCACCCCCCCTCAGTCTTCCAACTCTCTTGCTTCATCACGGACCCCTCTATCCAGCCAAGCAGCTGTCTCAACTTCCAGACCAGTCCCCTCCTCAGTCGCGT